>NW_012114822.1:3878479-3904592 GCF_000951035.1 Colobus angolensis palliatus | reverse complement strand
CGGAGCAGGTGTACGTACTCGTACTCTAGTGCCATATGACTGGCGTCCGTACAAAAGGAGAGAATGCGGGCCCAGACACACACACACAGGCAGACGACACCATGTGAAAACAAAGGCAGAGATCAGGGTGACGTGCCCGGGAAATAGAATCCTTGTAAGTAGATTGAGCTAAGCTGAGTTCGTACCGGAGCAGGTGTACGTACTCGTACTCTAGCGCCATATGACTGGCGTCCGTACAAAAGGAGAGGATGTGGGCCCAGACACACACACACAGGCAGACGACACCATGTGAAAACAAAGGCAGAGATCAGGGTGACGTGCCTGAAGGTCAAAGACTGTCAAAGCTTATGGCCAAAGCATTAGAAGCTGGAGAGGGGCCTGGACCAGGTTCTCCCTCGCAGCCTTGGGAGGAGCCAACCCTGTGAGCAGCTTGATCTCCGACTCCAAAGCCCCAGGGCCGTGTGACAAGACATTTAGGCTGCTCAAGCCAGTCGCTCTGAGGGTCTGTGGGTCTGTGGGACTTTATTACAGCAGCCCCAGCAAAAGCCAACAGAAGAACCCCCTTGAAGAAGGGGCAGAAAGAGTGTGAGCCAGTAGATGAATGAGCATTAATTAGGCCAAGGAGGGAGGAAATAGGGATATAGTCTGAGAGAACCGCGAGTGCGCTGGCCCTACAGAAAGGAGAGGAGCCAGGGACGAGGCCTGGAAAGGAAGTCACTGGCCAGAGCAGGGGAGCTGGGGACAAGGTAGGAGAGGTGCCTGGAGAGGTTGGTGGAGCCGGGCATGCTAAGAGATTTGGTCTTCATCTCAATGCATCGTTGAGGAGGTGGAGCCAAGTGCTGATGAGATCGAGTTGAGCGTGAAAGAGGCCCCCTGGTTATAGGTGGAGTCACATGGAGAGGCTGAGAGGGGCCTGGAGTCGGTGCAGGGACTTTAGTGAGGGTCTGTGCAGGCTCATGTGTAATAGGCTGGCTGTTTAGACCAAATGGAGAGGAGTGGAGATTTGGGAGGTGTTTGGAGGGTAGAATCAGTACCCACTGACCATGGGTTAGAGGAACGAAGGAGGAAGGGTTTGTTTCTGGCCACTGTGGCACCATTTACAGGGTAAAGAAATGAGGATGGAAGGGGAGCACCAAGAGTTTGGATCTGGATGCACTGAGCTGAAGTTGAGGTCACGTGGCAACCCCCAAGGAGGCCCTGCAAGGAACCAGTCGGGTAGAAAACCCACAGTTCAGAGGGACAGGTGGGGTGTTATGTGGGTGGAAGGTATGGGCATGAATGAGATTGTTTAAGGAGGGAATAAAGGGTGAGCAGCCCAGAGGGCCTAAAGGGAACTAAGAGGGACTCCTGTGTTTAATTCTGGTGACAGCAAGACCAGCCTGCAAAGGAGACAGCAAGTCAAAGAAGACCCAGGAGGAACCTATATCAGAAGGAGGGCGTGTCCAGCAGGGTGGCCTGCCCTGGAAGAAGTCCATGGCTGAGCCCCCAGAAGGATGGAGTGGAGCCATAGCATACACAATGGAGTAAAAAGAAAGGGTCCCCTACAGGTGGGGGTGCAGGTCAGGGCTCAGCATGAGATGTGTCAGGCTCAGGTTAAAGGCGGCTGCCAGGCATTCACATGGACCTGAGGAGGAAGGGATCAGATGGAAGCTCCAGGGTCAGAAGAACTCTATCCAGAGCCGTGGCTGTGGAAGTCATCAGCTTATAGATGCCATTTAAAGTTGGTGATGCCACTGAAGAATGAGAATGAGCAGAAAGAGAAGCTCGCAGGCCTGAACCTTGGCGCCTGCCATGACAAGAGGTCGTGTAGATAGGGAGGAGTCAGGAGAGGAGGTCACTGGGGGAAAAGGTGGGGAGAAGTCAGATGGGAGTGGGTCCTAAACAGAAAGCGGGGACAAGGTAAGAGAGGTAACTACACCAGCAGGGTCCTAAGAGGGATAGTGGGGAAAAGGTCAGAGGTAGCAAAACAGCAGGAGAAGACTGATTCTGAAAACCAAGTTAAAAAAGTATTTTCAGGCCTGGCACAGTGGCTCACGCCTGTAATCCCAGCACTTTGGGAGGCCAAGGCGGGTGGATCACGAGGTCAGGAGTTCAAGACCAGCCTGGCCAAGATGGTGAAACCCCGTCTCTACTAAAAATACAAAAAATTAGCCAGGCGTGGTAGCGGGCGCCTGTAATCCCAGCTACTTGGAAGGCTGAGGCGGAGAATTTCTTGAACCCAGGAGGCGGAGGTTGCAGTGAGCCGAGACTGCACCACCGCACTATAGCCTGGGCGACAGAGTGAGACTTCGTCTCAAAAAAAAAAAAAAAAAAGGTATTTTCAGGGCTTGGCATTTCAGGGCTTGGCATGGTGGCTCATGCCTGTAATGCCAGCACTTTGGGAGGCCAAGGCAGGCGGATTGCTTGAGCCCAGAAGTTTGAGACCAGCCTGGACAACCATACCGAGACTCTGTGTCTACTAAAAAATACAAAAATTAGCCAGGCATGGACCCATAGTCTGAGCTACTTGGGAGGCTAAGGTGGGAGGATCACCTCAGCCCAGGAAGTCGAGGTTGCAGTGAGCCATGGTCACGCCACTGCACTCCATCCCGGGTGACAGGAGTGAGATTTTGTCTCAAACAAACAAACAAAAAGTGTTTTCAGAAGGAAAAGCTCTTCTGTGTCAAACTCTGCTCCCCTGGTCAATCAAAAATAAGACTGAAGACTCAACATTGACATTTATCAGGACTCTCCAGAGAAACAGGACAAGCTTGAGAAATAAATACATATACATATTGTATGTATGGATGGCTGGATGGAGAGAGAGATTTATTCAGAGGAATTAACTCACACAATTATGAAGGCTGAGAAGTCCTACAATCTGGCACCTGAAAGCTGAAGACCCTGGAAAGCTGGTGTGGTGAAGTCCAAGTCCGAAGGCCTGAGAACCAAAGGAATCAATGGTGTAAGTCCCAGTTCAAAGGCAGTAGACCAAGGTCCCAGCTCAAGCAAGCAGGCAGAGAGAGAATTCTGCTTCCCCTCACCTTTCTGCTCTACTCAGACCCTCGGTGGATTGGATGATGCCTGCCACGTTGGGGAGGAAGCCCTGCTTTACACAGTCACAGATTCAAAGGCTAAAATCATTCAGAAACACTCCCACCGACATACCCAGGAATAATGTTTAGATGAATGTCTGGGCACACTGTGATACAGTCAAGTCAATATCTAAAATTTACTATCCCATTGCCCACTGGGTTCAGCACTGTGCTGGTGATTGTTGACCCCAAGGAAGCAATTCTAGGGAGGAACTGAAGCAAACCTGACCAAAGTGAGTTCAAGGGAAACTTGGAGAAGACAGACTATTGAGAACAAGTGTGCACAACTCTTAAAGGATGTCACTGCCTGAGAAGGAGAGCCAGGGGCAGGAGCATGAAGGGCATTTTGATTAGGAGATGGTTCCTTGTAAGAAGGGAGCCAGAATAGCACATCTGTACACTAACAGGAACAGCCCAGGACACAGGACACACAAGGCTTCCTGACAGAGTGGGGAGAATTGCTATGCAATGTCGTCGAGTAGGAGAGAAGGTGGGACCCAGTGCATGGGAGGGCAGACCCAGTGCAGGCGTTGGGTGGCCATGGCTCAGCACTCAGCATCCCTTCACAGCACAGGAGGGGCTTACTGTGAGTTCTGTGCAGGAAGGTGGTAAGCAAGGTGGGGGAGATTGTGGAAACTCTCCAGCTTAATCCTGTATCCTCAGGAAAGTAGGAAGCCAGTGCTCAGCCAAGAATGGATTTAAGGGGAAGGTGAGGGCCAAGAATGGCTGTAGGGGAAGGTGAGGGCTATAAGGAAGAGTTGGGAAGAGAGGGTGGCACGGAAGGGTTGGGAAAGCAGGGAGTCAAAGCCTGACAGAAAGAGCATCTAGGAGAATCCACTACAAAGAATCCACCCCAGACCTAGCACAGTCACTAACAAGTATGGCAAGAGTCACATTGGGGAGAGTGATGGGAAGCCGGCACCAGGGGCTCTGCTCTGCTCCTAGGGTCAGGTCATGACTGCAAGATAGAAGGCTGGGAGGGGGGTCGAGAAAGTTGACTGACTTGGAATTTTCCAGGAAGGAGGGAGAGAGAATGGTTGGCACAGGGAATGAGGAGGAGGAAGACACAGAGCTATCTTCAAGTTTGGGGGTGAGGCCCTAAGAGGAAGGGCAGCCTCTCATGAGGAGAGTGCTCAGCAGACAGCTCAGATGCATCCAAACAAACGTGAAGGGAAACCTTGGTTCAGAGGAAAAGGGAGGATTCTGGATCTGGCTGCTGACTGGTCATGGGCTTCAAAGGCCTGTTAGTCCTGGGCACTGGGGAGGGGTAGGAGATGTGGGCCAGGGGTAGCAGGAAGTCCTGAGCTCCTGGTAGTGACTGGCATGAAGTGAAGGGGGCAGTGAGACTGATATGACAGCCTGAAAACCAATGGCTGAGGCTGGGACTTGCCTGGTATGTGCAGAGGTCTGGGGTGGAGATGCAGAGCTATACAAGGGGTGCTCTTATTGGGAGCATGCAGAGTTTTTCATCCATTTTGGCTCCAGCTTTGGACATGTGCAGGCTGGGAGTGGCTCCACTAACCCTGAGTGCTGGGCACCAGCTCCACTTCTTCCATCCCACGTGCCAAAGTCACAGTGGGCCAGCAGAGGGCTCTCTCTCAATGTACAGGCACTGTATCCAGGTATCTGTCACCCAATGCTGCATAACAAATAATCACAACTTAGTGGCTAAAAACAATGCCAGTTGACCAGCTCACAGCTCTGTAGGTCAGAACCAAGGTTCTGGTCAGTTGTGATCAGCTGAAGTCTGGGGAAAAGTTCACTTCCAAAATCACTCAGGCTGTTGACAGAATCTAGTTCCTTGGGTATGTAGGACTGAGGCCCCCATCTCCTAGCTGGTTGTTGCTCTCAGTTCTTAGAGAACGATCCCCTTCATGCAGCCCCTCCATCTTCAAAGCCAGCAATGGCGAATCTCTCTGCACATCATGTTCCTCTCATGCCCTGAATCTCTGACGCTGGGAACGACCCTATTCTTTTTCAGGGCTCACCTGATTAGATCAGGCTCACCAAAATCATCTCCCTTTCTTAAGGCCAGCTGTGCCATACCACTTTCCCTAATCAGAGGAGTAGAATTCATCACATTCCTGGTCCTGGGACTGCACAGAGTGTGCTCACCAGCAGGGGGAATCTTGGGGACCTTCTGCCCACCACATTTGGTCTCTGCTGATGGGCTCCAGCTATCAGGGAGATGAGCCACCGCTGTCTGATGACTTCATTTTTTTTTTTCTGTAAATGAAGAGAAATTGTTTACAGGGAATGACTGAAGTGGGGCTGGAGGGCTGGTTTCTGATGTACACGGAGCAGGTTTGGGTGGGGTAGGATTGCATGACACGGAAAGTGTGGCAAAGGCTGTTTGACAACAGAGCACATTCTGTGCCTGCAGGACTCCGTGGGAGATGGAAGAGCACAGCCAGAGTTTAGGAAAGGAAGTGAAAGGGATTCCCAGGCCATGATGACCGTCGTTAGCACTGGGGTCAGAGGACGGTCCCTAGCAAGGTTCATGCACTGCACTCAGCGGGTAGGAACCCCGCTATGCCTTTCTTTATTTAGCATGAAGGGCACTCAGGCAACTCTCCCACCTCACCCCAGACATCAGCCTCATTTGCTAAGAGGACTTTGCCATGGAGAGCCCCCCAGACCCCTTCTGGGACAATTCTCCCGGCCCTGTACTCTGGCCATCAGCCTTCAGCACCTCTGAGGCCACTTTCAGCCTGAATGTTACCCAGGCTCACCCGAGAGCATCTGGGCACTGAGAGCTTCTCAGCAACACCTTTGCCTGGGAGAAGAGGGTAACAACGAGGAACCCAGCCTCAGAGATTTCCCGAGCCAAGAATGTGTTTGTGTTGGTTCCGGATTGATTAAACACCCAGCGTGCGTCTTGCCAAATGCCAGCACCTTCATTTTCTGATAACAAATGGCTGGTTAGAATCAATAACAATTCCCTGCCGCTGTGCTAGGGCACCGCATGAGGCCTGGAGAAGCGGCTGGGCTCGGCAGTGCAGCTGCTGTGCCCACATCCTAGGCCTCAGCCAGGAGGACCGCTGCCGCCCCTCACGCTGGACTCATCCCAGCACCCCCTTCCTTCCTCCTTCTGCTACTCAGTTTCTCAGATAAGCCAGAAAACCTGCCGCTGAGCATCTAATCCACGTAAATTGTGTTTTATGCTTAGAGTGGGCATGCGTCCAAGAGGGGGAAAGGAAGGACAGAGAGGCCGGCTGTCCATGACAGGCATATGCGCCCTCCATGCTGGAGGCTCAGCTAATTAAGCAGCAGCCAGTGGCTACGGTTGATCTATTTCAGTTAAAGGAGACTCGGGGTCAGAATACCATAGCAGGTGTGAGGTGGATTCCGGAGCTGCCCTCTGGATTCCAGCTGTGGCTCTTGCCAGCTGTGTGATCTCAGGAAGGTGACTTAGTCTCTCTGTACCTCCTGTTCTCCTCTGTAAAGGGGCTTTATTGTAGCAACTGTCTTGTGGGGACCTCCCAGGTACCCATGGGAGGTGATGCAGCAGCTCAGGGCACACCAGCTGCCATGATTGCTCCACTTGTTCTCCCAAAGGCACCTGCTGCATTTGCCGCCTGAGCTGTGAGCCCCTTTAAGGCCCCAGTGGACGTTGTGTGCCTGCAGGCCTGCCCCACAGCACCCAGCACAACCTTTGACACAAGAGGATGCTCACACTGTGCTGTTTGTCACTGCAGAGACTAAAATTTTCCTCTGTTCAGTCAGCTTCATGAGAGACTGTCCTGCTGCCAAACCGGAGTGACTCAGGGAGCTCCTCATGGCACAGCTCCTTCGTGAGCAGTGTGCTGAGGCCTGTGGGCAGAGAGTCAAATGAGTACACTCCTTCACGTGTTTCTGTTTTCTCCAGGTCCACCTAGCAGTGGACCAGCCTCGATGGGGTGGTACAGTAGGGATCATCCTGGCATCTGGCCCTGCCTCCTCTTTCTGGGCTCCTCTGTCTGACCCTTGAATTGGGCCTTGCCACTCCCCTTGCTCACAAGCTTCAGGGGCTGTAGGCTGACCCGGCTTTGTGTGCCACATTTCTTTTGCCTGGCTCCACCCATGCTCCCACCTCAGTACAGGGCTCCTCCCAAAGATCCCAGCTGCACTGCAGACTGCCCAGGCCATCAGGACACTGGTTTGCCCTGTCCAGATTTCTCACTCTTGTTCCTCTTCTCAATCAGCTTCCATAGGTCCTTCAAGGCTCAACTCTGAAGGTTACTCTCTGGTCCTCCAGGAGAAATTGATTGTTTTCCCTTCCATAAGCTCAAAGCACTTACCATTGTTGGTTGTGTGTTGGCAATTGTGTTTCCCTCCAAGGGTGAGGAATGGAGGATGTTGTATTCATTCCTATATGTTTGTTTGGGACAAGCAAAGTGGGACCACAATAAGAATGCATGGATGGATGGATGGATGATACATGGATGAATGGATGATGGATGAGTGGATGAATGGATGAATAGATGGATGAATGGATGGATGGATGAATGGATGGATGCATGGATGGATGAATGTATGGGTGCATGGATGGATGGATACATGAATGGATACATGGATGGATACACGGATGAATGGTGAATGGATGGGTGGATGAATGAATGGATGGATGGCTAAATAGTTGAAAGATACGTGAATAGATAAAATATGCCACCCCAAAATATGAAGAATTGTTGAATTGAACCCAACTGGGAAGAAGCAAATATAGGAAAGCTCCCTGATCTCCCTCTATTTGCGTAAAAGCAGGACATATTCACAAAGGAGGAATGAAGGATAGATCTTCTTCATCTCTCCTCTCTGCCAAGGAGAAAAAATGTACACTGGATTGAACAAAGGTACAAGGAGACACTGGCAGGTCCTTCGACCTGAAAATGTACCAGAAGAATCTACATTAACAAGTCTTGGTAACTAACATTTATCTGTCATTTATTTGCCTTTCCACCAGTTGCTGCCCCTAGAGTCTCAAGGTCTTTTTCTTTTGTTTTGTCACTTCTCTAAAATGTTACTGTTCTTTGCTGAAAATACCATATAAGTTGGAATTCTAAGCCACCTCTTAGAGAACCACTCCCTCTCTGGGTGTCTCAAATGTATATATGAAATATACATGTTAATAAACTTCTGTTTGTTTGTCTCTTGATAATCTGTTCTTTTTTGTTATAGGGGTCCATCCCTACTAAAATCTTGGAGGATGGAAGAACAAATTATTTTACTTTCCCTACAGATGGATGGATGGATGAATGGATGAATGAATGAGTGATTGGATAGATGAGTGGATAGATGGATGAATGAATCGATTAATGAATGGATGGATGGATGAGTGGATGGATGGGTGGATGGATGGATGGTGGATGGATGGATGGATAAATAAGTGGACAGATGAATAGAAGAGTGGATGGATGGATGGATGGTGGATGAATGGTGGATGGGTAGTGGATGAATGGATAGATAGATAAATGAATGGATTGATAGCTGAAAGATGAATGAATGGATAGATAGATGAACCAATTCTGGTATTATTAGCTCTTATGTAAAGCAGTAAGGAATAGAAAAGAGAAAGGAGAGCCTCTTCTGTGGGATGAGGGAGAACTTCTAATTGATTTTCAGATTTCACAGACCCCAGTCTTGTCTTGTTTCCCAGCCCAATCTGTCCTCCCCTTTTCCTATCACTTTAGCCCATGCCCCTTTGTTCTCTCCCTTGCTTCTTTATCATTGACTTTGGGTGTCTCTCTGGCTCCCCTACTCAGCTGGACACTTGACCCTGGTTCTTATGGGTGACCAACCCTGTCCAGTGACCCCATAATTCATAGTGAATAGATTCTCAGATTTTAGATCCCAAAAATTGTATCCCTGTCTGTCTGGAACTTTGGCACATTTTCCAAGGACAAAGAAGCACTTAATGGGCATCTTAGTAAAGAGGAAAATGAGGAAGGTAAGGATGGCTGAGAAGTGGCCATGATTCTCATGCATGAGTCCACTATCTGGGAGCCAAACCACATTGTCATCTGGGGAGAGGAGAGAAAGTCATACACCCTTGTAAAGATGGATGAAATGTGCTCAGAAATGGTGTAGGAAAGAAAACCAGAGGAAGGACATATTTATTGAGTGCCTAGAATATGTCCTACACACATCTTTCAACAGCTCCTAGAAGAGAGGTACTAGTAGCCTCATTTCACAGGGAGGAAACTGAGGCAGCCAGAGAGCAATAACACGCAGAAAATCTAGCTAATAAGGGGGCTGAGCCAGAGTTTAAGTCCAAGTCTCTCTAAAACCTTTGCCCTTCTTGGAATGTTGGACTGTGTCTCCAGAATGATTTGAAGGGAAATAAACAGGGCAATGACAAAAATGGAGCGGGAGACGCCAAAGGCAGGGCAAGCCCATGGCCCTCTTCCCTGGTTGCACACACAGCCCTTTAGTTGAAACTGTCGAAGAACCTGTGAAAAAGCAGCCTGGGGTTGAGCCTTTTCACAGGAGCAGCAGACGCTGGGTTCCCTGCTGCAGTGAGATGATGTTAGCCCAGTATGTGACAGCGATTAATAGCTTATTTCTCAAATCAGCCTATTAGAAGTAATCGTGCTGGCAACCATAGGCCATTAATCTGCATTGGAACCTGACCCGCACAGCACAGGCTGAACATGTGGATGAAATCTTCAGAGATATACAGGCGGAGAAATTTTATGCACAGAAAACATTGCTATGCAGTAGTAGGGAGCAAGGATGGGGATCAGAGAGTATCCCAGGCAGGATCTGAAACTTGGGGGACATAACCCTGAGTGACCACATGGGGATGGGGAGCTGGGCTTTCTTCCTAAGGTCCAAGGATGACCCCACACAGGAGTGACCACCTGGAATGCTGTGTTCAGGGGGATTTTGAAGTCCATAATCAGTTGCTGTATTAGTCTGTTCTCACACTGCTAATAAAGACTTATCAAAGACTGGGAAATTTATCAAGAAAAGAGGTTTAATGGACGTTCCATATGGCTGGGGTGGCCTCACAATCATGGTGGAAGGCGAATGAGGAGCAGTGACGTCTTACATGGCGGCCGGCAAGAGAGCATGTGCACGGGAACTCCCCTTTATGAAACCATCAGATCTCATGAGACTTATTCACTATCACAGGAACAGCACGGGAAAAACTCACCCCCACGATTCATTTACCTCCCACTGGGTCCCTGTCATGACCCATGGGGATTATTGCAATTCAAGGTGAGATTTGGGTGGGGACGCAGAGCCAAGTCAGATCAGTTGCATTTTCTGCCATGGGAAATGGTGGGCAAATGAAGGCACGAGTGCCCGGAATCTGATGTCCCTGGACTAGGGGCATACCCAGGGGCCAGAAGGAGCATCCCCGAGCAGGGCAGGATATTGTATCACTGACCTTGTGTAGAATTGTCAACACATGTTAATAAGAGAAAGGAGATGGACTGTGAGTTGGTGTCACTACTGTTTCTAAATTCTCTACAGGGAAGGCCTGTCTCATTGCTGCTTGAGGGCAGGCCACTTCCACTGCCCCTCTCCACTTAGTGCCCGCACATGTGTGTGCTCTGCCATGGGTCTTCCCGCCAGTATCCCAGAGCCTCTGTGTCCTTGGGAGTTCTGGCTTTTCTCTTCCTTACCTCCACTTTTAAGCCTCAGAGCTTCAGATACTACAGAGGCCCAGAGGGAAGGAGGGACAGCAGGGTCTCAGGCTGAGGTCTGACCACAGAGACAAACCCAGAGTCTGGAATTCCAAAGGGCTTGCTGGAGCCACCCTACAGCAAGCCTTTTCTTCAAAGCCTGGCTTTTCATATGGCCTTAGTGGACAAGTAAAAGGAGAAATCTTTCCCATGTCTTTTCCTTGAGATTTTAGGACCTTGATTTAGTTAATGAAGGGCCACTTCTGCCTCAGACTCACTTCCCTGGGTGCTCCAGCCTTCTCTCCAGCCCATTCTGTGGGCTGCTGGTTCCTCGCTGTCTAGCACTCCCCTTCACCAAGCATCAGTGTCACTAGGGTACCATTAGGTATCATTCTCTGGCTTCTGAGCCAAAGGCTTCCATGTCCTCCCTCAGAGCAAGGGAGCTGAGCCTTCCAGAGGCACCAGTCAGGGGGGACTGCTCCCTGACAGTCTGCCTTCAACTGTGCACAAGAGACTCTTCCTCAGCTCCTTGCCTTGGTTGACCCCCGGGTCTCTACCCTGGACCTGTCCAGTCTTTTCTGAGTCATTCCCTGGCCTCTCACTTGCCTCTTTATGTGGGCATCATCTTGGCTGGACATCTGGGTAGGTCCAAGGGCCCCATGAAGCATTCAGATCATAGCCACGATGCACTGGCTCACTCCTCCCACCTCCCCGTGAAAGTTGCAGTAGCTGCACTTTGGTTACAAATTGACAACACCTTTCATGGCCATCCCCTGGTTCTTAAATACAAGCCTGTAGCGTGCAGGTGTGCAGAAGGCATAGCTATTTCTGAACAAAGTCATGACAACATAGGAAAGTCTGAACTTAGCAAGCAGATAAATAAAGGGGCAATTACCCACGTGATGGAAGGATTATTTCAAAGAGCACATCTCCCTCAGGCAACCTGGCTTATATCTAACTTTTCAGAAAAGCAACTGCTGTTAAAAAAAAAAGCACTTGTACATGAAATAGTCCCATACAGAGATAGGCACAATTGAATTGGCTGATTTCTCTGGTGTGGCTGAACTTTTGCCAAGGACTGACTCTAGGCACAGATGTCACCTGAATTGTCTCAGCGACGAGACTGTCGTCTACAGAACTGGTGACTCCCATACTCATGAGCGGCTCAGAATGAATCCAGAAACTCATGGTTCTGGCTGATCTTTATCAATATTTTTTAAATTTCCAAGTGTGTGACTCATGGTAGATGCTCATTCGGGTGGCTCAGACATTTTCACCTACAGGAGAATATATGGAAAAGAGAACAACACCCCACCTTCAACACCCTCCAGCTGCACGATCCTCACACCACCCGACAAAACAACCAAGCTTCCCTCACCACCCACTGAGAGGTTTCCCATTGAGGAATGTGCGAATGATCATGAATAACTGCTAAGTACTTCCCATAGCCTGCAACACAGCTGCCCTGCTGCCGTGGCAGTCCCTGTGCATTTCAGCCTCTTGTCCGTCTACGCTCTCCTCCCCACTCCCAGCCCATGCCTGACGTGAAAGGGTCCCCTAGTTCCACTTTTCCTCTGAATGTCCTGCTCTCACAGCCATGCCAGGTCCCCCTTTTGCTGCTTAAAAGTACATATTCTACTGTAATACATACTGCTTTGGGCAGTTCAGAGAAAATAATCCAGGGAAAAGCAAGGTCTTAGTGGTAGCTTTTCAAAGCCCAGGCAAAAGAGCTTTTGGAAAATGTCCCTGACTATTCCTTTCTGTACTGAGAGCACATTGTCAAAGTCCCCTTTTCTCCTCCTCCAGATGGCCCTTTCTCAAGCCTCACCATTTCCCCATTACAGGCGAAAGGGAGGAAATTTCGAGGAGAACGTGATGGTAGATTGCACAGAGCAGGGAAAGTCCATTTTCAGGAGGAAAGCCTGAAATGACACTATACCTTCTTATCCTGCCAGAGGGTCAGAGCAGAAAAGCCTCCTTTCTTTGTTATTGTTGTTTGGCTGGTTGGTTTTTTTTTTTTTTTGGAGACAGAGTTTCGCTCTTGTTGCCCAGGCTGGAGTACAATGGTGCAATCCCAGCTCTGCAAGCTCTGCCTCCTGGGTTCACGCCATTCTCCTGCCTCAGCCTCCCGAGTAGCTGAGACTACAGGCGCCCACCGCCACATCTGGCTAATTTTTTCTATTTTTCAGTAGAGATGGGGTTTCACTGTGTTAACAGATGGTCTCAATCTCCTGACCTCATGATCTGCCCACCCCGGCCTCCCAAAGTGCTGGGATTACAGGTGTGAGCCACTGCACCCAGCAGGTCATTTTATATCCTTTCTCATTGGAGGGAGTAACGTCTTGTCCATTTTGCATGAAGACACAACGTGGAGTTCTTCTATGATTTTTAAGCTAGAACTAGAAAATCCACTGGGGGGAAAATATCCAGCCTCAAATGGAGCCCTCTGTAAGTAATAAATTTATTCCCTGTTGTAGTCAATTCTCCTAAAACAAAAGCAACTGCAGCAAGCGCTTTTTGGTATTGCTCATATATTGTTAAAATATTTCAGCTGGGAGATGCTGTGCAAAGAGAAACAATCGCTGGCCTCACATAAGATTTATTAGAGAAAGTTGGCACAAATATATTTGTAGGAAGCAGAATATGTTTGTAGAGATTATTCCAGATTTACAGTGATTAATAATGGATTGGACGCAGTTGACGTCAGGGAGCTGCCTCCTGGTGATGTCTGCCCCAGGTTGAGCTGGAATAGAACATGAACTTCAGCAGCACCAGGAACCTTTTGCTGAAAGAATGAAGTTTTCTGAATAGAATGAAATGAATGCCAAGAGCCGTCCGTAGGCTCAAAAAATCTGTCACACTACTTAATCTGCTTTAAGCACTGACTGGCTAATGGGGTTTCAAGCCAGGCGGCACTCGAAGGCTTAGCACCTGCAGGGGCTCCCTGAGAGAACAGAGGAGATGCCACAGCAGAGGAGATTTATTTTTGCCCCGTGCATGGGAGGAGGCTGCAGGGAAAGGGAGAAAGTCCGGAGAAGCTGCTCTTACATCTTTTATCATCCCCTGTGTCCAGAGTGCATCTTTTAGGGATGTGCACTTGAGACCCTAACCTGCAGCACATTATCTCCATCAGAAGGTCAGCGTCCGCACCAACCAGTAATAAAGGATGGATGATTCACACAAGTCCCAGTTGAGATGGAAATCCAGCTTCTTATCCACAGAGCTCCGTGACCCTGCCTTCAGTTGGCAGAGCCTGCGTGGAAGGCCTTTCCCATCTCCCTGCAGATTCCCAGCACGGCAGCAGACAGGTGGCAGCTCCACACAGCAGCATGAAGAAGAGACCCCCCCCCCCCCCGGCCATTTCCTCTCCTCATAACTGCACATGCAGCTAGCTCTCTCCGATAAGGATACAGGGATCGCTTGCTACCGGGCAGCTTGCCTCCCCGATACTATCCATCTTCCTCTGCAAGCTGGAGTTGGCTGGAAACAACAGTCTGATTAATAAAACTTCCAAGTAGACCCCAAGGTTGATGCTAACAGGCTCCCAGTAAACAGCCTTTAGATTGAATCTGATCACCCAGGAAGGTGAGAGGGCCTTGTCTGAGAAGCAACAGCCATGCCCTTCTGCCCTACTGATGACAAATGGCTTGCAATCCATCAACCATGATTATGAGCTTTGGTTGGAAGGTACAAGGGTGCTAATGAAGATCCCCACGCCTGCTCCTCCCGTGGGGCAGGTAGGCTCGGGTGGGAGCTCACATCCAGCTTGTGAGCACAGCTGGTAGGGTTCCATCCCCCCGAGTTTGTTGCCATGGAGAAGGAGTTGAATGGCTTTAATACATCTGTGTGGATGTCTCCCCTGAGATGCACCATGACAAGTTGGACTGGAAGTAGCCAATGAGCAGCTATAATCGTCAAACTGTATGAATAAGTGATTGATTGGGCATGGGGGCTGTAAACAGCACTCTGAGTTCTGGCAGCATGGGGCCCAGCAAAATGAGATTATCAGTCTGGGAGAGATACGCACAGAGCAGCCGTGCTCCCAGTAGCCTTCCACAGGGCTGCAGCGTGGGCTTGGGAATCTGCCCAGAACTCATGACCATTTCTTGCAGGCCCTGCAGATGTTGGGCCACTCTAGGTCCCAGCTGGCTCCAAACCCATTTCTGGTTAATCCTGTCACACGTAGCTATCAGTGCTTTTCAAATAAAGGCTTCTGTCTGCTTGTGCCCGCCAGCTCCCCAGCCAATTGTTTGGCCCCAGGGTGGAGACTGGCTGAGTGTCCAGGGGAGGTGAGAATCCACTGATATGAATCCCTGAGGCCTCCTGCCAGGGCTGCTTCTTAGGAAGCTCCTTCCTGCTGCCTGGGGATTCCCCATCCCTGGCCAGATATGACCAGGGATCAGAGCAGTCTATACACAGGCCAGGGAGTGACCAGTGAGGAAAGGTCAGCTGGGTCAAGCTGCATCTTCTCTGGAGACTTTGGAATTGGGGAACTCTCAGAATGGTCAGTGAATAATGGAGTTGAATGATCAAGACATTGGGGACTGAGCCAGCAGGAAGCCAGTGACCGTGGAGAACAAAGAAGAGAGACAGAGACAGGGAGACCCAGAAAAAGGGATAAGCTCATCAGCTTCTCCAACTCCAGAGTTTATCCTCACCCGCTTCAGCTTTGATCTCCTGCCAGGCACATGGTGGGATGACACCGTCCCATGCCCCTTGCAGTTGAGTAGTGCCATGTCACTGGTCTGGCCAATGGGCAGTGGACGTCTGCATCACCACTAGGCAAAGCTCTTCATTGTTGCTGGGAGCCCCTCTGGCTGTCTGTTCCCTTGGCCACTGTAGACAATGAAGCCTGCATCAGACTGCATTCCTGGTAGGGACCACAGGAGTGGAGTCCCCACCCACCCCACAGGTGAACGACACGAGTCAACCACACTCACAGCATATTCCACGAAAGGAGACATAGACCCTTGCTGTGCAGAGCCACTGGGTTGGAGCTCTTTGTAACTGCACCACGAACCAGGCGGTCTGAGGCTGATTGGTACATTTGCAATAAATTCCCTGTGACTTAATCTGGTTCCAGCGAGTCTCTGTTCCTTGCATTCAAAATATCTCTGATCCAAACACTGCACTCAGAAACATAGTCATTGGGAGGGCAGGCACTGCTGCTGTGGGGCCATGGGCGCTGGGCTGGGCCGCTCAACTCCCTTTGCCTGGGACTCCTCACCTGTACAATGGGACACTGGCTTTAAAGCTGCTGTGAGGACTAAAAACTGTTCAAAATGCTTGACATGGATGATCTCAATTACCTGGTGTTATTGGGATCATTGTCAACATCGGCATAGCCAGTACCAACCAGAACACAGGTAAGAGGTAATAATGGTACTATTCATGATGCAGGTGAGATATAAGGGTACCTGGAGCCAGGCGGAGGTGGGGCAAAGTTGTAAGTTTCTGGATATATTTTGAAGATGGCAGGCTGCAGGTCATATTTTCCAATGAGACACACCAATATAAACAGTCCCTTTCTTCTATAGTGTGACCTCCCCATCCGGAGGCAGAGTCTAATTCCCATTCCATTAAATATAGCACGCTCATGACGGCTCTGTGTAATACAGTATGGCAAAAGTGTAATCAAGTATGGCTGTACCACCTGAGTCTGGGGCCTAAAAATGATGCATCCTCTCCCCAGTTCATTGGAACACTCAACTGTGAGCCTTGCGAAGCCATGTAAGGAGTGTGACCACTCTGAGGCCACCAAGCTGTAAAGAGGCTGGGTCACCTGGTCACCTGGAGAAACCACAGATGGGCTATGGGCACCAGTCCTACTCTTTGAGTCATCCTAGCCAGTCTCCAGATATGTGCATGAAAATACCTCTGGGTGATCCCAGTCCTGGCCACTGCAACACCCCCAGGCTTTGAGTCTTCCCAGCTGAAGTCCCAGACACCATGGAGCAAAGACAAGCTGTCCTTTCTGTGCCATCTGAATTCCTAACTCATGGAACCTGTGATGTTAGGGCTGTTGTCCTTTTAAGGCAATACGCTGGGGGTGAGTTGTTATGCAGTGAGACTGATTGGAAAAAAGATAAAGCCAATAGGATATCCTGAAGGACTGGAGAGGATGAACGAGACTTGAAAGGAGTTGGGGGGACTCAAGGTTTGATTGCATTTTAGGTTGAGATGATAGACATCCACAGATAAGTTCCAACTGGGCAGTTGCAGATAGAATTTTGCCATTCCGAACTAGAGCTTTCTACCATCACAGGTCATTGTCAGAGAGTATATAAAGCCATGAAATGGGGGAGGTCACTTAGAAAAGAGGTCAAACCCTCGGGTCCTCGGTATGTATCTCACAGAAATGAGTAGCTACATTCACACACACAAAGGAAAGTTCTTAGCAGCATTGTTCATAGCAGCCCCAAACTGGAAGCCATGTAATTGCCCATTGACAATAGGATAAATGTATAGATTGTAGTATGTTTATATAATGGTGAAAAGAAGCATCTATTGCTACAGACAGCAACATGGATTGATGAGATATGTCTAAAAAGTCAGACAGAAAAGGGTACATACTGTATGGCAATCTTTAAAGGAGAAAACAGGCAAAACCAATTGATCAGTGTAGAACCCAGAGGGTGGCAGGAAGGTGGGCGTGCTAATGGCCAGGTGGGAGCGCAGGGGGCCTTCCAGGGTACAGGTGGTGCTCTCCAGCCTGGTCCTCATGGTGTTTATACAGGTGTGTTCAATTCATAAACATCCATCAAGATGCACAGCATGTATACTTTACTGCATGTTATATTTCCTTTTTAAAAGCTTACAGAAACACTACCATATTCTCCATGCAGATGATTCCATGCATCACATCAGGACGATTTCAGTAAGCTGGATAGGGAGGCGTCTTTATACTGTCCGTCTTTGAACATTTCTTGAACCAGAGTCTCCCTTCTCTGGGACTCAGCTTTCTGTTTAAGAGAGACTTTTCTTTATTTCTTTGCTTGCCTAAATTTAATGGTAATGAGGTCCTAGACCCTATAAATAAAGTACATCTCCCTTATAGCGAGGTCTGTGATCTTCGGTACGTAGTCCTATAATACCATTGCTGATTAAAATTCATTCAACTGAGAATTAAATATAGTTGCTGATGCTCCACTGCATTTTCACAAAACATTTTTCATTTGTATCCACGCTTTAAGATTGATCAAAATGAGGTATTCATTAAAAGATTCTTAATTAGAGTTTTAAGCAATGTATAATGGACTCATTTTTATTACTACATAACTTTACCCCGTCATTTCCATCACATACCTCACTGTGGCATCTGGTGGGCAGTAGCTGGTCAGTGACAACAGCAGCCCACTGACAAAGAGGAAGGGTGTCAGCCAGGGCCATGACTAAAGAATGTGCCAGCTTAAAAGGAGAAGACATGGTGGGTTTGTGTCCAATGATTTACAAACACTTGAAAATTCTGAAGATAAAATATGACCCTCAAATAGGTTTGGTGGGGAAATGACCGGACATGCAGCCAAGACTCCAGAGTCCCATCCCTGGAAAGCTCGAGCATCCCCTATTGCTGGAGGGATCCTTAGCCATCCCATTCAACCCTTCACTAAGGTTTGTGGCACTGACATGAGTCAACGGTGTCCTAGTCTATTCTGCATTGCAATAAAGGAATCCCCAAGACTGGGGAATTTATAAAGGAAAGAGGTTTATTTGGCTTGTGGTTCTGCAGGCTGCACAATAAGCATGGTGCCAGTATCTGCTGCTGCTGAGGGACTCAGGTAGCTTCCAGTTATGGCACAAAGTGAAGGAGAACCAGCATCGCATAGCAAAAGAGGAGGAAAGAGAGGGGGGTGTGGTGTCAGACTCTTTTAAACAACCAGCTCTCTTGAGAATGAAGAGAGTGAGAATTC
This sequence comes from Colobus angolensis palliatus, assembly GCF_000951035.1. Classification (NCBI taxonomy): domain Eukaryota; kingdom Metazoa; phylum Chordata; class Mammalia; order Primates; family Cercopithecidae; genus Colobus; species Colobus angolensis. The sequence continues at coordinate 3,885,998 of NW_012114822.1, read as the reverse complement.
ATTCATTACTGCAGGGATGGCACCAAGTCATTCATGAGGGATCCAGTCACACGACCCAAACATCTCCCACCAGGCCTCACCTTTGATATTGGGGATGCACTTTCAACATTAGATTTGGAGGGGACAAACATCCAAACCATATCCGAGGGCATGGAGGCTTCACATCAATGCGGACACATCTGTAGCAAGCAGGGGTCCTTCTAAGGTCTCCTACCCATGCCCAGGCCCCCTGCACACAGACTTCCCACCTGCTCACCCACTGGCCCAGCCATTGGTCTGGACACTCCCATAAGTCCCTCAACTCATCTTGTGTAACATGACATGGCCCACATGCCTAACGTCTGGAAGAAAGGGGACCTCTGAGAACCAAACATTCCTCTTGACTCACAAAAGCTGAGATGGTGCCAGAAACAGTGAGGTGAAGGCTCTGGAAGGATGGATTTCAAAAGCACATCCTCTCCCTGGACCCACAGAAATCAGAATCCTATGATCTACATAGACCTGGATCAAAAGGAGCTCCTTTGAAATCAACTTAATTGGTCACATTTTCTACCCCTGGAGCCTTTCGACTTCATGTGGTGACAACATTTCTCAAATCACTTTCAAGCATCATTGTATTTGTCTTTGTCGGCTTGTTTTAATTTTTGTCATTATTGTTTTGACTCAAGGATCCTCAAGAAGCCATGACTGTTAGGCAAACCTGAAACATAAATAGATGAATGAAAGGTAAATGAAAAAGAAAGGGAAAAGGGAAGGGATAAAGGGAGGGAAAGAAGTAGAGAAGGGGCGGATGGGAGGGGAAGAAAAGGGAGAGAAGAAGGAAAGAAAAAGTGATAGAGAGAGAAAGAAGAAGAAAGAAGGGAAAGAGAAAAGGATAAAGGAGTTGGGGGAGGGAAGGGTTGAGGAAGAAGGAAAGAAGGCTGGTTCCTTTATAGTTGAGGACACTGAGACCCAAAGAATTCCCCCAACTTGTCCAAATCCACAGGTAGCAGTGGCAGAGCTGAGTGAAGGGCTGAGGCTGCCTGCCTGGGCCCTAGACCTCCTTCCACTGTGCCACACAGCCTGGACCTCAGAGTCCTTCTAGAGTATGTGGACTTTTGCTGCACCTTGAAGAATGTTAGACACCTGGGGCTGAGCTGCTGAGGACAGATCTGGCTGCCATAACTCAGTGTTCCAAAGTGTGGGATGGATATTCCTGGGGGTGACAACATGGGGTGGAGCTAAGCTTTTTTTAATAGGTAGATATTTATGTCAAAGAGTATTAGAAAAATGAAATGTAACTAGAACACCGCAACTGTGAAGTAACAATATTATTGCTTATCCAAAATATATAAGGAACTCCTAGAACTCATAGCAAAAGAGCAAATAACACAATTAAAAACTAGACAAAGAAACCAGAGAAGACATACAAATGGCCGTATGAAACGGTGCTCGACATCACTAATCATCAGTGAAACACAAATCAAAACTACAACGAGATATCACCTTACACCTGTTAGGTGGCTATCGCATAAAGAAAAGGGTAACGTGTTGGCAAGGGTGTGGAGTAAGGGAACCTTGGGCACACTGGTGCAGCCACTCTGGAAAATAGCAGGGAGATTCCTCAAAAAATTAAAAATAGAACTACCTTGTGACCCAGCAATCCCACTTCTAAGTATATATCCAAAGGAAATGAAATCAGGATCTCAGAGATCCCTGCACTGCCATGTTCATTGCAGCATTCTTCATAATACCCAAGATGTGAAATCAGCCTAAGTGCCCACCATGAATAAAGAAAACATTTTAAGATAGATAGATAGATAGATAGATAGATAGATAGATAGATAGATAGATAGACTCACACACAAAGAGTCATGCATCATATAACAATGGGGATAAATTCATCTTCAGGTAATTTCATAGTTGTGCAAAGATCATGGAGTATACTTACACAAACCTAGATGATACAGCCTACTGCACACCTAGGCTGTACGATACAGTCTATTGCTCCTGGGCTACAAACCTGTGCAGCTGTGGCTGTGCTGAATGCTGTAGAGAGCTGTAACACAGTGGCAAGTATCTGTGTATCTAAACATAGAAAATACACAGTAAAGATACAATTTTATAATCTTATGGGACCACTGTCATAAAGGCAGTCATTGACAGATACGCTGCTATGTTTACACACTGACTGTTGCATGACTGTATAGGCACACACAATGGAATTATCCAGCCTTAAGAAAGAAGGAAATCCTGCCATTTATAACAATAAGGATGAATCTGGAGGACATTACACTAAGTGAAATAAGCCAGTCACAGAAGGACAAATACTACATAATAGCGTTTATATGAGGAATCTGAAATAGTCAAATTTACAGAAGCAGACAGTAGAATGTTGGTTACCTGGGGCTGGAGGAGGGGAAAATGGGGAGGAAATTAGCCAAAGGGCAAAACTTGTTTCAGTTAAGCGAGGGGAATAAGCCCTAGAGATCTACTGTGTAGCATGGCGCCTGTAGTTAATCGCACTATATTGCACTTTTAAAATTTTGCTGAGGGTAGATTTCATATTAAATGTTCTTATTACAAATAATGATAATAAATAAAACGTGGGGAAACTTGTAGAGGCGGTAGATAGATGGGTTTATGGCATATATTATGATGTTTGTTTCATGGGTATATACCTAAGCGAACAGTACCTACCACAGCTCATGGGAATATACCTAAGTCAACAACCAAGTGCCCAGTACCTACCACAGCTCATGAGTATATGCCTAAGTCAACAACCAAGTGCCCAGTACCTACCACAGTTCATGGGCATATACCTAAGTCAACAACCAAGTTCTCAGTACCTACCACAGCTCGTGGGTATATACCTAAGTCAACAACCAAGAACCCAGTAGCTACCACAGCCATGGGCATACCAACTAGGAAGTTGACAAATTCTTCCTGGAGAGGGCTCAAGCCCTTCTCTCCCACTTGATTACTGACACTGTCCTCCATCCAGGCCCACCCTGACTCTCCCCAGGTGCTCACCATAATCCCTGAAAGGAAAGGTCCCTAATAAACACATCTCTTTTTGGTGATCAATACCAACAGACTGCAAGGACGTGGCAGGCACTGCTCTTGAAGTATTTAGGAGTTGATTTTTCCTGGATAACTGAGGGATGAGCAAAAAATGCTCTTCCTGGGACACTCATGTGCAAGCTTCTGGGAAAGTAGGAGAATGTGCAATGTGATGGCAGGATTCCTTCCAGATGGATCATTTAATGACCTTTGGCTTTCTTCTTTAAGAAAAAAAAAAGCACACAGATAAGATGCATCCTAATTGATAGTGCATTTTCTTCTGAACATTCAGCGGTTTGTGCACTGCCATTCTCCTTAGCACAAAAGATTCCTTTCTCTGTTTCAAAGTCACCTGCATTTCAGCAGTTCAGAGCAGTATCTGGTGAGTGTTGATAACGTGCAGTGTGCTGGGCCACCCTGTGTGGAGCAAGCACTGGTTAAATATGTTGGAAGAGATTACAGTGGTTTGACAACACTTCTAAGAGGCTTATGTCTTCGTTTCACCTTTCCTCAAACATCTGTTATAAGGATTTAGATAAGATGTCTCTGGAATGATGTCACAACCTGCATACTGCCACCTCTTTCTTCCTCCTTCTCCCTGAGAAGAGAGGAACAACTTCACTGCAGAAGATTCAAACTTGTTTTGAGTGTTAAAAATCTCAACTCAATATAAAAGAGTTTGGCCACATGACAAAACATCACTCTACAATAATGACTGAAGTTTTCAATACATACTCAGACAAGTTCACCCTTGGCAACAGCCTACCTAAGTAGAGCTAAGAGAAGGTGGGTCACATTGGGAGTGAACTACAGGACCATCCCTGGAAGGGTGCTTTCATGCAAGTCCGTATCCTTGGCCATCACTGTGGTACCCTCCTTTTGGGGATTTCACAGTTTCCCACACTGGACTTGGGCATGGGACATGCTTTGGCCCAGGGAATGTTAGTAGATGATCTGCAAGCCACATCTGAAAAGCATTGCACTGGTTGGCTCTGATGTTCTGTTGTTATTGTGCCTGCCCACAGTTGCCAAGAAGAGGAAGGCAATGATTGAAGACTGGACCAGCCATTGTGCCCCAGCCAAGCCTAAGAGTGAGCCCAGCCCACCCCAGACCCACTGTGTTAGTCAGAGGTCTGCAGAGAAACAGACCCAATAGAAGACATGTCTCATGTGATTATGGAGATTGAGAAGTCCTTGATCAGCCATATGCAAACTGGAAACCCAGAAAGGCCAGTGTATAGCTTTAGTCCAAGTCCAAGGGCCTGAGAACCAGGTGTCACGAGAAATGATGGTGTCAGTCTTAGTCTGGCAGCAGAAGACAGGTGTCTCAGCTCAAGCAGCCAGGCAGAGACAGAATTCTTCCTTCCTCAGCCTTTTTATTCTATTCAGGACCTCAATGGATTGCACGAAGCCCACCCACATGGGGTGGGGCAACATGCTTCACTCAGTTCACTGATTTTAATGCTCATCTCCTCCAGAAACACCTTCACCCACATACCCAGAAGTGATGTGTAGCCAAATATCTGGGCATCCCATGGCCAAGTCAAGTTGATACCTGATTAACCATTATACCCGTTGAACTATGCAGAAGCAGGAGCAATGCATGGATATTGCTGAATGTCCCTGAGTTCTTGTGATCCGTACACAGCAAAACAGAGCAGTCATTGACAATACTCATCCAATACTCAACACACAGCAGCAGGCTCTTTTCTAAGTGCAGTAATCACCCTGTCTAATTTAATGTTCACATCAACTTGGGTCAGATGAATATGACTTTTAATCCTTTTCTAGATGAGGACACGAAGACACAGAGAGGTTCAATCACTTGTCCAGTATCATATGGCCAGCAACTGCTGAAGGTGAGAATTTGGATCATGGAACTACATCGTAGAATTTGCTGGCTACTCCACATTGTCAATCATGACGCCACTGTTACTATTACCACTGGTAGTAACATTACTGTTAATACTATCAAAAATGTTTTGTTTTGTTTTGTTTTGTTTGAGACGAGGTTTTGCTCTGTCACCCAGGTTGGAGTGCAATGGCATGATCTCAGCTCACTGCAACCTCCACCTCCCAGATTCAAGTGATTCTCCTGCCTCAGCCTCCTGAGGTAGCTGGGCTTACAGGCACGTGCCACCATGCCAGCTAATTTTTGTATTTTTAGTATAAATACATACTAAAAATTTGTATTTTTACATACATACATAAATTTGCATTTTAGGGTTTCACCATGTTAGTCAGGTTGGTCTCGAGCTCCTGACCTCGTGATCTGCCCGCCTTGGCCTCCCAAAGTGCTGAGATTACAGACGTGAACCACCGCGCCCGGCTTATTACTAATGTTTACTATTACTACCGCTATTCTGTAACATTACTAATGCTAATACCATACTATCGCTAATACTGTAACTACACTGTTAGTAAAGCTAGGACTGTTCCTATTACTCATAAGGTATTTAGATATTACAAACCCGTTCTAAGTAAAAAAATCACTCTCTTGCTTACACAATACAAACTGTTGCACAGACAAGCTGAGGCTTACTTTTCTCCTCTAAGTTACATGTTTGTACTGCTGGTCTGTAAACTTCTAAATGGCGTCCCCAGGATCTTACACAAGTGCTGAAGCACAACAGGCTCTTAATAAATGACTTCAGAGTGAGTGGAGGTCTACAGTCAGAAGTGCGGATTAAGGCAAGCCCAGAAGTGCAAGCATTGTTTAGAGCTGACAAAATAAAATCGAGGTCAGCGGCGGGCCTGGGACAAGGCGAGGCATGAGGTATTTAGGGTGAATTGTTCCAGGAAGTACTCACTCTCAGGGGTAACCCTCAAAATTGTACAGCCCCAAGAGTAAGCTCCGCCTCATCCCAGCCCTGCAGGCAGAGGCCAGGCTCAACTGTGGGTGCGGAAGGAGAAGCTGTCCTCAGTTCTGGGGCTTCTGCTTGATCTGGGAAAGCCTCTGTGGTGTGCTTGCCGCTGGAAGGATTTTGCATTTCCTGCCTGCCAACAAGAGGAGGTGACCCGGATGCTGATTAAAAATGGGAAGCCAACCTCCCATTCCTAGTGGCTGCAGTTCCACAGATGCAGAATCCGACACAGGTAACAGAGAGCTGACTGCACATAAGCATTGGCCCCAAACTCCAAGGTCACACTCTCTGTAGTAAACTCGACATCCCTTTGCTGCAAATATTCCTATCTACCCCTGCCACAAAGGACACGCCCAACCGTTCAAAGGAAGACTCTTTTCCATCTTTTAACATGCTGTGAGGGAATTTAGAGAAGTTTGTAAGGTGATTTCGTGAGTCAAAACTATAGTTCCTCTCAAGACCAAAACGTTTGCAGCTGGGTGCAATGGCTCACCCCTGTAATCCTAGCACTTTGGGAGGCCGAGGGGGAGGATTGTCTGAGCTCATGAGTTCAAAAGCAGCCTGGGCAATGCGGTGAAATCCCGTCTCTACTAAAAATACAAAAAATTACCCTGGCATGGCGATGTGTATCTGTAGTCCCAGCTACTTGGGAGGCTGAGGCAGGAGAATCGCTTGAACCTGGGAGGCAGAGGTTGCAGTGAGCCGAGATCACACCACTGCATTCCAGCCTGGGTGACAGAGTGAGACGTCATCTCAAACAAACAAACAAACAAAAACAAACAAACAAAAAAAGAAAGATAAAAGAAAAAAAGAGTTTGCTTTCTATTTCATGATGCTGCACAATGGGGATGAGTGCTGTTGTTATTGTTTAATGAGAATAAAGAATAAAGAATCACATACAGACAATGAAACTGATGACTTAACAGAGAAGATACACAAATCCAAATGGAGAAGCATAGAGCTATTTGGCTGGGTTAAGAGCTGAAAGCCACAGTGGCTTGTTTTATAATCAGTTGATGTCCTTTGTCTCCAATCTAAATTGCATCTGACAAAGAAACACAGCTAAATGTTCTGTACCTGCCACTGGAGACCGAGATGCATGAACCCAGGAGCATGAGTCCACTGGGGATGACAAAGCTTTGCTGGAAGGAGCAGCCAATCAAGACAGTCTCATACATGTGACTTGGGGTGGGGGTGGTGTCTCCCCGTCAGCCATGACAAATACCTCTAAAGCAGAAAGCAAGAGCAAGAAGGTCCAGGCCGTTGGTGGGGTCTATAGGGCCAAGGGGTACATCCCCACAGCGGCCCACCCACCACAGGCACCCTTCCTCTCTCACTCTTCTCACATTGAAATGGGCTCCCTCTTTCCTCCCTTCAGCTGTAGAGACCCTGGAGGTGTGAGTTTGAGAGGGACTGTAAACCCAAGTGTGGAACCACAGAATTTCCCACTGCCCATGTCAGAGCTAAACCTACTGGGTTGTATGACATACAAATAGCTTTTAGTTTTATCTTATTTTTTATTTTTTGAGACGGTGTCTCGCTCTGTCGCCCAGGCTACAGTGCAGTGGCCCAATCTCGGCTCACTGCAACCTCCACCTCCCGGGTTTAGGCAA
>NW_012114822.1:3871930-3878084 GCF_000951035.1 Colobus angolensis palliatus | reverse complement strand
TACAGAGTCTGACTCTGTCACCCAGGCTCCAGTGCAGTGGTGTCATCTCTGCTCATGGCAACCTCCGCCTCCCAGGTTCAAGCAATTCTTCTGCCTTGGCCTTCCAAGTAGTTGGGACTACAGGCGTGCACCACTATGCCCAGCTGACTTTTGCATTTGAAGTAGTATTACTAATACTATAACTACGTTTTTGCATTTACGTTTCACTGTGTTGGCCAGGCTGGTCTCAAACTCCTGACCTCAGGTTATCCAGTCACCTCGGCCTCCCAAACTGCTGGGATTACAGGCGTGAGCCACCGCGCCCAGCCAATGGCGAATTTTTAAAATTCATGTTAAGGAACTTCAAAATTATTTCTTACACCTAGCTGATAGTACTTTTGTAATCCAAAGAAGTGTTGCAATACTACACACTCTATTTAAAGAAAGGGAAACAGCTCACTGGTGTTCTGGTGTTGAATGGTGAAAGAGAGAGCACCAGGGAATGGGTGAGAAAAGGCAAGGAAAGAGGAAACAGCCTTTGATAAGATTTCTCTATGTAAAGCCTGAACTTGAACCCAGTTTACCACCAGGTTAAAGTCTTACAAAGCTCACTTTCATTATGTGCTTTAAAAGATTACAATCCTTTAGTTGATTGATTTAAACTTTTTTAAATTGCAAGTCCTTTCTGTGGATGGTGTCAGAAGAAAAAAAATCGTTTTTCTAGGAGGAGCTGACAGATAAGTGATAACTTAGGGGAGAATTATTTAAAAACTGGAATTAAGCCAAGCATGCATTTTAAAAGACTGAAAAGGAGAGCAGTGACCCCTTCAGATGAGGGGGAGCCTGTGCTGCAGACCTGTGCCTTGACGAATGCTGGGGTTCAAAATGCATCTCTTGGCAGCTGCCCTTCCAGGCCTCCCCAGCACTCCCAGGAAAGCTAAGGACCCTCTGATTTCTGGCACGAATCCTCTGAGTATAGAAAACACCACTCAGCAAAGGAAAGAACTTTCACTAAGAGCAAGCAGAGGTGAGCTTGAAATGAAGACATCCCTGCACCACGGAGTTGCTCAGGGCTTACCAAAGCAGACGCACTGAAAGCTGCTTGTGAACCACACAGCTCCGTCAAAAGGTAAGACCACAGAGGGGAGAGAGAGAAAGGAAAGAATTCCAATCTGTGTCTTGGTCCGTTGGTGCTGCTGTAACAGCATCCCTGAGACTGGGTATTTTAGATAGAACAAAGATTTATTTATTGAAGTTCTAGAGGCTGAGATGTCCAAGGTTGAGGGGCTGACATCTAGCCAAGGACTGCCTTCTGCATGGTGGAAGGTGGGAGGGTAAGAGGGTAAGAGAGTGAGAGAGTAAGACTGAGAACGAGGAAGAGGGCTGAGAGGAGTTGGGGAAATGGGACCAGATTCATCCTTTTATCAGTAACCCACTCCCAAGATATCTAACCCACTCCCGACCCAGAAAACAGCATTACTGCATTCATGGAGGCAGGATCTTCATGGCCTAAGCACCTCTTATGGGTCCCCCATCTCCACACTGTTGCATTGGGGTTAATTTCCCAGCTCATGAACTTCAGGGGCACATTCAACCCACAGCAGCATGGCTCCCAGGAGTCCCCATAGCACTCTGTAGGGAGCCTGTCCAGTACGACAAGCAGGTTCCTGTCCTTTTCTGGGAAGGCTCGCCCCGCCGTGAGCTTCCTGTTTTCTGTTCGTCATCTGATGAAGAAATCCTGTTTCAGAGCTATGTTGTTTGGTCTCTCATCCAAGCCCACGCTTACATATGGGACAATTAGCATCGGTTAACGACTCCTCCCTGGGTTTCACTCTCAACTCCAAAAACTCCTCCTTTTGATCCACAGCAGGTTTTCAGGTTGGAAATGGAGACAGCCTCGCCCAAACTTAACCATATCCCTTTGCAGGAGAAATTGCCTCACCCATGTCCCAGGGACAGGGCGGCAGCAACACAGGGTTCCCAGCTATCCTGGCCCCTTCTGTGGGCGACTGGGCAGATGTGGGCACTTTGCCTACATCAGTGCATTGGGATCTATGACCTAGGAGCTACGACTCATGGCCCGGCATGAAGTGGGGAGCTGGACCCCTGGAACTCCCCACTTGGCACTGGATGTGGGATCCAGGTGGTCATCTGCTCAGACAGAAGTCTTCCTGAACCAAGAGGTTTGAAGAGCAGGGGTTGCGGCAGGTCAGCTCTGGCAAGCCTGAACACGTGCCCGCTGTGGAAACAAGGTAGCAGAAACCACGGGCACCAGGCTGGGGGAGGAAAGACAAGCCAGCGACACACAGAGAATTCGTGAGAAACAGTAGAGTCAGCATAGTCACCGCGGCTGCCCAGAGCCCATATTACAAGCCCTTCCGGACTGACGCACCTGTTCATTAAAAATAAACAAAAATTAAAACCCCTACAAGCAGGAAATAAGAAGCGCATAGCCATTTGGGGAGTTAATGTGATCAAACAGAAGCAATTTTGCCAGGGGTTTGAGCGGCCTCTCCAAGCCCAGGCCCAGCGTGCTGCTCCCTACGCCTCTTCTGTGCTTAATTAGCCAGGGCCCAGCTAATCTCTCAGAGTCATCCAGGGGGATCCGGAAACAGCAGTCCCGGGAAGCTTTGCGGGAACATCATTGCCATCCCACATGAGCGGGAGGCTGGGAAACAGGGAGGCATTCACTGAATGAACATGGAGCTGGAGGGGACGTCAGAGTGCAGAGAGCAGTGCATGAGGTCAGAGTCTCCGAGGGAGTCAGAAGCAACCCTCGCAGGGGGTGGGGTCAGATTCAAAGCAAACCCCACAGAGGCCAGACTCCCACGGAGGAGCACCCCGCACTGTGCAGTTCACCTGCCTCAGCTCTCAGTGCCCCAGACTGGGATCTTGTGTGGATTGTTTTCTCTCTGGCCTCCTCTCCAGCCTGTGCAGCATAAATTGCTCTCAGCAGAATGGGTGTTTAGGGACCTGCTGTTGCTGCAGTGGCATGGTGGCTGTTGACACTGGGAATAACATGTCCCTCTAACCCCATTTGGTGTGGGTGGCCATCTGCCCAACTGCCAGAGCAGGGAGAGCCTCACCCCCGCCCACCAAAGCAGGAACATTCTGATGGTTCATGTTCAACCTGCCAATATGCAATCCCTGTGTCCCAATCCACCCTCTCCCCATGCTCCAGCCCTCTGCTGTTAGGCCCCCACCCCTTCCCAGGCCTGGAAGTCTGCTTTAGGCTCCTCCAACATCAAGCCCTAATTTTCCCAGCTCCAAGCCTTTGTGCAAGGTGTTCCTGCCACCTAGAGCACCCTTACTGTGTTCCACACCCACGGAGGACCTTTCCATCCTCTAAGAATCACCTTAAAAACTACCTCTTCTGCTGCTCCCCAGCAACAGAGCCCTGTCCCTCTCTGACTGCCACAGCACTAGGCTCCTTTCATGACAAATCTTACTCCAACTACGCGATACAAAGACAGGTGCGAGGGTGTGAATAGGATACAGGATTCAAAGGCAAAAACCTTTGCTTGAGTCGTGCATATGTCAAACTCTCACCAGAGCAGTGAGGACAACAGGGCTCCCCTCCGTGCACCGCCTGTTACCTGCTGGGCACTGTTCTGAGAACCCTGCGTGTATGAACTCAATTCATCCTCACAACACTCCGACAACAGAGGGATGATAATTAAGTCCAGTTAGGAGGTGGGAAAACCAAGGCCCCGGGCCACACCATTGTAAGTGGGAGAGGGTTCCACACAAGTAGTCCGGCTCCGGTGCCACCAACCCCCATGCCCTGGGGTGAAGCATCCTCAAGTGCTCTTAATAGAAGTGTCTCCATGAGTCACATGAGATAAACAAACATCAGTCATTGACTCCTGTCATATTTATTGGACACTGTGCAGCCTGGGGTCAGGACAGCTCCGGCTCAGGGAGCTTCGGCAGGGAGTGTGCCTGTGGGCGTGGAGCTGTGAGGGTCTGTGATCTTTAGGGCTGCCTGGGTACATGTTGCCTCCCACGGATCACGGACAGGGACCCCTGGAGGACAGGGAGCAGCCCTAGCCGCCCTCTTTCGGTACCTGGAACTGACACCACAGCTGCCCAGAAGGCCGGCTGCCCCGGATTTTGCTGTCATCACTCTGTGGGAGGGGAGGTAGATTATATTCCTATTCTATTCAATAAAAGAGTTAAGGCACGGGTCATCTCTTCAAATGGCTCTCTGTGACAGTCCCCACAGTAGGAATCTGCTTCTCCCTGTACACTAATGAAGAGGAGAAACGACAAGCTCAATTCCAGCCCCAGCCCCGACATCACTCTGGGACAAAGATGGCAGTTCCACCTGTTGGTAAAAATGACTGTTGCAGAAAAGTCACTGCTGAGGTGGGTGAGCAGCTCTCCAAGGCTTAGTTCACAGGTGGACAAACTTCTTCATAAAGACCCAGAGAGCAGATATTTTCAGCTTGGCAGGCCAAGGGACAAATTCCAGATTATTACCTACTTACTCATGTCACAAGAGAGAAAACAAATTCCCACACATTTTTATTGATGGATATCATCATAATTGAGTACTTTTTAAAAATACGAAATATGAATAATATGAGTCTACGAATAATAAGAATGAAATTCCTGTTTCCAGAATACTGTTTTGTTTCATTGGGATTAAAGTCAGTGTTCCCTTCCATCAAACCAATTGCAATTGTGCATCTAGAAAAGTCATTCTCAGCTCGCGGACAGTGCAGAAACAAGCGGTGGGCTGCATGTAGCCTCTGGGTTGTTGTGTGAGTTTCTTGTGGCTGCTGGAACATATTAGCATGCATTTAATTGCTTAAAACAACACGAATGTATTATCTTTCAGTTCTGAGGGGTCAGAAGTCTACAATGGGCCTCACCGGGCTGTACAACTGAGGCATTAGCAGAGCTGTGCTCCATCTGGAGGTTCTAAGAGAGTTCCCAGTTCCCATCTCCTAACTGGGGCTAATTATCATCCCTCTGCTGTTTGAGTGTTTTGAGGATGAATTGAGTTCATACTTGCAGGGTTCTCAGAACAGTGCCCAGCAGGTAACAGGTGGTGCACAGGGGACAATCCTGTTGTCCTTTTGCAGCTCCTCGAGGCCACCTGACTCCCTTGGCTCAGGGACCCCCTGCGGAACTCACATCACTTCTGCCTCTGCCTCTGTCATCATATCTCCCTGGCTCACCTCTTTCCCCTGGAAAGACTTCGGAGATGAGATTGGGCCCACCCAGATAATCCAGGATAATCTCCCCATCAGCCAAGTCCCTCTGCCATAAAGTGACACACTCACAGTTTCCAGGGATTAGGACGTGGACATCTTTGGGAAGGCCATATTCCACCTGCCATGACTGTTTGCCTTCCCCGTTTTTGCTCACTGGTGCTCACCTAAATGCCATGTGGAAGGTAACATGGTAGTCACTTATAAATAAGAAACCTAAGACTATAAATTATTTGTCCAAAGTCTCAGAGCTGGTGAAATCAGACCCAAGTTGATGGTCAGTTTTCAATCCTCCACCAGCATGTCACTGACTTAGTCATCATTTAGATTCTCCCTGGTAAGTTCTTGAAGGGCAGGGGTCCCCTCCTCCCACAGCTTGCAATACTGAACAGGACATTTCCAGTACAAATTCTCAAAGCCAATCAATCCAGTGATCATCTAATTGGCCCAAGGTTTAAAAAATTAAATAGAATGTTGAACTGGAGAATGAGTATTCACACTAATGTTTGATTGTGAGAGTATGCAAACTTCAGGGATCATAGTAATTCTGTGAAGACCCCATTAACAAAGCCAACTAAAGTCCAAATGCTAGGGCTGTCTGACCCACAAAGGGGACCACTTCCCAATTCCAGGCATCACATGGCCAAGAGGCTTGCACAAACAATCTAAGCTCAGTGGCTGCTCGGCTGCTCTCTAATCATCTGTGTGATATTCTATTCTTCTTTTCTGAATCTGTGAGCACTTCTTTTCTGAATCTGTGCATTGTGTGTCTCTCAGCCAGAATATAAGAGCCAGGCAGGCAAAGAGCTTGTCTGTCTTGTACTTTCAGTGTCTGCAGCTCCCAGAACAGTGGCTGACACCTAGCAGGTGTTCAATGAATATAGGGAGAAAGAAAAAAAAAGAAAGAAAGAAAGAAGAAAGAAAGAAAGAAAGAAAGAAAGAAAGAAAGAAAGAAA
>NW_012114822.1:3866837-3871295 GCF_000951035.1 Colobus angolensis palliatus | reverse complement strand
AAGAGGTCCTCAGTTTCACCTGAGTCTGGAAGCTCTTAACCTTCCCAGAATACCTAAGAAGACATGGAAGGTGGGAGGGAGTCAAGGACCAGGGGGTAGATGATGGCCAAAGGGAAGCTCATGATAACGCTGAGAACTCTTCATTGGTCAGCTCCTTGCTCCCAAATCCTGGAAAGACCTCTGTCCTGCTGACCTCAGCAGCAGCCCAGGAAGACCCATTCCTGAGGGAGGGGCAATGACTGCCAAGCCTCATGCCAGATAAGAGGAAAGGAAGAGCAGAAACCATGCTGCACTCAGAAGAATCCAAAGGAAAAGCCATTTGAGGAAAATCAGCTGAACAACACAGTCCTTATAGTGGGTAAAGCAAATTGCAGGCAACAGATTTGTTTAATCCCCACAATAGTCTTTGAGATGACTATTATTATTATTATTATTATTATTATTATTATTATTTTTGAGATGGAGTTTCGCTCTTGTTGCCCAGGCTGGAGATCATTGCAATGGCACAATCTCAGCTCACTGCAACCTCTGCCTCCTGGGTTCAAGCGATTCTCCTGCCTCAGCCTCCCCAGTAGCTGGGACTACAGGCACACACCACCACACTGAGCTACTTTTTTGTATTTAATAGAGACAGGGTTTCACCATGTTGGCCAGGCTGGTCTTGAACTCCTGACCTCAGTTGATCCTCCTGCCTTGGCTTCCCAAAGTGCTGGCATTACAGACGTGAGCCACTGCACCCAGCCAAGGTGACTATTATTAACATCCCCACTGTGCATGTGAGGAAATGAAGAAACTTTTTAAAACTTGCGTAACACCAAAATATCCACAAGAATGTTATTTCTTGGTTCACACAGCAGTTCTCAGTTCTGTGCCAGGGGTGTACACAGGGCACTGGGAGTAGAAATGTGGGGACATCTCCCTGGTCAAGAAGCTCATTGTCCACTTCATGGCCATGTATTTAACATCTGTAAGCTTTTGGTGATGTGCTATTGTTTGCTTCATATATTTAGGTAAAACTAATAGCTGAGCTATTGCTTGCTTAATGTGTTTAATTCAGTTACTATTATTTTAAAAGGAATTTGGATATCATTACCATGTGTGGGAAACTATTATCAGCATACATCAAAGATAAACATAAAGATTTACACAATGGGCTGGGCAGGTGGCTCACACCTATAATCCCAGCACTTTGGGAGACCGAGGTGGGTGGATCACCTGACATCAGGAGTTTGAGACCAGCCTGGCCAACATGGTGAAACCCCGTCTCTACTCTAAATACAAAAATTAGCCAGGTGTGGTGGCAGGCACCTATAATCCCAGCTACTTGGGAGGCTGAGGCAGGAGGATCGCTTGGACCCTGGAGGCAGAGGCTGCAGTGATCTGAGATTGCACCACTGCACTGCAGCCTGGGAGACAGAGCGAGACTCCATCTCAAAAAAAAAAAAAAAGAAAAGAAAAGAAAAATTAACACAATGAAAACAAATGATGAAACTTTTAAACATGCTTGCCTGTGAAGCCCTAGAACTAATGTCAGTGTCTATGGCCACTTGTAGAAATCACAGGTCTATTTGAAAGTGAAATCGCAACACTTAAATTTAAAAGTTGTGATAACAACACCACCAGCTATTAGTTCTATGCACCGACAAATTTTAGAAGGGTAAAATATGAAAACCAAAATCACTCCATATCTTTACTGAGAATAGATTGAAGTCTTCCCTTCTGTCCCAAACTCTGGATTGGGAATGATTTCTTACATCGGGCCCTATCTGGAAAGAGAGTTTTCATCAATTGCTTCATTTCCAAACACAAGACAGGATGAGGAAGGACATCAGCTACACATGGAAAACATTTCTGAGCATAAAGCTAATTACTTATGACTTGTACTTAAGATGCAAAAAGTGCCCATTTTCTTGCTCAATGACCCATTTTATGTGCTCCTGTGGGTTGTGCCCCCCCGGCACACCACCCTGTGAATGAGCAGACACACACAGAGGGTTTTTCCAGCTCATGCACTCACGCCTCTGTCAGACTTTCAAAGCCCATAAAAGTCATGCCAAAATGGCCCGAAAGAAAAACCTCTGATCCTCATCCTGGATGGGATGTAAATCCCAAACCCGCCTCGATGGGTGCTGCCACTTGTTCTATTCTCCAAAAATCATCTGTAGATCTGAGAAGTTAAAATGGCCCCATTCATTTTATTTTCCACTGTCATTTTACTTTAGGCAATGTTAATGCCTCTCCGAATGATCCTGAGGCCCTTTGAGGATGGAGCTCTGGATTCAAACCTCAGCCAAGACAAAAAAGCATGGTGGAGGGGCCATTAAGACACAGGGAAATCAAGAGTGTTATTAGATAAAATCCTATAATGCAGAAATGTGTGCTTAATGATCAAGCGTTATATGCCTGCAACATCCTGAAAAGGAGATTTTTTGCACATATTTCTTCTGGCACAGAGTCAAAATGTACCAGCTAAGAATATGAGGGGAGTAAGATTCTGTAACATCAAGAAGAACCCCAGATCATCCTTTGGAATCTGTAAGGCTGGTGACATGATTTCAAATCCAACCCGTTAAAGTCCATCTCCCTCCAAGCTCATATCATTCCTCGAATTCCCCAAATCTCCCAAAAGTTGAAAATTCCAAGCTGCCATCACTCTGGAATGAACGTGAAATAATCACGCCGGATGCAGAGGTCTGATGCCAATTCTAAGCCGTCAGCTTAATCAGGGAAGTGCCGATGGATCTGTCCTCCCATTACATTATCCGCTTAAGCTCCCTTCAAGGCATCATCAATTTCTATAAAATACTGTGCTCTGCGTTGCCCACAGACAACTTTCTGCCATTTGAATCAAGTGAGAGTTGAATTTCAGCAATGCTCTGATTCAGACAATGTCTGCACATCTCCAGCTACTTGGGTGAAAAGCGAAGGCTTCACGGTGAGAGTCACATGACTCAGGGATGAAGAAACAACACCTGAACAAGGCAGGGAGGTTTTCATGTGTGGAGGAAGCATTTGACGAGGCTTAACAATGAGGATCCAGAAAGGATCAAAATCACTCATTCATAAAGATATTTCTCTAGTCAATCTCTGCCACTCACTACATGTGAAGAGAAGAATATAAAATTTAGGTAACAAGGGTTACTATTATTAGGCTAATAGTTGCTGAGACTGGGAGCTATGTGCCAGCTGCTCTACTCAGCACGCTGCATGGATCACTGAATTCTCAAAATAACCCGTCGTTCTGTTACTATCCTTATTTTATTGGTGAGGAAACTAAGGTACAGAGAAATTAAGTAACTTGCCCAAGGTCATAAACAGTGAGTGGCAGAATTGAAACAAGGACCTTCAGAGCCCACACTCTGCAGACCACACCATAAGGAGTAAGGCAAGGGCTCTGTCTTCAAGCCATTCACATCCCAAACTGGGGGAAGAGACATATATGAAAACACTGATAAAAGCTACTGTCGTGAGACTCTCACTCTGGTGGGTAAGAGACAAGATTTAGCTCCCTTTTGAAAGAGTTCCCAAATAGACGAAATACGTGACACACTGTATGTCAAGCAATGAAGGACACTGGTCCCCAAAAGATGAGAAATTAACAAGGTGAGCCCTGCGATTGCCCCCAGCTCTTTGTATGGTACAGAGCCTGGCGGACTCCCTGGTTAAGAAACAGAGCTGAGAGACCAGGGAACTCATAGTGCTGGAAATGGTAATGACATAGGTCAATATCTAGTTTTTCTTATTATTTAAATATTATAATAAAATTTAAGCAAAAAACAACAATGAATCGTGTGCTTTATAACACGTGTAAAAGTACAATGCATGACCCAACGGGAGCATAAAGGCCAGGAGGGCAGAAAGGGAAGTATGCCCCTGTAAGGTGTTTAGCTATCTGAAGCTAGGTGTGCAGTGCAGTACTATACACAGTGTTATAATATTACCTGTGAGCAGACTGTGATAAGTTAAAGGTGTATACTACAAAGCCCGAAGTAACCATGCAAACAACAAAATGAGAAGCTAAGGTGAACAATCCAGTAAAGTACATGAAAGGGAATCGTAAGAAATATTAATCTAGAAAAAGGCAGATAAGGTAGAAAAAAGAAAAAAGAAACAAAGAAGAAACGACCCAAATAGCAAAATGGAAGCTTAATGCCTAATCATAGAAATAGCCACATGAAATATAAATGGTCTACATGATCGAATTAAAAGGTAGAGATGGTTAGATGTTGAATAAAAAGCAAGTTCCATGCCTTTTATACATATAATGTATTATACACATTTTATACATGTGTATACATTTTATATACATATAATACATTATATATAATGTATTTTATTATATATATAGAGAGAGAGAGAGAGGCAGAGAAATTATGAGAATTGACTCATGCAATTAAGGAGACTGAAGAAAGCCAGTGGTGTAATTCAGTGCAAGTCTGAAGGCCCAAGAACCAGGAG
>NW_012114822.1:3854925-3865800 GCF_000951035.1 Colobus angolensis palliatus | reverse complement strand
AGGATGGTCTCGATCTCCTGACCTCGTGATCCACCCGTCTCGGCCTCCCAAAGTGCTGGGATTACAGGCTTGAGCCACCGCGCCCGGCCCTAAATAATACATTTCTAAGTAACACATTGATTAAGAAATAAATAAAAAAGGAATTAGAAAATATTTGGAAATGAAGAAACATCAAAATTGTGGAATTATGTTAAAACAGTAGTTAAGGGGGAATTTATAGCACTCACCCCCAGTGTTAGAAAAGAAGGCTCAAAGCAACAGCCTTAGAACTTTCACCAGTTTAAGAAATGAGTGGATGGTGGTGTCTACAACTGTGATCGAGGACATAGAAAGAGGAAGAGGTGTGCATATGAGACACACTGAAGGCATCCAGGTGGTTATAAGAATTTGATGATGTATTATTTACAAAGTAGGGGGAAACTGCAGGCAATTATACTGAATATGTAGAGAATCATCAAGATGTAGGAGGCACTTGGAGCAAATGAGATCATCCAGGGAGAATATATAGCACAGGAACAGTAGTTAGTGGAAGACTGAACCCCAAGGGCCACCAGTACATGAAGGATAGAAGGAAAACCAGCAGAGGACGGATTGAACAAAAAATGCAGGATCAGAGAGCAGAGCCACCAGAAAGAGGTACAGTGGTGGAGAAGAGAGTTTCAGGAACTGAATGGCATCAAGTGTAGCTGAAAGATTCATTGAGAAAGAGATCACAGATTCACTTCATTTCACTTTAGTAAGCTCTTTGCAACCTTCTTAAGATTTCAGTAGAGTGCTGAGAAGCAGAAGCCAGCCCAAGGAGTTAATGGGAGGCCAGGATGTTGAAATAGTGAATGTAGCATTCATTTGAGAAGTTTGGATAAACAGGGGGAAAGAAAAATTATCTCAAATATGAAATGTGAGCAAAGAAAGGTTTTCAAAATAGAAAACACTTAAGTTTATATAAAGAGTATCAGGAGCCCCTAAAGAGGCAGAGGATAAAGAAGGGGCAGAGAGTGTATAATAAGTAATAATTCAGTAAAAATATCATACGGGCTGTGGAGTAAACAGTATCAATGGATTGGTAGATCTTGACCAGAAAGAGGCACGCATTGTTCTTTGAGGACAGAAGAATGCTAATAACAGGGAGGTTGCAGACTGGGGTAAAATTCTCAACATTTAACCCTTAACTGCATCTTGTCACTAAACTGGGGATGGAAACTTTATAAATCATATACATTTCATTACATTTCATAAATTACAAAATATGTACTCTCAAAGTAAATTGACTACACAGAAGAAAAAATCTTGGCTGTGACCTTGGACAGTTTTACATCTCTAAAATGTCTCTTATAAATATCCTCATGTATGACTTAGGGTTCCCAAAACATTATAAACCCTATAACATTATTCAGTCCAGTATAAAAATTAGTGTCTGCTTCCTAAGTGTCTACCAGCTGGAAAGATGGGTGGGGCAATAAGGAATTGTGTCAGTTGGTGGAGGTTTATCCACTCACAGAGAAGAC
This sequence comes from Colobus angolensis palliatus, assembly GCF_000951035.1. Taxonomy (NCBI): domain Eukaryota; kingdom Metazoa; phylum Chordata; class Mammalia; order Primates; family Cercopithecidae; genus Colobus; species Colobus angolensis. The sequence continues at coordinate 3,864,295 of NW_012114822.1, read as the reverse complement.
CATAAAGAGCTGATGAACTTAGGAGAACTTGGTACTTTTGCAATAATCAAGAGTAGACATTAAACCAAAAACAAGATACTCTTCTCTTTTCAAATTCACCAAGAATCAATAAAGATAATTCATATGCAACAGTAAAGATCTGGGGGAGAATAACAACAGTACCTACCTCTTCCAGGGCTGAAACAACACAACCCAGAATCTTAGGACAGAGCCTAGCACAGGTAAGCATGCAATAAAAGCTACCTGTGGTTATTTAGGCATTGGTGTATTATGAACTGGCACAACCTTAGTGAGAAACAGTTTGCTTGGCAATACGTGTTAAGAGGGTATAAAAAGTAATCACTTGTATAGGTATCTATCCTAAGGATGTAATGAAAAAAATTATCGAACAAAGAAATCATGTGTGTCATCTTCTCTGCTATTTCTCCAGCAGTTATCACAGAACCAAGTTCAGAGGAAATAGATGATTAACACTTGTTGAATGCATAAACAAAGATTTATGTAGGAAGATGTTTATGGTAGCGTTATTTACGAGAGAAACTTGATGAATGGCTTCATAAATTATGGCAACCCATATGATGGAATAGTATGCAACCACTGAAATGACATTTTGAAGAATAATAAATGTACAATGTTCTCACAGCATAATGGTATGGAAGGAAAAAACAACTAGGATGCAGAAGTCTACATGCAGTATCATCCAAATTTTGTAATACATGTATACGTACAGACAGAGTGGCAAGAAAGAAAAATAGCCATAGATTTAACTCTGGGTTGTTGGCCATAGGTAATTTCTTTTTGTTATTTATATGTCTCTGTGTTTTCTTATTTTCCACAAGCATACATTATTTTTATAACTGGCGGAGGAATGTTCTTGAACATGTATTGGGAACAACTCATTATGGATAGTTGAAAAGAATTAGTCATCTACAGTCAATAAAGAAACCCTACAGAATTGGGCAACAAGAGTCCACGGGTAAGAATGTTTTATTTCTTAGGGTTTAAAAAATGAACAGCATGCTCAGGTTTATGCATGGAATATGGTGTGAGGAAACAGCCAACCAAAACACGTTGTGAAGCATCATCTGTAGAGCCCATCGGTTAATGTAAAAACATGTGAGTTTTATTCTTAAGGAATGCTCCCTTGAATCATTTATTGCAAGCCGACCTTCCTGTATGAATTGGGAAGCTTTGCAACCTAATTTAAATTTCTAATGTGCCTGGTGCTTATTCTCAGTTATTTTTTCTGTTTAAAATCCATTAGTATAGATGAAGAAATAGGCTTCTATTTTATGTACCTAGTTCTATATTATTTTCGTGCATTTATAACTGGCCTCTGGAGCTTAGTCCCCCCTTCATGATTTAACTATGCAAGATGTTACACCAATTTATTAGAAGGAGGTTAGGGAACAGACTCTGCATATTAACTGTGCAGATTTTTCTACAAAGGCCTTAACAAGAAAGAAGGGCATCCCTTACCTTGTGCTAGATGCGTGCTTGCAAATAATTTTCATGGTTAGCATGTTGGTTCATTAATTCCCAAACCAGACTGGATCCTGCAAATCTCAGGGAAACTTGTGACTGACGACCAATTTTCATGTTCATCTTTTTGAATGGTGTGATTGAGTCGAGGCTGCCACAAAACACTCTCTGAGACACGGGAGAAAGTCTCTCGGGTTTCCAAACTGGCCCAGTATTCATGAAGTCCCAACGTCTTAGATTCAAATGAGGATTCCACAAAGAAGTCCACTGCCTTCAAAGGCGCTTGCCTCTTTAGCCAACAATTCCCTAGAATGTAAAGAGCCTAGAGAATGTATTTCTCTTCAGAAATTTGAGGAAGAGTGCCAAAACAAAGACTAGTGTCCCCCAGGGCTACCTGCCCCCCAAATGGTGGCTCCCCCCTGCATATCCCTTCCCCTTCACACACTCCAAGTCACACTCTGGTGCAAATTCTGAAAGCTGCTCATGAAAAAATGATCAGGGAGGGTGCTATGGATGGTGGTGGCATAATTTCTTATCCCCTGTTTATGGTTCCTTTGGGAGATCCCTCCACCCCTGCTCTCTGGGGTCCTAAATCACAGAGTCCCATTGCCTTCCTCTACACCTTAGAAGTGGCCCCAGAACCCAAGCTGGCCAATGAGACTATTTCACTCCTTTGGCCACAGTGATTGGGCCAAGGATGGCCATGTGGCCTCAGTAGGGCTAGAGACTCCTGTATTATTGAGACTTCGGAGACAGCTGTCTTCTTCCATTTAGTTGGGGAGAGAGCAACCTTGGAGGTTGAGCACAGGGGTTCCAGCTGTAGTTCTGTCATTTCCCGAAGTATGATCTGAGAAAGCTGGGCTTCAGTCTCCCCACTTGTGAAAAAAGCTAATGATCATACTTTTTCTCTTGGGAGCACGCTGAAGATGGAAGGCTGCTTAATGATACCTGCCACAGTGCAGGCACTGACCAAGCCTTAGCTCATAATAGTGTCTTCATTATCCTGCCTGCTGTGTGCAGGGGCCTGCCAGGGAATCAGACCAAGCAGATCTGAGGAATAACAGGGAAATAAGTCATGCACGTGCCTGGATTCCCCGCACCCAGCATCCCGTGGACTCTGCCTACTACAGCCTCTCCAAGAAATTGAATGAAAACAACCCCCTCTGCTTAAGCCAGTGCAAGTCAGGTGTTCCTCACTTGCAATGATCACTATAAAGTAATACACAACCCAATCTTTGATAACCAAAAATGTTTCTGTTTCATGTTATTCCATTGCTTTTGCCTTCATGAAAGAAGATCCTTTTTGAAAAATTTTCTGAGAGAGAAACATTAGGGTTGAATTTCCTTTCAGATACAAGTCCTGGAACTCACCACACTGTGAGTCAACTGGAAGGGATGGAGCTGGTCATCTGGTGGTTTTTCTCTGTTTCTGGAATATATTGTCTTTTTAACAGCAAGTACTATTTGTATTTGCTGCAAGTAGAATTTTCTATTACTCTTTTGACATTGAGATCACTCATTGCTTTTTATTATGCTCTGGATTTAGCAAGAAATATGCTCCTGACAGCAGCTCTATTTGAATTCTTCTGTTTAGGTTAACAGCAAACAAAAGCCAAGACCACCACCAGATCCAAACCAACAAAACTGAGCTTGTTCTCAGAGAGGTAGCCACTTATGACGCTGATTTCTTTCACCCACGCTATGTTTACAGTCTTTATGGCTGGATATGATTAGCCTTTTAAAGATGTTTGCCTTCGTTGTAGCTGAAGCAGTGCCCGACCAATAGAAGTATTCTCTCCTTTATCTGATTCTAAACTAGAAACCAGTTCTTCAGTCAGGTACTGGGCTCAGCCCCTTATCTACATCACTTTAATTAATGCTTCTTACAACTCTGAGATGCAGGCGATACATCCCCCTTTTACTGACAAGCAAACATATATACACCTGAGGCTTGGAAAGTTGAAAAGCCAGGCCCATGGGGAAGAGCAAAAAGACAGCTGCAGGACTGAGACCCAGGCCCATCTGAGCTGGGAGATTCTTCTCAACTCCACCACTGTTCAATATCGAGGACACGGGAGTCCCCAGACCAGTGTGTTCCACATGAAAACCTGGTAACTAACAGGCCCACTGGCAAGTGGTTCTCAGCCCCGCTCCTGCATTTTGATTAAGCTTTAAGCATGTAGCAGTGTAGATACAGAGAGCACAGTTGGGAGAATCAGGCAATCTCTGAGTGCAGGAGCCTCTGCAGGGACATTTGTGTGCATTTGAGAGGAATTACAACCAATGGGAATCTGTCTCAGTTCCATGCAGCACAACTCTTCCGGTCTGCGGAGCTGTGGCCGCCTCCTCCAGGTGCTCAGATGTGGCTGCACATAAGACATGCTTAGCAAATAAAAAATAACACCCAATCTCCTCCTTTTTCTCCTTCTTCCACTTTTCCTTCTCCTCCTCCTCCTTTTACTTTTACTCAAGCTAACCCTGTAGCCTATAGGGATCAGCCCTACACATTCAAAGGTTTATTGGGTATTTTCTATTCCCTTAATACAAATCAGGGAGAAGGATGAGATAAAACCCACAGATTAGCCTTTCCCTCCTGTGGCTCAGATCCAACTCTTTGGGCAGCGAATCCTGAGTGTCCTCATTGATCCTTTAGGAGAGATCCAGCAATGGCCCTTCAGTAGGCCAGAAATAATGTTGCTCTTGCAGAGGCATAAAAGGTGAGGGTTTCCATCCCTGGTGACAATAGCTCTTAGTTTGAGCCACTCCTCAAACTTAGCAGTGTTCTGCCTCCTGAGCTGTTTTATAAAACCCTGTGGGGGTCAAGCCAAGACTTTCTTAGACCCAAATTTGGGTAACTTTGGACTAAAACTAAATGCATTGTTTCACTCTTCCTGGAAACATAAAGACCCCAACCACATCTAACACACGCTAAATAAGCTGGAAGACCAAGTGAGGTGGCCAGAGATGGTGCCAGACCTCAGATCTGGAGAAGAGGAAACACAACGTTAGAAAACCCAAGGGATCACCTGGAGTTAGCCAAACTGTGGGGTTGAAGGCATGGTCTTCTCCAAGACTCTCCTCACATCTGACACCAAATGCACTTTCAGGGGGTCTCCAAAACCACCCTCTAGGCCAATAATGCTTTAGAAGGATTCATAGAACTCATTGAAAGCTGTTATACTCATTGTTATGGTGTATTACAGGAAGAGAATACAAATTTCCATAAGCCAAAAGAAGTGCAGAGGGCAGACCAGAGTCTGGGAGTCTCCCAAATGTGAACCTTCTCCTGATGTGTTCCCCTGGCACCAGCACATGTTACTCTCCTGCATGGATGTGTGACCACACACATAGAGTACTGCCAACCAGGGAAGCTCCCCTGAGCATCCGTGTCCAGAGTTTTTATTGGGTCCTCATTACATATATATGATGAGTTGATTGCTTGCCCACACAGCTGAACTCAGCCTCCAGGTCAACTGATGCCCAGAGGCCAGCTGCCACCCCAGATCACATGGTCAGTCTTTTTTGACATGGTCAGCCTCCACCCTAGGATCTGGTATGGCCAGCAGCCATGCTAAACAAACATCCTCCTGTTATGTTGGACACATATTACTTTCCAGAAGCTGAGGACAAAGGCCAGACCACTGTCTCTCTCTGGCCAAGGCCAAATTTCTTATGGCCCAGAGATCCAGAAGTGGGAATATGGTCCTTGGGTTGGTGTGGTATGAGAAGGCTTTTGCTGGCAGGGCCATGAGTGTGGGGGATGAAGAGGTCAATTTAAGACAAACGACATTAGGCTCCAAAAAATATGTCAACGAAGGTGGCCACTCAAATTCAAGGATGAATTGGATAGAAACAATCAAAGGGAAGTGAAGGAAGGGCAAGGGGTATCACTAATATACAAAAGAGCAATATTGAAAAATCCTCAAGAATCAGAATCTTGGAATGGATGGGGTCAGTTGACACAGAAACGAGTCATTGTTATTCTAGAGTTGTCAATTGCAGCCTCTTCTCCTCTTCTCTCCCACATGTGAACTCCCCAGCAGCTGAGGGCTAACCCTACCATGATTTACCCATCCTTCCCTGCAATCAGAGATAATGCACTCCTAAACACAGTGCTGCAAAGACCAACTAATTGTAATGCAGTTGCTTGCCCTTATTTTATTCTCTGTATTTCTCTGCTTATTGAATTGAGAATTGTAACCCTATTATTAATTCATTAAGAAACATAATTTCATGCAAAATAATGTGTTTACCCTCTTCTATTAGGTTAAGGTGGTGTGATTATTAGAGCTGTATCAGGCAATGAGATACTCACTCCCCAGGGGGCTTCAGGAACCGCTTAATTTCTCTTCAATCAGATGCATGGAGCCAAGGACAGTTGACTGTAATTCTGATGCTTTGGCACACCTTCTACTAGGATCTAAGCGAGATATCTGCTGGAAGATATTAAATGAGAGGAAGATGCTTGAGAAAATATTGCTTAATCATATTTTTATATGGTTGGTATGAGATGATCTTCACTTCTGAGCCTGGTATTGCATGAAAGGGTTCATTTACATCTCATAAGCTCTTACGGAAAGGAGAGCCATTGAATTTTCTGTTTTATGAGGATCTCAGTAAAAAAAATGAGATTTTATTTTAGATGGATGAGTACCTGGTGTTGTAAGGACCTAGCAAGGAAACAAGGTCCAGGAAGAGTTAACTGTGCCATCCCCAGACCTCTGAATAGCTGACCCTCAGGTCTTCCCCAAGAAAGACCCTCACTAAAGGCCCCCTCTGCCACGTTTTGGAGACTTCCCTTGGCCTGATCCTGAGCCCAGAATGCTCAGAGGAAATTTCAGGACTCTCAGGCACTCCTATATGCTAACTCCTCCATGCTAGCCTGGGGTGATGTTACTGTTTCAGGAGTTGAATTACAGTCTGAGGTTGGAGGACAATGAGAGGAAGGGCTTTTTCATTTTTGCCATTTTTCTTCTTAAAAAAGCTTTCATTAGATCTTCATAATGTTTGACTCCTGGAGTTGGACATCAGGTCCTTCTTACACAAAGAAGAAAACAAAAGGATATGGAAAAACAGCAGAAATGCTCCCGAAAGCCAAATGGTCAGTAAAAGAGAAATGGCTCTCTATGTGCACAAGCATAAACCACAGAAGCAGAGAGAGACAGGAAACCAAGGGAGGGAGAAAAAAAGAATAACTTTACCAATTGTACCAAAACAGGAAATATTACAGCGGAGAGTGGTGCTTCAGGCTGTCAGGGAGAATACTTTCTGTTCTCTGTTAATGTGCTCTGTTCTCTCTCCCGCTAATGACTAATCTTGTTTTTCCTGTGGATGCTTTTTCAATATGCCCTGCTTTGGTTTGTTTTCTGTTTGTGCCTGTTGATAACTCTTCTGCTTTTTATGGGCCGTCTGTCTCAGGGCAACCTAGGACTCTTTGGCTCGGATCCATGGTGTGAACGGGGGCAGCACCCTCTGCTCAGATGTGTCCTAGGCTCAGACTCAAGTCACTGGGCCTCTGGACTGGGCTCTGCACAAAACAACCTTGTGACCCAGCTCACTTCATCTGAGTGTCTTTGCCAGCTTGGGCTGTTGTAACAAATTAATGCAGACTGGGTGGCTGAGACAGCAAACATATACTTCTCACAGTTCTGGAGGCTGGGAAGCCCAAGATCAAGGCGCCAGCATGAGCGGGTTCTTGGGAGGGCCATCTTCTAGGCTGCAGTTACCCATCTTCTCACTGTATCTCACATGGTGGAAGGGGGAAGGGAACACTCTGGGGTCCCTTTTACAAAGGCACTAATCCCATTCATGAGGGGTCTGTTCTCATGACTTCATCACCTCCCAGTGGCCGTCTCCTAGTAATATTGCAACCATGGCTAAAATTTCAGTGTATGAGTTTGGAGGAACACAAACATGCAATTCATTTCACTCGGTTTCCCTGGTACCAAACAGCAGCAAGAAGGTAGGGCTAAAGTAGCCTACCTATTTTATAAGGTTGTTGTGAGAAGCCTATTTAAAAAGCAAACTCTGTTATACAAATGCAAATGGTATATTTTTATGAGTTAAAACTTGGTGGCCTCATAGGAAGACACTTGGTCATTCTATGGTCATTCTACCTCTGGCAGCTTAGGGACATCCTGGGACCTATTGCTTAAGGACAAGTGGAGTTCAGTCCCTTGGGGAGGATACTACCTAGAGCATATGTCACATGAGGCTGAGTGTCTACCTCTCAGAAACCGTGAGATCCACATCCAAAGCTTGGAGGTGTGCTTCTCCTTGAAGATGTGCCTACCTGGAGCCCCAGGTAATGTCACTCCACTAAAACATGAATAAACTAGTGATGAATAAGTTTTGTACAAAGAGAAACGTCCATTAAGTTCTCATGCTGTCAGTACGTGTGCTGCACTAGTCAGTGTGTACCAGGGAGCCTCACCTGTGCACCTGTGCAGATCCTGAACTGCCCCTCTAGCCAGTACGTGTGCCAGTGAACCTAGTCAGTATGCATGCCAGGGAGCCTCACTTGTGCACTTGTGCCAATCCTGAACTGCCCTTCTAGTCAGTATGTGTGTCAGTGAATCTACTCAGTACGTGTGCCAGTGGTCAGTAGTCAGTATGTGTGCCAGGGAGCCTCACCTGTGCACCTGTGCAGATCCTGAACTGCCCACTTTCCTCCTTCTCTCAGGGAGCTGCAAGTCCCACTGCAGAAACCGCAGTGCATGCTACCCGGTGGTCTGAGGGGTGTGTTAAAATAAAGTAGTAGGATTGCCTCTAAGATGCCAAGAGACCAGGGTCAGGGAGCACCTTTGGACTGATGAGTGTCTTACCACTTGGGTTTACCCCCAAAGCAGAGCCTTGAACAAGGGCTTGGTGCCGGTGGTTTATCTGAGAGCAGAACGCAAAGAAAGGAGTGAGGGAGTAAGGAGAATGGACCTTTAAGGAGAAGGAAAAGACAACTGAAATGAGCATTGTCAATGACGCCCCTGGCGACCACTTCTGCCAATCAATGGGGCACCCAACATCTCCTGCAGTCCATCGATGGAGGGGGCACCCACCACAACCTCCTGCCCTCAAGCTGTGCCTGTGCCCCTGCTGATGGGGCATGCTGCTTTGTCACAGCAGAATGTTCCAGGACGAGGTGGAACTGTTCACTCATGGCAGCTGGAGTTAAGCGTGGTGGGCATGGCAGGTTGAGGGGACAGTGCTGGAGGCCTGGGATACAGGGAGCCTTTGGGCAGTGACAGGAAGGAGCTGGATGAGTTCACAGGGAGGGGAAGCAGACTGTCCAATTGGGGCAGAGGCCTGGGTGGATGAACTGCTCCCACAGTGGTGGGTTACTCAGGGGCCAGGGCTCAGCCCCCTGTGTGGCTCCTTCAGCTCCAAAGCCCGTGGTGCCTGCAGGCCTCCTGCATCTGTAGCATGTCCTACTGGGTTCCTGGCCTCTCTCTGCTGATCTTTCTGCAGTGGCCAGAGGGCAGGTGGGGCAGCCCTGCAACCCAAGGGAACATCTACCCTCCCTCTGTGTCTCCAGATTCTCCTGGACAAGAGGTCAATGTTGTTGCAATCAAGCCCATGGAAGCCTAGGTAACTATCAGCTGGTACCAAAACGTGTGCTCCTTTTTCTCCTGATGTGCTCAGGTAGGACCCAACAATTCCATTCTTTCCAACACACCAGCAAAGGTTGTGGGGTTCTTTTTTTTTTTTTCTGAGAAGGTTGTCTCACTCTGTCACCAGGCTGGAGTGCAGTGGTATAATCTCGGCTTACTGCAGCCTCCAACTTCCTGGCTTAGATGATACTTCCACCTCAGCCTCCTGAGTGTCTGGGACTACAGGTGGCTGCCAACATGCCCAGCTGATTTTCATATTTTTGGTAGAGACAGGGTTTCACCAT
>NW_012114822.1:3813577-3854244 GCF_000951035.1 Colobus angolensis palliatus | reverse complement strand
CTCTGTCACCAGGCTGGAGTGCAGTGGTATGATCTCGGCTTACTGCAGCCTCCAACTTCCTGGTTCAAGCAATTCTCCTGCCTCAGCCTCCTGAGTATCTGGGATTACTGGCACGCACCACCACGCCCAGATAATTTTCATATTTTTGGTAGAGACAGGGTTTCACCATGTTGGCTGGGATGGTCTCGATCTCCTGACCTCGTGATCTGCCTGCCTAGGCCTCCCAAAGTGCTGGGATTACAGGCGTAGCCACCATGCCCGGCCGGTTGTGGGATTCTTTATGTCCCCACTTGGAACTCACCCCAAAGCCAGAAAAGAATTCTCCATGAAGCAATCATTCCTGCTTCCCCACCTGTCCTTTCGGAAATACTGGTCAGATGAATGGCCTGTGTCTATCGGCCTCCCCAGCCACAGCGGGGTGTCCACAGAGGACGGTCTTGAATGGCACAGAGTGAGTCTCTGAGGTGGGACGCTGCTGACTTAGTCCACTGAGGCTGCTTTCCACCACCTGGCACTCAGATATCAGCCGGCTTCACCATTCCGAAAGTGACCAAGACTCTCCCCTGCTCTGCAATGTCACTCAGAGCTGAGGATGCACAAGTTGGTGTCCAGCTGGTCCCTTGCTCACTGTTGAGGCCGTCAGCCTCATTCTGTCTTAGGGCACCAGCCTTCTTATAAATACGGGAGGACACAGCTTCTTTTGTGCTCTGCATGGCATGGACCAGGACAACTCAGAGCCATTTCCTCCATGAAATGCTGCTTGACTTCTCCACCTGGACGTAATTGCTGCCTTCTGAACCACCATGGGTCTTTGTTTCTCTTTAATGGCACCAATAGTGTCCTACCAGGGTGGCCTACATCTTTTGCAGAGCCCAAACGTGGGGCCTCTTGCTGAGAAGCAGCAAACAAGTGCCATTAAAGAGATTGAAACAGAAAGTGTTTGCCTTTTTTCTGCAGTCTCTCTCTTAATTTGTCATGGTGTTTTCTATTTTCTCTTTAAGTAAAGAATAAAGAAAATCTGAAATTATTAGTATGAATTTTACCATTCCTCTTTATATCGTGCAATGCCAGTTTCTTTTTTTTTTTTTTTTTTTTTTTTTTTCTTTTTTTGAGATGGAGTCTTGCTCTGTCACCCAGGCTGGGGTGCATTGGCAAAATCTCTGCTCACTGCAACCTCCGCCTTCCAGGTTCAAGCAATTCTCTGCCTCAGCCTCCCGAGCAGCTGGGATTACAGGCACCCACCACCATGCCTGGCTAATTTTTGTATTTTTGGTAGAGATGGGGTTTCACCATCTTGGCCAGGCTGGTCTTGCACTCCTGACTTCGTGCTGCCCACCTCAGCTTCCCACCTCGGCCTCCCAGTGTTTGGATTACAGGCCTGAGCCACCGGGGCCCGGCCGCGATGCCAGTTTTAAATGCAAAGATAAGAGCATTAAACTCATAGGCAGATTCACCAAATTTACACAAGTTGTATTTCATAGCTCATGCCTGCACATGATGCAGACATGTTGTGGCTGCGTGACCTTGTGCCCATCACAAGTGCTGCATGCAAATGGAGGGGCGGCAAGGAACAGTGGCCTTCATGAATATTGCAAGTATTTCCTTTCCTCATGCAGCGCAATGTTGCTCCATCATCCGGTGAGACTTCAGGTTAAAAACACAAGCTCAAAGACAAAATTATAAATCATTTCATGATGGCAGCAGCTAACTGGCCTTCAGCCTTTCTGCACATGAAGCTGTGGGTGACTGAACAGGTCACATGCCCCCGAAGTGGCCCCACTTCCTTCTGACACAGTCAAGCATGAATCACCTGACCGTGTGCTCACTGGAGAAAAATCTGGACCTGCTCCAGTGCCTTGCCCGTAGTGACTGAGTGAATGAGTGAATAACTGCGTGGACAGTCAGACACACGTTCAAAGTCAGGACAAATGTACTTCACACTCAAGCCAGGTTTCAGTCTTTCTCCTCCAACCACTTTAAAGAGTGGAGGCTGCTCTGCTATAATCACCTCCACATTTTCTTCAGGGGACAGGCGAATCCACTGAAAAAACTCATGACTTTGAGATTTGATCCAGGCAAGGGAAGACTCCTTGTCTTAATCTGGACATGATTCATTCATTTATTCATTCATTCCACAAGTAAATATTTATCAAGTGTCTACTGTGGGCACCAGGATACATCAGTGAAGAAAACGGACTCACAAAGCAGGTACCAGTGGGGAGGAAAACAGTAGACAAAACACACAAGTAAGTAAAGGAGAAGACAATGCTGTGAAGAAACACAAAGCAGAATGCAGGATGGTGAAAAAACACAAAGCAGAATGCAGGATGGTGAAGAAACACAAGACAAAATGCAGATGGTGAAGAAACACAACACAGAATTCAGGATGGCGGAGAAACACAACGCAGAATTCAGGATGGCGGAGAAACACAACACAGAATTCAGGATGGCGGAGAAACACAACGCAGAATTCAGGATGGTGAAGAAACAACGCAGAATGCAGGATGGTGGAGAAACACAATGCAGAATGCAGGATGGGAGTGCAGGGGTGGCGAGGGCTGCCGTTCTATGTCCGTTGGTTAGAAAAGTCCTCTCAGAAAAGCGGACGTTCGAGCAAAATTGTGAACGAGGCAGGAAGGAGGGTGTGTGGGGAGCTAACATTCTAGGCACACTTGGACCCTCACACAGCCTCATAAATATTACTGGGCACTTCTGAAAAGGGAGGCTAGATGGGGTTTCTCTACAGGTGGACTTCTAGCTCTGGGATCTCCCTCCACCTCCTATTTAAAGCCTAACCAGTCCCCCCTTCGCTAGGCAGGTTACGGAGGCTAACGCCTTCATGTGTGAAGTTAAAGGCTGCAGTTCAGTCGACCTTTGGAAGTAACGGGTATTATATACATTTTCTGTGGCTGCCATAACAATTACTACACACTGGGTGGTTTTAGGGCTTCAGCAGCAGAAATGTATTTTCTCCTACTTCTGAAGACTAAAAGTCCAAAATCAAGGTATTGCAGGGCTATGCCCCCTCCAAAGCCTCTGTCCGGAAGAGGATGCTTCCTTGCTGCTTACAGCTTCTGGTAGCCTCGCACGTTCCTGGGTTTGTAGATGCCTCGCTCCGATCTCTGCCCTGTCATCACATGGCTGTGCTCTCCCTGAGTGTTTCTGTCTCTTCTGATAAGGACTCCAGCCACACTGGATTAGGGCTCACCCCGACGACCTCACCTTAACCTGGTCGCAGATGCAAAGACCCCTGTTTCCAAATAAGATCCCATTCACGGGTCTGCAGGACCAGGACTTCAATGTATCTTTTGGGGGGACCCAATTACACAAGGCAGCAGAGGAAGCTAATTATTCTGCTGACACAGAGATTGCACTGTCCTGGATGGCTCACACCACTGCCTGAGTGAACATGGGCTATCTATATATGCAGCTGAAAGTGGTATCTTCAAAGTCTCTTTTCTCCCACTTTAGTCTGTGTAGGTAGACACAGGGGTTCTGGTTGGGCCCAGTGTGGCTCATTCATTACTGGCTGCTGTGATTGCGGTGGGGAGACAATTACTCAGTTTTGTTCACTTAAAAACAGGAAGAATATGCTGCCATCAAAGCGAGGTCTAGCCCCACTCTCCTGGGTACTTCAGCACATCTCACGGCTCCTGGTTTCTCATTTCTGGTTTCCAATTTTCTAATGCCTTTGGTCGGCTATTCCCTAATGGTTGAGTCCTTCTGGCTTCTTTCTTACTGAAAGTCTTTAGATGTTGAATTTAATCTTATTTTGGTATTCATGAGGAACAGACTCAGAGTTCTGCTTGGTTTTGCTTTTCCAAAGGACTAAGAAAATTAACGCCTGAAGACAACTAAGTCATCCCTGTCTCTCATTATACATTCCTTCTATACCTGTACCCAGTGGCTGCTAGGTTTGGAGTTTTTGAAACAATAACCAAAGCACAACAAATTTTCACTTGAGGTTACTATCTTGGGCAGATGGCTCAGCACTTTCTCATAATTTAGTGGAAGAACAATGGACATAGGATTCTTTTCTTTGCTATCAAAGCTTTCTGTCATGTTTAATTTACTAATCTGCTTTTCGCCAGTAAAGCAAGCAGCAAATTCCCTGATCCCCAAAGTTGAGCCAGAGGACCTATGGGTAAAACCTTCTGCTTCACGTTTCACTAAGCTGTTCAGTCCAAACTCAGAGAGAGCAAAGGCCAGGAGTTGAGAGACCTGAACCACAAGATGGACTGTGCTGTTCCATCCCTGGGTGGCCACGGGGGAGCCTTGTAGCCTCTCTGTTTCCTTGTTTTGTCCTCTGTAACATTTGGATCGTGCTACCTGCTCTCTGTTTATTCACAGAGTTGTTGGAAGAAGGCAGGGAGGAAATGCATGGAAAGCTACTTTGAGAAAGATAAGGGGCTCTAGCTGAATGAGTGTTTGTCTAGTCTTGTCCATCTCATGGACATCCATCAGCTGCAAGTCAAGGGCACAGGCATTATACCAGGCCAAACATTATTTGGCGATGGCTCCTGGGCATCATGAAATACATTTCTTTGTGTCTTCAGTATGACCTTCAAACGTTTCCTTATAACTAAAGACCAGAAAATTCTGTAGAACCCCTGCTTGGGTAAGCTGATGGCCCATGATAAGATAGTCTCAGTGCAGTGACTATATTTTTAAAAGAAAATCCCTCCTTGCCAGGATAACCAAATATTCTTCCAAATGCCAGGACTCCCTAGATAAAATAGATGCAGCAGGGGCCAGGTCAAAGATGCCAGAATGAGGTCAGGCATGGTGGCTCATGTCTGTGATCCCAGCACTTTGGGAGGCCAAGGCAGGAGAATCACTTGAGCTCAGGAGTTTGAGACCAGTCTGGGAAACATGGTGAGACCCTGTCTCTAGAAAATATACAAAAATTGGCAGGAGGTGGTGTCATGTACCCGTTTTCCCAGCTGCTCGAGAGGCTGAGGTGGGAGGATTGCTTGAGCCTGGGAGGTCAAGGCTGCAGCAAGCCATGACGGTACCACTGCACTACAGCCTGGGCAAGGGAGCAAGACCCTGTTTCAAAAAAAGAGATGCCAGAATGGTAGGGGAACATGCAGCGAAATGGCTTGAAATGGCCTGGGTAACATACGCCTCTCCAATGATGATTAGGCATCTAGTCTAAGATGTGGCCAAGAAGCTGGGCCACTGACTCATTGCAGAAGAGATCCACTGCGGTATTAGAAAACACTGAATTCTCAGTCTGTCCTCTCCATCCAACTTGATGCACCTGTTCAAAATCTTGGGGATTGAGGACTGGGGAAAACAACTACTTCCTCCCACTGAAAAGAAGACGGAAACATTCACCGCCAAGCCCTGGCAGTCAGTTGCAGTATTTACTGAGACCCGGGAGGAGAGCAAATTCATCCCAATGTCACAGGGATTAGAACTGGAAGGAACCACAGAGACCAAGGAGCTCCGCGATTCATCAGCTGTTTGCTCTTCTAGTGGAGCCATTCATTTTTGCTGGAGCTCTTTCCCTCCACATGAAATCTTACTTGGAACCGTAGGTTTGGAAAGAGACAAAAACCCAACCGCTCAGGCAGAGATCAGGAGGCTGTGAGGGTTGTCACTTCCCTCCCCTACAATTGCCGGGGCCCCTCATGGAATCGAATCTAACCCCTCATTTTACAGATCAGGAAAGAGGATAAGGGGAGGAATTGTTCCTTCTCAGGCTCACACAGCCAGCTAGTAGCAGAGCTGAAACTTTCCCCAGATCCCTGGACTTCCTGTCTGTAGTGGATTCTGGAATGCACCAGACACGCCTCCAGCTATTAGACTTCACTGAGACACACAAAGGCATTGCCCCCATTTTCCTCCATCCTAAGCTTCATAAATAAACAAGTGCTGATGCTGTATCCAAACAGCCCTGTTTGGTTACAAATAACGAACACCAACTCAAACTGGCTCAAGCAAGAAGGGGCAGCATGATGGCTCACATGCCTGGACTCTCCACAATTCAGGATCCAGGGTCTCCCTTTTGTCTCTTCTGTCCCTTTCTCTCTCTTTTTTCTCTCCCAATTCCAGCTCCTCTTCACCCCTCTCCTCTCTCTTTTTCTTTCTCTCATCATCTCTCTACCCCACTCTCCTCCGGTTTATTTTGTTCCCAGGCAGACCCCACCTCATGGTGACAAAAGGTCTGTCAACAAGTCCAGGCTTCCACCCTCAAACCTCCAGAGAGAGGTTCTCCCTGCCCGTGATTCCTACACAACCCCTTGGCCTGCCCCGTATGGCACAGATGGGGCCAACTTGCCCATCCCTGAGTCAATCGTCAGGGCCGAGGAGACTGGGTACCCTGATGGGTTTTGGCCAATAGCTTACTACCCCCAGAACGGGAGTGAGGTCAACTCCAGCCACTCTACATGGACATTATGTAGAGGAAGACTGACCTCAAGAACAGTGATTTTACTGCTACAGAAAAAGGCAGAAAAAGGCAAAGGGGGAGGTGGGCAGGCAAACAAAGACCTGTTTATTACAATTGATCTTCAGTTTTAAGTTCTTAAGAAAATGTCAGGATATTGCAGAGAGCATTTATTTAAATAAAACAAAAATACCTTATTTAATTTTAAATGTAATCCTTCAAAGAATTAAATAAGAATCAAAAGCCAAATTCCAGGGATGTTTATAATCATGCTATTTAAATAGTAAAACAACTGTTCTGACACAGCCAGACATTTAGTTAGGTAAATCATGGTGCATCTTCCTAATGCAACATTATGCAGCTTTCAAAGTGATCATTATGAAGACTGTAGCAACATAGAAAATGCCTCAGAGAGAAAGGAAAGTGAAGGCGTAAAACAAATGGTATCTGTGCTGTGTTTATACATCTACCAAGAAAATCTATGTTTGGGGCAAAGATTGGAATACAGAAAAATGAGAAAACTTTCACTTGTTGGCATGGCAAGTTGATAGGTAATTTTGTGTGTGTGCGTTGTAAGTAACTGAAATGTTAAAAAAAAAAATCAAGGGAAAGGCAGGCGCCGGTGGCTCACACCTGTAATCCTAGCACTTTGGGAGGCCAAGGCGAGTGGATCGCAAGGTCAAAAATCGAGACCACCCTGGCCAACATTGTGAAACTCTGTCTCTACTAAAAATACAAAAATTAGCTTGGCGTGGTGGCACGCACTTGTAGTCCCAGCTACTTGGGAGGCTGAGGCAGGAGAATCGCTTGAACCTGGGAGGCAGAAGTTGTAGTGAGCCAAGATTGTGCTATTGCACTCCAGCCTAGGTGACAGTGTGAGACTCTGTCAAAAAAAAAAAAAGAAAATCAAAGGAAAAATTCCAATCCAGTGGGGCCCTTCACGTTTTGGGTATGCTTGCTGGGAGGGTTCTAATCAGTTTCCCCCAGACCCCGTTCCCTGTGGCTCTCCTCTCCTCCACCAGAAAGATTAGCAGGAGCCCAGTTCCTGTGGGTTTTAATCTGTGAAGGCAGGTGGATTTCAAAGCTAGGTATAAAATTATGAGGTCTCTACAGGCGACAGGAATCTGACAGCATGGTGTGTACTGGGTTGGATGGTGTCCCACCAAACTTACGTCCCTCCTGGAACCTCAGAATGTGACGTTATTTGGAAACACAGTCTTTGCAGATTTAATCAGTTAAGATGAAGTCTTACAGTGGGCCTTCAATTCAATATGTCTGGTATCCCAATGAGAAGAGAAGAGACCAAGAAGCTGATATACAGGCAAGAGGCCACCTGAAGACAGAGTGATTGGAATGCTGCATCTCTAAGCCTAGGAGTGTCAAGGAATGCCAGCTGCCACCAGAAGCTAAGAAGGTTCAGAGGGAGCATGGCTGCTTGCACCTTGGTATTGAACTTCTAGCCTCCAGAGCTGTGAAAGCAAAGATCTCTGTTGTTTCAGGCCACCCAGTGTATGGGACCCTGCTGCTGCAGCCCTAGGAAATGGATACAGGGTGTAACATCTGGGAATCCAGATGGGTGGGGGCCACTGTAGACTCTTCCAGAAGTCTCAGAGAAGGGGCTCCAGGTCAGAACCATGGGTGGGAACTGGCATGACAGAGTCTGGGTCTGGGGCAGTTGGGTTCCTGGACAGCTGACTGCATCAGTGACCCAGGCATGGGCACATCCTTGGCCCAGAGCACTCTGCACCAGCCCTCAAATAAGTTCCCGCAGGCCCCAGCTCAAATTCACGTCATCAGAACCTTTCCTCAGCATCCTGAATAGTTCATCACAGTGCCAGTGGGGCTGCCAGTTCAGCCCCTCCTCATCTTCATCAGCCCCCCAAAGCCACCCCAAATTCATATCAATGGCAGTAAAAAGTATGCACTCATTTGCAAATGTAGCTTGGGACAGATCTCAAACCTTTGCTGCAACCAGGCAGTCACCCCCAAGCCTTCTGTGCCTGGGTGTCTTCTCAGCTCTGGCATCATCGTTCTCTACCTGTCTGTCTACCAATGAGGCTGCATCCTGGAAGACCACAGCTTCAGCCCCCACTGCCAGCTACCTCGTGCCAGGACCTGCCAATGGGAATCAAGGATGGGATGAGAGGCAAGAGGAAGGCACGCAAGGAAAGGTGATGCTCTGAGTTGGGGCAGCGGGAACAAGAGCAGTTGCCCCCCAGCAAGGGTTGACTTGGGACTGCTCAGTTCCAACAGCCACTGAATCCATGCCACAGTCATGGTGGGGCTCTGGGAAATGTTACTTCCTTTTTTCTCCTCCAGGCCTAAGGTGGCAGCAGCTTCCAGCAGCTGGAATCTCTGGGCATCTTAGCTTCCTCTGTTTGCACCACTAGCCCTTCCAATGCCTTTGCAGCCATTTCCCGGATTAAATTCCCTTTGTTTGATGAAGCTTCTAGGACGATTTACTTTCTTCTTTCGGCATGGACAGATCCACAGCCCTATATTCACATCCCAGAGCCTTAACTACAATTCCAAGAAAGTGTCTTTCTCTGCCCTTAAAGCCACAACGGCAATGGTCCTGTCTACTTTTGTGCTGGTCTGTTTTTCATCTTCCCATTGAAATGTTAAGTGTTCAAGGTCCAGGACCCTCTCCAGCTTGTTCACCACTGTAGCCCCAGATTCATGCAAAGACACCAATATGTACTTTATTTTTTTGAACGGAGAGACCACTCATCAGATGAGAAGATCACTGGAGTTGCTACAGCAGCAACGCTCAGTCTCAGGGTGCAGCCTGGATCTCCTCAATCTGGCCCGTCTGCAGTGAGCTGACATCCTGCCACAGCGATGGGGCTGAGGTTGAAGCTAACCCCAGCGTCACTGTCCCCTGGAATGCCCTCTCCTCATCCTCATCCACCTACTTCCTCTCCTCCGTCAGCTCACGCCTTGGCTGCAGGCTCCCAGGCTAACTGAAGAGCCAGCTCTGTGCTCCTGTAGTGCCCAAGTCCTTCAAGGCACCCCTGGCCTGCCCCCAGGCACTGTCTTCTAATCCTAGTTCCCTAGCTGGCCAGTCAGCTTCTGGACCCGCCTGAAACCTCACGAGGGGACTGACACCCAGGTGGATGCATGAAGGCTCAGGAGAGAGGGGCTGGGCACAAGAGCCAGGCTGAGATTTAAACAGCCTCCTCCAAACGAAAGAACAAGCCCGGTGACAAATAACCACTGGGTGGATCCCAGGCCACTTCCCTCCCTCCTGTCATTCAGTAACCCTGCCCTAGGGACACAAGGAGGTTGCCCCATGGTCCCTCCTGTGGGAGAAAGAGGCCACTGCCTTCCTTGCCCAAAGCCCCACACCAAGGCTCAGACTGAGACTTGGCCCAGCAGCACTGGCATCCAGGCCCCCGCTGTTCCTCTGTCTCTCGAGGGGTCATGCCATGCTAATGGTCTAGCAGCTAGTCCTCCTCCTGCTCTCACTGACGTGGAAGCTGAGCCGCGGGACAGGGCCAGCTCCTTGGGTGCAAACCCTGCCTTAGCCACTTCTGAAATTCTGAACCCTGGGCACATCACTGGGTCTCTCTGACAAGTTCACTTCCTCATCCATAAAACAGTGTTAAAGTGGCCTCCTCCTCATGGAAATGTGGTTTGGATTTAGTACGGTCATGCAAAGAAGATGCAGCAGGCATAGTGCATTAAAGCATCATCGAAAAACGCATTGTCCGACATCAACACGTACTTGAGCTCTCAAGAAGAAGGGTGAAGCAGGTCGTAGAGCTGGTAGCCTCACTGCCTAATGCCACCCAAAATCCACTCCAAGTTTCTGTCCCCAAGGCTGAGCTCTCACCCCAGCCACGGGGCTACCCCGTTGAAATCAAATGTGAGCCACATACCTAATTTAAAATGTTAGCAACTGCACGCTTTTAAAAATTGTAAAAGAAAAGCAGATAAAATCATTTTTTAATGTTACTAGGTTGGTGCAAAAGTATTTGCGATTTTTGCCATTCCTTTCAATATCTGGTGTTACATTATACTCTTTAGCACAATAGATCAAAAGTGTTATTTCAACATATGATCAATATAAAAATTATTAATCCGTCATTTTACATTTTTTGTTCCTATTGAATATTTGAGATCCAGCGAGTATTTGACACAGCATGTCTGGGTTAAGACGAACTACACTGCCGAATGTGGCCGGGGGCTGTCACATTGGATAGTGCACCTCTAGACACTCGGTCGCTCAATCAAGCTGGGAAGATGTGGAGTCTGTGGTTCCACAGGTAGCACTGACTGCAGAGAAGCAGCGTGTGGACACCCTGTTGTGTCTAAGAAGCCAGTAGCACTGCATGGGCTGTGCTGACCAGCATGGGCCGCTGCCGGGACAGCATCCTCGCTGCCAGGGGACAGGCTCCGAAGGCTGGGCGCATGCTTCTGGAGGGGAACAGGCTGACTGATTCCAAGGCTGCAGGACCACCATGGAGACATGACTTTGTCCTTCACTGGTGCTGCAGGGAACTGGCGGGAGCACAAAGCCTCGGGAACTTTGTTCCAACCCTATCCTGGAAAACAGCTCCACATTGAGGGCTGCTTTGACGGGGAAGACTTTGGGGCTTGAATCCTTTCACTTTGGGACTTGAATGCTTCCACTTTGGGGCTTGAATCCTTCCACTTTGGGGCTTGAATCCTTCCTGACACTCAGCAAAGCCAAATCTGTTGCCCAGGCTTGGGTGGCAGGGACCCATGCTCTGGAGGCTGCCAGGGTATTTCTGTCCATGTAGGGGTCAGCTCCTGGTGCACCATAGACCCCCTGACCTTACCTCAGCACTTTACAGGCTGCCTTCCCAGGGACCAGACCAGTGAACCTGAATGGGCAAAGCCACAGCAGGGCGACTGCAGCCCAGACACAATCCTGCCTCCCTGAGTTTATGGAGGGAGGCTTGGCACAGGAGAAAAACTCTTGCTTTGGTATCAGGAAGTCTTGGGTCTGAGTCTGGGGCTGTCCACTCACCAGACCTCGGGCAAATTGCATGGTATCCAGGGTCCTGCTGCTCTCAACTACAGAACAGGATAAAGGGTGTCTCCGGATAAAGGGTGTCTCAGGATGATCCTGGGGGTGGTGCAGATGGAAGCACACAGCATTGTGCCAGGCCACAATAAGTAAGCCTCCACTAGGGGACCCCTGACCCTCGCTGAGTGTTTGGGAGGCCTTGGAGCATGGGGAGAAGAACACAGGGCCCCAGAATCAGAGTCGGCTCAGAGTCCACTTCACCACTCACCAGCTATGACATGTGGGGCAAATGACATAACCTCTCTGAGTCTCCGTTTTCTTATCTGTGAAATGGGAGTAACCACGGTACATCCTGCATGGGAATGAGTTAACATAGATGCATGCACTCACTCCATTGCCTAGCTTGTAATAAGAACCACATGTATCAGATATTGGAACGTTCATTGTCAACATCATCATGGCAATGAAAAGGAATACTAGCTCATCGGGTCCTATGTCCTCATTTTAGACAGCAGGAACCGAGGCCCAGAGAAGATAGGTGGTTTTCTCCAAATGTCACAGCTAGTTAGTGGCACACTCCAGACCTGGTCTGGGTCTTGTGATGCTTGCACTATTCACCATGGAAACACAGGAATACATCAGCCCAGAAGACAGCCTGTTGATCCACAGGGCCCTGGGCAGGTCCCCATCACCCTAGTGATCCACTAATTTAGTTGAACCACATATATTTCCCTTTCACTTCTTGCAGTGGCACATTGTGATTACTTAATTGCATGGGCTGAATTCAGTGAGATTCAATTAAGATGGAAATTTGCTTTCCTCTCACCACTGTCTTTCAACTGTGCTGGGCTGGATCTCCCATGTAGACACAGCTCAGGCAGATGACCAGGGTTTTCCGGGCGCTTTCAGGTACTAGAACGGTCAGGGCTGCCCATAGCATATATGACGAGTTTTTGCAAATTTCTAAGAGGTGACCTCTGGGCAGATGAATTAGACAAAGGGTATCTCTGCCTATGGACCAATGCAGCCCTCTTATCAGGGATGCAAGTCGTGGCACACAAGCTCAGAGTGGGTTTTAGCATCTACTCACTCATTTGGCCAGACACACTTGTGCAGGGCACAACCTGTGTGAATGTACTTGGTGTCCCTAAGAGCAGCCTCACTCTCTTACAGCAGGTGGTTAAAAGTCCAGCCCAATCTAAATCAAAACTTCCATTTACTCATCCAATTTGTTACTTCTTCTCCTTCCACCAAGTCAACGAATTCAGCCGACCAGAAGGTAAGTGGAATATAGTCTGTGATTTCCTGTTTTCATTATTTACTTATTTATTTATTTATTTATTTATTTATTTTTGAGACAGAGTTTCACTCTTGTCACCCAGGCTGGAGTGTAACGGCACGATCTCAGCTCACTGCAGCCTCCATCTCCCGGGTTCAAGCAATTCTCCTGCCTCAGCCTCCCGAGTAGCTGGGATTACAGGCATGCGCCACCCCGCCTGGCTAACTTTTGTATTATTAGTAGAGATGAGGTTTCACCATGTCGGTTGTCAGGCTGGTCTTGAACTCCTGACCTCAGGTGATCCAGCCACCTCGGCCTCCCAAAGTGCTGGGATTACAGGCATGAGCCACCGCGCCTGGTCAGTCTGTGATTTCTTAATACCCACTGCTCTGGCCCCACCAGGGCTGGGCAGGGGACTACTGATGATAGCCTCAAAGGATAAAGTCTTATTTTTGGGAGTTGCTGGGATATGGCCACAAAGCTCTCTGCTGACTGATGCCCAACACTGGCTCTTTCTCTTGGGAGGTGCTTCTGGTTTGGGATTTTTAAACATTCCCTCTCCACAATTATAAGCCTAACTTGAGAGAGGTCCTCTCTGTGGCAGGCATTGCCACTGCGCACCAACATGTGATTCCCTTCACTGTACTTTCTCGGCCCCCTTGAACTTCAGCATGGCTGCACGCCACGCCTTGACCCATACACTTGGATGTGGAAATGGCAGTGCTCTGTTCCTCACCATCCCTTCCCCTGCTATGCACTCAGGGAAACATGAGGATGCGCAGTCAACATGAAACGGAACCAGCCAGGAAGGGAGGTCACAAAGTGCAGTCACTCTGGAGAGCTGCTGAGCATCTGCAAGAAGTAACCTTTTGTGGAGCGGTTCCATTGGCATCTGGAAAGTGCTTGTTACTGTAGCATGACCAGGCTTGGCGTGACTGATTCTCAGCCACTGTCTGCTGAAATTGACTTGCTCATACCAGCGACTGTTTTGAACTGGGTCTTCTGAAGATGCTTCGAGCCTGCCTATTTTCCAAAATAACCACTAAGCTCATGGGAAAACTGGGTGACTTTATCCCCACCCCCAAACTCCGGAAATGCAAACCACTCCCACCGCTGATCTCTCCCTTCTCTTTGCCTTCGTAGGCGATCCAGCCGGCCCTCGCCTCGATGCTCTGGCAGGTGAGAGTCAGGCTCCAGTCCCAGACTCTGCAAAGTCTGAGGTTTGGATCAAATCCTCCCAAGCACTCCGTCACCACCAACTGCAGAAATACCTAACCGTGTGGGGCAGCTGGTTGTGGCTCCCACAAATCGAATGAGATGGTTTATGCCCCACTCGCGCAAAGCCCAGCCTTCTTGAAGACTCACTTGAATTAGCCAAAAATGTTACTCTGAGCCCCTGCCCAGGAAGCGGATGGAACTAGGCGGACCCTCCTTCCTGATTAATCTCTTTTTACTTTCTTATCTTCTCTTATGTGTGCTGGAGGCGGTGACAGGGTCAGAGAACCAGTTTCACTCTCTCTGAGCAGGTTCTGCAGGTGCCATTGAGTCTTATTTCTCCTTTGAATCTGGAGACATGGGTTATCGATTGATCTCAGCTTGGGGGTTTCTACTGAAACTCCACGGCAACGGGGAAAGTCCCACCAACAGCAATGTCCTAATCCACATTGCA
Source organism: Colobus angolensis palliatus (assembly GCF_000951035.1). NCBI lineage: Eukaryota > Metazoa > Chordata > Mammalia > Primates > Cercopithecidae > Colobus > Colobus angolensis. Next base: position 3,839,906 of record NW_012114822.1, on the reverse strand, counting down.
TTGTTGCTTCTAGTCTCTGTTTTGGAAATTAATATATTTCATGGGAAGAACCAAGGCTTTTCACCAATTTCATTCAGCCTGAAAGACAAGAGGTGATGTCACCTCCACTTAACTGGTAATGACCTTGATGTTTATAATATGAGCATGACAATATCTCCAAAAGTCTCGAGCTGCTACTTGTTAAAAATAAATAAATGAATAAAAATTAAAAATAAAAATAAAAAAACAAGGAGCAAGACAAAGGCTTCAATCTCAGCCAGGATCAGTAACCTCACTGTCCCTCAGCATGCTAATGTCTCTTCCCCTCTGTTTCTCACCCATTTTCCAAATGTATCGTGCTTCCACCAAGACTCAGAGACACACACATGAAACGTATCTCCCGCGTTTCCTTCTTTTTTTCATAATCTTCCATAATCCCCTCTTATGTGCATGTGTGTGCATGTATGTATGCCTGTTTCTTTCTCAAAATGTGGGGAGAAAATATTTGTAAGGGCACCTGAACACGCTCACCTGGACCATGAAGAGGTTGGACTAGATAATTGATAATGGTGATGGTGATGATGGTGATAGGGATCATGATGGTGATGATAATGGTGATGGTGATAACAAAAATGACGATGATTTTGATCATGATGGTGAGTATGATGGGGTAATGGTTATGACGGTACTGGTAGAAATGATGATGGTGATGGTGGTGGTGGTGGTTGTGGTTGTGGTAATGGTGATACTGATAACGGTTGTGATGATGGTAATGGTGATGATGATGGTGGTGATGGTAGCTAATATCTGTTCAGGACTTTCAGGACTTGCTGTTTGTCACATGGTGCTGAATCCTTTCCATGCTTAACTGCATCCACCCCATGAGACAGACACCATGGCTAGCCACCTTTAATAGCTAAGGCACTTAGTGGTTAGAAAATTTCTCAAGGTCATGCAGCCAATACTGAGATCCCATCTAGCTCTAAAATGTTTTAGCTCTATGGATGAAAGTAAAAGCCTGAGTGCTGTTCTAAGAATTCTTGGGACTTAGACAAAAACACCTGCCCCTGGCAGCATCTGCAGGAAGTTCCATGAGAGGTCACAGGAAAGGGAAGGGGAAGATGACAGGGGCTGGAGGGATGGAGGGGAAGATGTGAGGTAAAGACTCCAGTAAGCAGTGCAAAGGGAAAGAGACAGAGACCAGACCAGCTGCCAGAGGAGGCAGAGGGGACCTCCAGTCTCCCTGGGGAGGATGTGGCCTTTGTCAAACGTTTGATGCAAACCCATGCTCCGGCAACATTCAGCTGGTAATGTGTGCTGCTAACAAGTATCAAAGCCTCATTGAGGGGTCCTCTGAGGAGATGCTGTGTGTGTGAACAGGTCATTTCATTTTGTGCCATTAGCCACCGTACTTCACTGGAATAAGTACACCCTGCAAAGCCCAGAACTTCACACTCTAGCTGAGAAACGTGCACACTCACAACTAGAAGACAAAACATAATGACATTCTACTGCTCTGAGCAGGCTTCCACACCCCTAGTCAATGAAGCCCCGGTCCCTGGCACCCCTAAGTGACTTTAAGCACTTGACGATAGACTGCTGGCCCTATTGCTCAAAAATAATACCCGATGCACTCAGGAGACAGGCTGCAATCCAATAAACTAACAGCCCCAAAGTCAGCAAGATCATAATTTGGAAATTGTTCTCCCCCGCCCCAGTCTATTTCACAGACTTCAAATTGATCTGTCTAATCTCTTATTTTTAGCTATGAAATTGTATTTCCCTCTTAATAGGCCTACAAATGTTATAGATGAACAGTTCAATAGCAGGCAAAGAGGGAAGCAGCAGGCATGCTAAAAAGGGACATTAGCTCCTTGCACCCGCAGCCGGAGCCGCCAGAACCCTCCGTGCTGGGAATCCTAATCAGCTCCAGCTTCTGTCTGGCCTCCCTCTGGGGAAGGAGGTGCTGGAGGAGCCCAGCACAAAGTTTTGTTCCCCACCCCTGGGGAAAATGTGTATATTTTGGGGGAGGAGAGTGATCAAGACAGGGCAAGAGGTGGGAGGGATGGGAGCTCTCCCTCCCTGGTTCCCTCCTCCAGGGTACCCCTCAGTGGTCAGATGCCCTTTCTCTTTGTGCTCTTACAAACTTGAGCTTGTCTCTCTCTGGCTTAAATCTTCTGTGGCTTCCCCAGTGATATGAGGATATTCCCCTAATCCTGGAATTCTGCAGTATTTCCCAGGCCCCTTGTTATTTTCACCCATTTCCCCTCCCGAGCTCCCCACCCTGTGCACTCACTCAGCCTCGTTCACTGTGGCTCCTGCCTCAGTCCCTAGCTCCTGCTTCCTACAGCGCAGCTGCCTTGCTCTCCTTTCCTCACCTGGGTAACCCTCCTGGTCTCACAAGCCAGCAGAAGAGACAGGTCCCCCAGGAAGCCATCTCAAGCCACGAACTCCCACCCCTCTGGAATGGCTGAAGTGGTTGAAGTGTGCCCCACAAAACATATGTCCAAGTCCTGACACCCAGCACCTATGAATTCAGGTGTATTAAAGGAGGATATGATGAAGCTAAGGGCCTTGAGATGAAATCATCTTACATTCTCGTGGATCCTAAACCAATGACAAGTGTTCTTATAGGAGAAAGCCAGGAGATGTGGCACCTCACATTGAGGAGAAGGTGATGTAAAGACGGAGACAGAGAGAGACTGAAGCGACTCAGCCATAAGTAAGGAGCACCCGGAGGCACCAGAAGCTGGAAGGGATAAGGAGGGACGCTTTCCTAGGACCTTCAGAGGGAACACAGCCCAGAGACACCTTCATTTCAAACTTCTGACCTCCAGAGCTATGAAACAATAAATTCCCATGGATTTTTTGTTTGTTGTTGTTTTTTGAGTCCGAGTCTTGTTCTGTCGCCCAGGCTGGAGTGCAGTGGTGTGATCTCAGTTCACCGCAACCTCCGCCTCCTGGATTCAAGCAATTCTCCTGACTCAGCCTCTGGAGTAGCTGGGATTACAGGCATGTGCCACCACACTCAGCTAATTTTTGTATTTTTAGTAGAAACAGGGTTTCACCATGTTGGCCAGGCTGGTCTCGAACTCCTGATCTTGTGATCTGCCCACCTCGACTTCCCAAAGTGCTGGGATTACAGGTGTGAGCCACCATGCCCGGCCAAATTCCCATTGTTTTAAGCCACCCAGTTTGTAGTCCTTTGTTACAGCAACCCCAGAAAACTCTTACAACCTCCAAGCTGGGTTAAGTCCCTGCACACACACTAGGTGCCCCAGAGCCAAGCCTCTCCTGCACTGTGTTGATGCCGTTTCCTTCAGCATGTTGTCACCACCACCACCACCACGACTCCACATTGATGTCACTTCCTCCAGTGGGTTGACGTCACTTCCTCCAGTGGGTTGACGTCACTTCCTCCAGTGGGTTGATGTCACTTCCTTCCTCATTAAGGTGTGAGCTCCTTGGCAGAGGTCTGCTTGTCATCTTCATTGTACTGCCCCACCCAGAGCCTGAGACACATCAGGGACACATCTACCTATCCCTGTTGTGAGGATCGAATAAAACGGAACAGACTGTAATTTCCGGGGCTGCTGGAAGGACCTTTTGTTCTCAGGTGCCAAAAGGAAACCTCTGTCCCCTGTGGCCCCTCCTCTCATGGGTCAAGAGCCCAGGCCTCCCTCCTGAGGCTGGCAGGGTGACCCCCCCAACCCCTTTTGACAAGCTCTGTTTTCAGCCCCCGCCCACCACCGCCACTGGCAGCAACTTCACACATTTATTCCTGAACAACAAATCTGTTTCCCTGGCAGCATATTCTCTCATCATTACCTCCTCCCACTCCCCGGGCCTCTGAGGACATTCTCAGGCTCCATTCAGGAAGCTCACAGACTCCATGGCACCAGCAACAGGTGGAAAGCATGACAACAGTCATACAGACAGAGACAATAAATACTTAGCAAGCCTTTGTCACGTGCAGGAAGCAGGATGAGGGGCTGGGGATGAGAAGTCCAGGGTGTGGAAGCTCATCCCATCCTTGCTATCAGTCCCCCGTAAGAGTCCCCAATAGGAGAGTGCTGTAGTTGTTTACTGACTACACGGCTTATCGTTGCTGCCTCTGCCTCATTATGGAGGGCCCAGCTGGCACCAAAGTCGCTGGAGCCCCAGAGTGCCACCTGTCAAAGTGTCATCTCATTTGCTGGCTGGTCGCTATTCATTATGTTCTGCTCTAGTCTGATCCCTACTGAAAGCCCCTGATGCTAGGAAGACACAGCATGCAAGCAAACATTCACCATTCCCAGGAAAAGCACTTCTAGGCGCACTTCCCAATCTCCATAACCTGACACTTGCCCCCATCGTGGGCCATGAAATCTGGGTCTCAAATCCCAGCTATTTCCTGAGCTCCTGTCCTGAATGTCCTCCTGTCTCCCAGTATATTGCATGAACCCTGTCTGTTTCTGCCACCATCAGCCAGGGTCCAAGGTTGCTGCAGGCTGCAAGCATCACTGCTGACCACCTACTGTGCGCCAAGCTCTCTGCAGCCCCAGAGGTCCCTGAGATGCTGGCAGTGCCCTCAGGAGCTTACACATTGGAGATCAGTGAGGAAAGAACCAGAGCCTAACTCCCCCATCTGGGGTTCTCAGAGGTTAGTAGAAGGGCCAGTGCTTCTAGAGACAGCTCAAGGAACGTTTTGGAGGAAGGTAGGAATTGGAATTCCCTATTGAAGACTGAATGAGATCTGAGCACACAGGTCAAGAGAGGAGGGCGCCGCACATGGGAAAGAATTAAACCTGAAGACCCAGGGAGGTGAGAGGGCCAGGAGCAGAGGAGGGAGGGATATGTGTGGCTGAAGGAGAAGCCATGGCACTGAGGGCTAGATTTCGCTTCTTATATCTGGTTCACAGCCCAGTCCTACCACCTGTCAGTTGTCCAGGTTGCCTAAGATTTCTGCAACTCAATTTCTCATCTGTGCAAATGCAAATAAACACAGTTGATGAAGGGCCTGGTACATAGCTAAAGACTTCTGAACATCAGATCCTGTCATTTGAAGGAGAAGGTGTGGGGGGAGGGGTGGCTTAAAGTTCAGATTTGAGATTTGGGCCTTTTTTTATGGAGAAGGGTCCGTTTATGCCATTGCAGCCTGATATAGTTTGGCTGTGTCCGTACCCAAATCTCATTTCAAATTGTAGCTCACACAATTCCCACGTGTCATGGTTCATGGGAGGAACCCCAGGAGAGGTAATTGAATCCTGGGGGTGGGTCTTCCTGTACTCTTCTCATGATAGTGGATAAGTCTCATGAGAGCTGATGGTTTTATAAGGGGGAGTTTCCCTGCACAAGCTCTCTTTGCCTGCTGCCATCCATGTAAGACATGACTTGCTCCTCCTTGCCTTCTGCCATGATTATGAGGCTTCCCCAGCCACATGGAACCGTAAGTCCATTAAAATTCTTCCTTTTGTAAATTGCCCAGTCTCAGGTATGTCTTTATCAGCAGCATGAAAACAGACTAACGCACAGCCTGTTACAGTTAATCTCATGAGGTTAGAGCTATGCTTTGAAATGATAGATCTGGGGGCTTAACACGGAGAGAGGCTGCAGGTGGAGTGACCACTAAGTGGTCCAAGGAGAGGTCACAAGGGGTCACCCCATGTGCCAAGGACATGAACAGAGGAGATGTTGAGATGAGAGAGGAATTGTCAGAATTTACAGAACTCAAAACCAATGTGTTAGCTTACAGGATAGGGGGATACACAGGGATGTCCAGCTTTTGTTCCTGAGTGACCAGAGATGGAGATATTATCAGGAAGGAGAAGAAAATGAGGAAGAGAACAAAGAAATAAATGAGAAAGAGAAGGGTTTGTACATAGAGATGAGAAGTTCAGTTGCTTACATGTTGGCACCTTGGCTGGGCATGCATCGAAGAGGTTCTCTGGAAGACAGAAGGACATTCAGGACAGGAGCTAAGCCAAGAGCTAGGATGTGAGACCCAAATTCAAGGTCACCCTCATCTGGCAAAGAGAGAAAGACATGTGAGTAGATGGAGGAGACAGGCATCAGAGTGAGCCTCGGAATCCATTCTTATTTAAAACATACAGAAGGAAGTCTGTTCACGAGGCATGCTTTTGGCTGCACGTAATGAAAAAAAAAATGTAAAAATTGGGTGGTCAGGCATGGTGGCTCACACCTGTAATCCCAGAACTTTGGGAGACCGATGCAGGTGGATCACCTGAGGTCAGGAGTTTGAGACCAGCCTGGCCAACGTGGTGAAACCTCGTCTCTACTAAAAATACAAAAATTAGCCAGGCATGGTGGTGGGCACCTGTAATCCCAGCTACTGAGGAGACTGAGGCATGAGAATCACTTGAACCCAGAAGGCAGAGGTTACAGTAAGCTGCCACTACACTTCAGCTTGGGTGACAGAGCAAGACTCTGTCTCTAAATAAATAAACAAATAACTGTTAAAAAATAAAAATTAGGTACTTTCTTTGTTTCCATCAAGCAAGATTCTGGAGTTTGGGAGCTGCTGGTTTTGGTTCAACATCTCAATAAGGTCAGGCCTGATATTTCTGTGACATCTTGTCATTCTATGGTCATGATCAAACCTGCACCCAAGGCGAAAATGAAGGGATGGGGTGAGGCCAGTAGCATTTGTCTGCATTATCAGGAGTGTCCCCAGAGGACCCTGAAGCATGCTCACTGATCAGCACCATGTCACCTGGCCACTGTCTATAGCATTGAAGAAGGCTGGAAAATGAGGTTCTCCTATCTCTGCTTGAGTCATAAAGAAGAAGGAAGTTAGTGCTGTGTTAGCTATGTCAGTGTCTGCCATAGAGGGCAGGAAAAATGAAGACAGAGAATATGTTTCAGAAACCAAGTTTCAAGATGGGGACAGAAGTCAGGAGCGTTAACTTCTTCATATACTGGAAAGGTGGTAGTGGAGCAAATTCACTGGTGTTCTGTGATCAGTTCTAGGAGGGAAAAGGACCTTGACTAGGAGGACTAGGTGGTGAAGAAGTGGAGGAAACAAGAACAGACCAACACATGAGCACACTTGGCAGGAGGAGCAAAACACATCAGAACAGAGTGAAGCAACGAAATCAAGGGAGAATCAAGCCCATCTGTAGATAGAGGAGAAGGAACCAGAAAGTCTGTGAAAAATAGAAAGAAAATATTGCAGAAAGAGGCAATATTTATCCAGGCAGGTGACCAGGGGCTGAGATCAGGGACAGAAGTGGAGAGGTCAGTCTTGGAAGAGAAGCCTCAACTTTTCCACCATGACAGGAAGGAGTTGAGCGAATTCACAAGGACATTTTCAGAAAGGGGTTGAGTTGGGGCCATTCTCTGTTCAGCAGAGCTGGAGCCCAGTTCACTCAGAGAAGCCAGAAGACACAAGGCGGAATCATTGTGGTGAGTGAGACCCACGAAGGGCTGGGGAAGGATAACCTGTTTGGTGGCTGTTCCCACCGTCTGGGTTATCTGTGCCTCAATTCCTCTAGGGACTCACTTGGAAAGGAGAGCTCCAGTTACTCCAAATCCTAGCCAGTGTTTGGTGTTCTAACTGTAATCGTTCTAGCATGTGTGAAACATTGTACCGTTGTAGTTTTTGTTTCTTTTTGTTTTTGTTTTTTTTGAAACAGAGTCTCGCTCTGTCACCCAGACTGGAGTGCAGTGGCACTTGGCCCACTGCAACCTCCACCTCCCAGGTTCAAGTGATTCTCTTGCCTCAGCCTCCCTCTCAGTAGCTGGGATTATCATTGTAGTTTTAATTTGAATTTTCCTAATTACTGATAGCATTGACTAATGTTTCATATCTATTATCTTTGATCAAGTATTTATTCCAGTCTTCTCACTTTTAATTGAGGTCTTTGCCTATCAATTAAGTTGGTTGAAAGTATTGTTTAAATCTTATGTATTTACTAATTGTTTCTCTATTTGTTCTATTAGTTACTGAAAGACTGGTTTTAGTATTTCTATCATTGTGAATTTGTCTACTTATACCTTTAGTTCTGTCTCTATTGCTTCGTACATTTTGGAGTTTTGTTATTAGCTGCATAATCATTTAGGATTGTTCTTTGTTTTTGACAAACTCTCTAATTATCATTGTGTTTTTACCTTTTTAACCCTAGTGGTGCTACCTCTAGGGAAGTTCACTTTTTCTGATATTAATGACATACTGGCTGGTTACGCTTAAGGTTTGCATAGTATATCATTTTTCATCCTTTTGATTTTCAGCCTTTTATGTCTTAGTATTTTAATTGTGTTTCTGGTAAGCAGCATATGGGCGGGTCTTGTTTTTATATCCAGTTTCATACTCAATGTGTTTTACCAACGTGTTTAGTCTATTTATTTGCAGTAACATTTTGGTAAGATTGGGTTTAACGCTGCAATTTTGGTATTTTGCTTTTATTTACCCTATTTGTTATTTGTTTGCCTTCCTCCTTCTTTTTCTGAGTGAATCACATTTTCCAATATCTCATTTTATTTACTGTGTTATGTTTTAGCTATATCATTTTTTAAGTTATGTTTTAGTGATTAATCAGCAATTACGGTATTCATCTTTAAGATAGCATATTTACTTTTAAATAATATTATACTACTTCAAAAACAGTGCGAGAATCTTACAACAATATAATTCCAGTTACCCCATTGTTCTTTATGATTTTTTCCATATTTGACTTTTGCGTATATTCCAAACCCCATAATAAAATATTTTATAATTTTTTAAAGAGTGAATGGTCTTTTTAAATGTATATGTCTATACTAAAGAGAGAAAGGTATCTGTATTTACTACTTCCCAGATATTTGCCCTTTCTGGTGTTCTTTCTCACTTCCTGTGGTTCTGGAGTTTTATCTGGTGTCTTTGCCCCCAACCTGAAGAATATTGTTTTTAGCAGTTTTTGTAATATAGATCTATTGGCAATAAATTATCTCAGCTTTTGCCTAACAACACCTTCAATTATCCTTCATATTTGAAGACTATTATCTCTAAATATGTAATTCTAGATTGACAGGTTTTTGTTTCTGTTTTTCTCCTACTTTAAAGATGTCATTACATTGTCTTATGATAGCCAGTGTTTCTGATGAGAAATCAACCATAATTCATGTCATTCCCCTGCATATAATGTGTCTTTTTATCTCTCTCTATTTTTAAATTTTGTTCTTTATCTTTGGCTTCCATCAGTTTGAATTTGATGTATGTACTTCTTTGTATTTATTCTGTCTGGATTTTTTTTAGCTTCTTGGATCTGTGGGTGAATGACTTTCATCAGTGTTGGAAAGTTCCCAGCCATTATCTCTTTTATTATTTCTTCTGTTTCGTTTTCTCTCTTCTCTCCTCCTGGGCCCTAAATACATGCAGTTTTTATTATTTGTTACCATCCACAGATCGTGAATAGTCTTTTTTTTTCTCTTATGATTGTTTGAATTTCAATTTGGATATTTTCTATTGATCCCTCTTCAAGTATACTGATACATTCCTGTGTTGAGTTCAGTCTTCTGTTAAGCCAATCTAACAAGTTCTTCATTTCTGATATTGTAATTCAAATATGCAGCATTTCCATTTCATTTTTTATAGCTTCCTCTTCACTGTTTTTTAATAAACTTTTTATTTTGAAATAAATTTAGATTTATAAGAGTTGTTTCAAAGAAATACACAGAGTCCTTGTATACTCATCCAGGTCTCTCTAATTCATTTTGACTAACTACTGCCGATGAGATAAATTCAGCCCACTGACTGCTTCTGTAAATAACGTTTTATTTACACCACCACATTCATTCATTTATTACCTATGGCTGCTTTTGTACTATAATGATGAAGTTGATTAGTCACAACCAAAGCCATGTGACCTATAAGGCGTGCAGTGCTTACCAGCTACTATACACTGGGTGTTTTACAGCCCCAAAATGTGTATGTTTAAATCCTAAGCCCCAGTGTGATGGCATTAGGAGATGATACTTTTGGTGGGTGACTATTTCATGAGGGCAGAGCCCTCATAAATGGGATTAGTGCCACTATAAAATTAGACTGAGAGAGGTCACTCACCTCTTCCACCATGTGAGGACCTATGGTGAGAAAATATGAGGAAACAGTTATCCATGGACCAAAAGCGAGTCCTCACCAGATACCAAATCTGCCAGTATTTTTATCTTGTACTTCCCAGCCTCCAAAAGTGTGAGAAACAAATTAATGTTGTTTATAAGCCAGCTTATCTATGGTAGTTTGTTATAGCAGCCTGAACAGACAAAGACACCATCTCACTTTTTACAGGAAAAGAATTGCCAAGCACTCCTCTAAGGAAGGGGTAGATAAAGGGCTTGCACCTGGGTTGAAATCTTATATAACCATTTGTTTGGTACATTTACAAAAGTAATAAATTAACATTGATACAATACAATTAACTAAACAATAGACTATTGAAACACAGATGCCCTTTGGATATTACCAGTTTTTCCCCAATTTTTTTTTTCTGATCTGGGAATCAATCTACCAGAATGCATGGTATCTAAATATACGTATCTTTCATATCCTCTAATCTATGACAGTTTTGTGGTCTTTCCTTGTCTTTCATGACCCTGATACTTCTGAAGCTCATTGGTCAAGTGCTTTGTAGAATGTCCCTGAATTTGGATTTATTTAACTTTTTTTTTTCCATGGTCAAACTGGGGTTGGGATTTTGGAGAATTATACTACAGGCATGAAGTGCCTTTCTTATTACATCATGTCAGGGGTCATATGTATTAGTCAGTTCTCATGCTGCTGATAAAAACATACCAGAGACTGGGTAATTTATAAAGGAAAGAGGTTGAATGGACTCAGAATTCCACATGGCTGGGGAGTTCTCACAATCATGGCAGAAGATGAAGGAAGAGCAAAGGCATGTGCTACATGGCAGCAGGCAACATGGCATGTGCAAGGGAACTCCCTTTTATAAAATCGTCAGATCTCATGAGATTTATTCACTATCATGAGAACAGTACAGGAAAACCTGCTCCCATGATTCGATTATCTCCCACCAGCTCCCTCCCATGACAAATGGGGATTATAGGAGCTACAATTCAAGGTGAGATTTGGGTGGGGGCATAGCCAAACTGTATCGGCACATAATAGCAGAATTACTTATTACTGGCAATGTTAACCTTGATAACTTCTTTAAAGAGATGTCTGCCAGTTTTTCTGATGTACGGCAACTACTTTTTTTTTCCTTTTTATACTATATTCTTTGGAAGTGAGTCACTAAATCAAGCACACACTGAAGAGGAGTGGAATTAAGGTCCAACTCCTGAAGGGGGAAGTAAAAATAGAATCTCTGAACATATGTAAAGCCACCATAGCCATCAACAAACATTTTGGAGAAGATATTTTGAGGTTATACAAATACATTGTTTCTCCTTAAAGTTTTACCCATTAATTTTAGCATTTATCAATGGATCTGGCCAGTGGTAATTACTACTGTGGTTTTCTGGTTGTGATTTTCTATTTCTCTTATTCTACAGTAATTCTTTAGAAATCTCATTATTTGTTTTTGTTTATTCCATTTGTAGTTCAGTTTTTACCCTGGATCTTTGTTATTCTTTATTATAGCTGTTGAAAAGTCCATGTCTGATTATTCTCACATCTGTTACCTCTACGGGTTTTCTCCTATTGACTGTTCCTTCTCTTTACAAGGGTCACATTTTATTGCTTCTTTGTGTGTCTTGGAATCTTTTACAGTACGCCAAGTGGTCTGTGTACAACAACATTAGTAACTGAAGTAAACACTATTTACCATCAGGAAAAGGTGCACCCCTTCTTCTGCCAGTCCACTAGAGGGGTAAAATCTCATCTGCAGTTCAGGTGGGTCTGGGTTTTGTTGTAGCTTTAGTTTGATTCTGTTACTGCTGAATCAAAATATTTTGAAAGCAGGATCAGGACTTTCTGTTTTGCAGAACTTGGGTTCTGAGCATGGGAAAGATTCCAGGAGTCTCTGTAATTTATAGCTGAGCCACCAGCTTTCCCATCGGTGGAAACTCTTTCTGCTTCCTGCCTGGTGACAGATTTTTGAGTTGGAGAATTGTCTTTGCTCTCCAGGCCTGCTGCAGATCTTGAGCACCAGGGAAGATTACTCTCTTCCTGGAATTCCCCAAAGGAGTTTCTCTGCATAATTTCCTATGCTCTATCTCCCAGCAGCTGAAAGTTTTCCAGGTGGCTTCAAATAGATTATTCTCAGGTCCTCTGCCTTGCTCCACACCCTCTCCCTGCAACCCTCAGAGGGAAGAGTCTTTAACTTAGAGAAGGTCCCCTTGTACCTCAGGAGCATATCTCAGTAAAGCACTCTATGAAGACCTGTGTGAAAGAAGGAATGGATTAGTGCACATTCTCTTGGGACTTTCAAAATTCTAACCAGCCATGCCAAGCCACACATGGCATTGAAAGTGTGTGCAAGTTTTAGCCAGCTTTAGCTGGGTCCCTCTGGGTCCCTCCAGGTCATAAACCTCCTCCTGTAGCTGCCTTATCAGGGAAGAAGGCAGCCACAAGTCTCTTATCTCAAGGGCTCATCACTTTCTGCTGTTCTTTTCCCTTATTTTCTTTGCATTCTCAGCTATCTGATGGGTTCAGATAAATTGTGATTTCATCGTGTATCCTGCTTGTTTTGGTTGTTGGGATAAAAACAAAGGTTTCCCGTCACTTTTCATATTCTAGTCAGAAGTGACCTCATGTCTGCATACAACTTAAAGAATGATAAAGAATGAGCCAAACACCTTTAGAAATGCTTTAAAACTATAGATTTAGCCCAAATCTCAAGGTTAATAGATGAGGAAAATATAGCAGAGCAGGAATTGAAACTCAGTCTGGTCTAGAGTGGGGAGTTCATTTTTCTGACAATGACTCTCTTGCACCTATCCACCAATGCAACCAATACCAACACCACCAACAGAAGAGCTATTCTTTAGGCACAAACTTTGGGGCAGGTGCTACCTACTTATGTATATTGTCTTATTTTATTTTCACAAGAGCTATTTGAAGTAGGTACTATTATAATGCCTGTTTTACAGATGAGGAAACCAAGCCTCAGAAAATCTATGTAACCTTCCTGATATGGTTTGCATGTTTGTGCCCTTCAGACCTCATGTTGAAATGTGATGCCCAATATTGAGGGGGACCTGGTGGGAGGTGATTGGATCAAGGCAGGGGGAACCCTCATGAATGGTTTATTCATCACCCTCTTGGTGATGAATAAATTATCACTCAGTTAGTTCATGCAAGATTTGGTTGTTTAAAAATGTGTGGCACCCCCGGCCCCCTTTGCCTTCTGCCATGATTGGAAGCTTCCTGAGGTCCGTGCTGGTACCATGCTTCCCATACAGCAAGCAGAACTGTGAGCCAAAATAAAACTATTTTCTGGCTGGGTGTGGTGACTCACACCTGTAATCCCAGCACTTTGGAAGGCCAAGGCGGGCAGATCACTTGAGGTCAGGAGTTCGAGACCAGTCTGGCCAACATGGTGAAACCTCATGTCTACTAAAAATACAAAAAAATTAGCCAGGCATGTTGGTGTGCAGCTGTAATCCCAGCTACTCAGGAGACTGAGGCAGAAGAATCGCTTGAACCCAGGAGGCGGAGGTTGTGGTGAACCAAGATTGCACCACGGCACTCCAATCTGGGCAACAGAGAAAAACTCTGTATCAAAAAAGCCTATTTTATTTATAAATTACACAGCTGATATGGTTTGGCTGTGTCCCCACCCAAATCTCATCTCGAATTGTAACTCAAACAGTTCCCATGTGTCAAGGGAGAGACCCAGTGAGAGGTGGTTTTTCTCCCAGTGGGAGGTTCATGAGGGCAGGTTTTTCTCATGGTGCTCTTGCAGTGGTGAGTGAGTCTCATGAGATCTCATGGTTTTAAAAACAGAAGTTCCCCTGCACAAGCTCTCTCGCTGTCTTTAGCCTGCTGACATTCATGTAAGACACGACTGCTCTTCCCTTCTTTCTGCCATGATTGTGAGGCTTCACCAGCCACATGAAACTGTAAGTTCAATTAAACCTCTTTTTTTGGTAAATTGCCCAGTCTTAGGTATGTCTTTATCAGTAGTGTGAAAGCCAACTAATACACGAGCCTCAGGTATTTCTTTATAACAATGCAAGAATAAGTTATTAGTGAATGGCAGATCCAGGACTTGCACTCAGGTTGAAATGACCCTTGCCTATGTGTTGTGGCCAAATTTGGTCTCAATTGGTACTTTACTGCTCTTGTGCTTTGCAGGCCTGGGATTTCTCAGCTGAGCTACCTTCTCTCCTGGCTGAGCCTCTTCTCCGTTGCTAAAAGAAAAAAAAATATTCACTGATATGTGTTAAAACACAGTAAGGAAGATTTTATTCAGGGCCATTGAATAGGCATGGGAACCACTGCAATGAAATTTTTCAGTGCAGAAGAGAGATCAGACTCAGCTCCAAATACAGCATGGGCAAGTGGGAATTTACAGCCAGCAGCAGGGTGGGAAGCAGTGGAGGGAAATTACTAAGAGGAAACATCAAGAGTAAGCCTGGGGAAGTTCTGGAGTTCTGGATAAACTAACAGGATTCTTACTGAAGACAGGCCAAAGTGATCAGACACCACCAAAGGGGTGATGGAGGATAAGGAATCTGATCAGATACTGAAGATGATCAGATATGGAGAATGGCAGATTCTGGCTAAACCAACTTAGTTGAGTTCTTGCTAAAACTGGATTTTACAAAGAAGTGTGCAGATGAACCTAGGAGAAGGTTCAGGGTCTTGGCTGGAGTTTGGTCAAGAAGAGAATCTTTTCAGCCCCTTTGGACTGCTAACCACTCCGGTTCTTCCTTCTTGAAGCAAGAATTGAGGCCACACACAGATATTGATATGAACCTGTGGAATATCCAATTTGGGGGCCACAGCAGCATTGTCAGGCTGTGAGCTTGGGCGCTGCTTGAGTTCTGAGAGTTATGGATGGCCCCAAGTTTAAGAAGCTTACCCTCAGGTCTAGCCTTGGCACAGAGCTGGCAGGAGCCCTTTCCAGAGAGCCACAGGATTATCATGGGGAGTGAGGAACTCAAGCAAGTGTATTGAGATTCATCACTTGAAGAGCCAGATTGTCCACTCATCAACATTTTGGACTCTCTGGACATGCAAAGGATGGACAGTAGAGAGAGGAAAGACCCTTGCACAACACGACAAGGACCAAGACCACCTCTGGTCATCTCCTTGTTACCTGCCTGAGAGGAAAGAGGAATAATCATGCCAAGTTGCTCAGGAGACTGATTTCAAAGACTGGAATCAAAAGGTGATCAATGATGGTACGAATCAGATGTTCAAGAAACTGGAAGAACCTTCAGTCAGAGCTCTCTAAGGAGCCCCAGCTTTTGTCTGCAGCTACCTGGTTTGGGGCAAGCATCAGCCCAGTCAAGAAGACCTGGGTTTGAATCCAGTTTCTGCCACCTACTTGCTGTGTGATATGGTTTAGCTGTGTCCCTACGCAAATCTCATCTTGAATTATAGTTCCCATAATCCTCATGTGTCATGGGAGAGACCCAGTGGAAGGTAATTGAATCGTAGGGACAGTTATGCTGTTCTTGTGATAGTAGTGAGTTTTCACAAGATCTGATGGTTTTATAAGGGGCTTTTCTCCTCTGCCAGGCACTTCTCCTTGCTGCCGCTATGTGAAGAAGGACGTGTTTTCCTCCCCTTCCACCATGATTATAAGTTTCCTGAGGCCTCCCCAGCCATGCTGAACTGTAAGTCAATTAAACTTCTTTCCTTTATAAATTTCCCAGTCTCAGGTATGTCTTCATTAGCAGCGTAAGAATGGACTGGTACACTGTATGACCTTGAGTCAGTCCCTTGCCCTGTCTGGACTCCTTTGTCCTAAGGCATAATATGCCTTCTACAAAGCACCTATGGGAACTTGACCAAAGAGCACCTGTGAATGGGCTCTGTGCACTGTTAAGCAGCTCAGATTAAGGAAGTGTTCTTGCCGACATTAAAATGGAAGGCTCAGTAGGTTGGGTGATGCAAAAATGAGGTCTTCCTCCAGAATAATGTGCCCTGGATGGGATTCCAAACAAGAGGGGAGGCCTCTTGTAGGGCAGCTGCAATGACTTATTCATCTTTCTCTAGTACAGAGAAATTGCTGAGCAAATCTGCATGGAAGTTCACACCAAAACACATGCCTGTATAGGCTGTGCCAGGTAATGAAACCAATATCACCTTCCATTGCTTGAATTCCTCTGCCTCTGATCCAGGAAATGTGGATGCAGTAGGGAGCTAGGGCAGGCAGCTGTCTTGTCATTTCCATAATCAAATGTTTATGTACCATTTCCTCCTGCCCTTTCTCTTCCCCTTTCCCCTCTTATTTCTATTTGAGCAAAATGTGTTCAAACATCCCCTCTTGCCCTGTTGGGGACAAAACGTGTCTGTCATGTTGGTGTAACATTTTGGAGAATGAATGCAACATTTGTGTCTATTTGCCAATCAGAATATCGATTTTCTCTTGAAATAAAATGTCACATCCATGAAATTCAAGATGTATTGGAGAAAGAAAGCCAACTTTGACATATCATCTTTGGGCAGCTTTGATGGTGCCTTAGCAACCTGCCTTCTTCTGTGTGAGTCCTCCAGTCTAGAATATCAGACACAGGGGAAGACCCATCCTAAATGTTCACTTCTTGGTCTCTTCTTCCTCCCGTGGTTGTCCAGGGCTACTCGGACACTCTAAAAGAACATAAAACGGTAGTACATGTTGAGAATCCCTTATCCAAAATGTGTGGAACCAGAAGTGTTTCAGATTTGGGATTTTTTCAGATTTTGGAATCTTTGCATTACAGTTACCAGTTGAGCATCCCTCATCCAAAAATCTGAAATTCCTGATGCTCCAATGAGTATTTCTTTAGCATCATATTAATGCTCAAAAGATTATAATTTTGGGGGCATTTCAGATTTGGGACCATCTCAGATTTTGGATTTTTTGATGAAGAACACTCTGTACTTGTAGTGTATTCGGTAGGCTGAGCATCAGTAGCCACTTGCTATTGTGACTGGATAAACAGTATTTGCTATTTTTAAAAGGGCGCTGACAGATGAAACTCCATGCCATCCCAGAGATGAAAGCCCTGCTTCCTCCATAGTCAGGAGAATCTACAGGTATAAACTGACAGACATCAGGTGGTCCATATTGAAATGTAGAAG
This sequence comes from Colobus angolensis palliatus, assembly GCF_000951035.1. NCBI lineage: Eukaryota > Metazoa > Chordata > Mammalia > Primates > Cercopithecidae > Colobus > Colobus angolensis. Next base: position 3,822,751 of record NW_012114822.1, on the reverse strand, counting down.
ACTGCTTCCAAAAAAAGTCAGGTATTGGCTGCTGAGCACAGGTGACCGAATGGACCAGAAGCAGTGAGAGCAAGCATCTCTCTCCCTGGGCTTCTCTGTAAGTGCTGACAAGGCCATGTGTCCAGACAAGGAGCACACACACAGGAGCACGCACACACATGCTTTGGGAGAGCATGGCTTACACGTATCTTCAGGAGCCTGTACAGGTGTCTACATCACAGTGACTTTTAGGAAAAGACCCAAAAGCTACTCGCCTTTGGGGATACTCCAATTTTTCATTCATCCACAGATATTTTTGAGCCACCTACTGTGTGCCAGGTGCTATGCCAGACACAGGTGATGCAATGGTGAGCAGAACTGAATGGTTCCTGCCCTCAGACAGGTTTCATTTCCATGGGTCTCAGAGAAGACTCCCCAAAGCAAGTGAAAAGGCAAAGGCAATGGCTGCCATCTAGCATATGTGCTGTCAAGGAAACGAGATGCGAAGCAAGCAGTCATGGAAAACCAGAGTTAACAAAAAATTTACAGGCATAGGCCATGCCCTGGGGGTTTGGGGAAATATAAAAAGATACATGCAGAAGCCAAGAGTGAAGAGTACCCAGCATCTGTTAGGTTCCAGACAAGTCACCGACAGAGACGTCCTACCTCCTACAGCTCACACTCCTTGGGTCAAGTGCATCCCCAAGTAGGGTGTTTGGAAATTCTTCTGTGTCACAGAGGGGAATAGGCCTGCTACAAGCTCTTCTTTTTTCTTGTTCTTTTCATTTCCTTTACATCTAAAAAAGCCCAGCAAGCTCTAGCTGCTCCTTGTTCCTGGCGCACATGCACTGCTGATGGCATCAGGTGGTTCTAAAGTCAGAGGGGCAGGGACCCTCACCAATCTGAGTCCTCAGCCTCTTTCCACCTGCCTACCCTGGAATTTACAAAGATTAACTCCTATTAAGCAATTTCTCATTCTAAAGATTCCCCTCCTGAGGGCTTATTTAAAATACCAAAGTCAATGATAACATAATCCCAATAATAAGAGTTATTTGTTCTCCAATCATCTATTCAAGAACACTTTTTCCATCTCCATGACAATCTCTTGAAACGCTTTCCACCAATTACTGCTTATTTGGGGGAAGCTGGTGGAAGAACAAAACAATCCTGGTGTGAAATAGGATTTGTAACCATGTAGAGAGCACTACAGATCTTTAGAGACTTGGGGAAATAAAGACGCTGATTTCAAATTCAGCCCCCTCCCTCCCTATGCAGTGATTGACACTAGACTTTACTTCCAACAGAAAAAAAAAGTTGCAAGTGATTAAAACATAATCTGAATAAGTTTTAGGACAAAGAAGAGTTCTGCTGCCACAGAATCAGAAACTCCAAGGCGTGGGGTGACTCCAGCTTCAGCAGTGGATGGACCCAGCTTGGAAATGGTTTCTGCTCTATGTTCCTCTTCAGACCCTGCCTTGCTCCAGCACAAGCTCCCCTCTGCAGGGCATCCCAAAGGCCACCTGCAGTCCCATATTCACATGTACCCTGTCACAGCTCCGAAGGTAAAAGAGCATCCCCAGGAACGTCGTTGTGGGAACACCTCAAGGAAAGGAATGGAAAAAAGGGAGAGTGGTCAGCCTGCCTTCACTTTCTTGGGATATCTGAGCCGAAATCTCAAGACCAGTTGCGAACTCGAGTCAATATCCACGCCCTCAAGTTCACCAACGTCCACACTTTGCCAAATCCAGTGGGGACTCTCAGTCCTCCTCTTGACAGCATCTTGAACACAGTGATCACTCCCCCTGCCTGCAAGCACTTCCTTCCCTCATGGCTTCCCTGGGCTGCGGATGCTGCACACTCACATTTCCTCCTGCTGTGCAGTGGTTGCTCCTGATTCCCTCCTTGGCTGGGTTCTCCCTTTGTTCCCTAAGCTCCTGGCATTGCAGTTGCTCAGCACTGGTGCGGGGGCCTCTTCTGCCCTCACCCCTTGGTGAGTTTGGCCAGGCTCTCGTTTTAAACACCACATATGTGCCAACAACATCAACATTTATGTCTCTGGCACAGACTTGTCTCCTGATGCCCAGACTTGTGCATCCAACCACTTACTCAGCATCCACACCTGGATGTGGACCAGGCATCAGCAACTGAGCTAGCACGACAAGGACTTCCCGATGCTCCCATCCAATCCTTCTCTACCCACAGCCTTCTGCTTAGCTGACGCCAGCACCATTCTTCTAGTCTCCAAGGCCAAAATCAGTGGAGTCATTACTTTGTATCATCCTCTTATCCAATCCACAAGAAAACCTGTTGCCTCTACTTTCTAAATGTCCCCAGCATCTGACGATTCCTCCCCATCTCCACCACTTCCAGCTTGACCAGAGCCACCATCATCTGTCTGTCCTGGATTCCTGCAGTGGCCACTGAATTGTTTCTCCTTTTGTTACAGGAAAGGGGTCCAAAAGAGAGTTCTTGGATCTCGCACAAGAAAGAATTCAGGGAAAGTCTGTAAAGTGAAAGCAAGTTTCTTAAGAAAGCAAAGAAATAAAAGAATGATACTTTATAGACAGAGCAGCTCCGAGGGCTGCTGGTTGCCCATTTTTATGGTTGTTTCTTGATCATATGCTAAACAAGGGGTGGATTATTCATTATACCCTTTTTAAACCATACAGGGTAACTTCCTGATGTTGCCATGGCATTCGTAAACTGTCATGGCGCTGGTGGGGGTGTAGCAGTGAAGATGACCCGGAGTCACTCTCATCACCGTCTTGGTTGTGGTGGGTTTTGGCCCAGCTTCTTTACTGCAACCTGTTTTATCAGCAAGGTCTTTATGATCTGTATCTTGTGCCGACCTCCTGTCTCATCCTGTGACTTAGAATGCCTAACCTTCTGGGAATGCAGCCCAGTAGGTCTCACCCTTATTTTACCTGGCTCCTATTCAAGACAGAGTCACTCTGGTTCAAAGGCCCCTGACACTTTTGCTCTTGCCCCATAGGGAGTCTCCTCAACACGGCAGTTAGAGGGGTCATTTTAAATCTGAGGGAGGTCATGTCTGTTCTCTGATGAAAATGCTTCAGTGGTTTTCCATTTCATCCAGAGAGAAAACCGAAGTCCTTACAACCTTAGCCCTGCATAGCCCAGCCCATTGCCACCCCGGGACTCCTCTCCCAGCCCCACGAGGTCATCCGCTGTGCCCTGCAGGCTCCCCATGGTCTTTGCTGCTCTGGCCATCCACCCTGCTCCAGGGAACATTCTTCCATCAGATTTTCCCAGCCCAAATGGCATTCACTTCCAGCTCAAACCTCTCCTTCTCACTAGGGCCTCTGCTGCCCACTCTGTGGACACTGCAACCTGCCTCTTTACCCCACTCCAAGCCCTGTATGTACTCTGATATCTTCTATCAGTTACTGATCATGTTTGTCGTTTAGTAGTTGTCCCTCTGTGCTGGTGATGGGACACGACTCCTCTCCTCTAGGGCTGGACACTGGGTCTCTTTCGCTCAGTGATATATCCCAGTATCCAAAACACCACCTGACACATCATAGATGCTCTGTCAATATCCACTGAATAAATGCCAGAGAGCCCAAGACTCACCCAGCCCACCCTCTCACAAGCATGGCAGAAGGCAGGCTCCTGTGGATATGGACAAACAGTTAAACCCTTCTGTGTGCGTCAAGCCCCGTGGGGCACGAAGTTGGGCAAGGCAGCTTCTGCTCAAGGCTCTTGGCTGTGACCACAGCAGATGCCCAGGAGTGAGAAGGAACACCTACAGAGGCTCAGCTCTGGTTCTCAATGTCTATGGATCCCATTTTCTTAACTCTATTTCTTTGTCCCATGAAGCCAAAAACAAGACAGGAGCCTTCAGGACAAAGAGGCTGACAAGGGATGGAGCCAACTTAGCTTCGTCTGCTGAGAATGTTTCCTGCCTCTTTACCCCCAGTTGCACCCAGCTTCATGCCTTCACCCACGTGCCTTCCAAATAGGAAACCACGAGTGAATGCATCTTCCCAAACCAGGTAGAATGTCTTAAGGACAGCAGTATTATTGGAAAGGCAAACTTCTTTTAAGTGGCCTTGCAATCCATTCTTAGCAGGCAATGCTCACATTTGAGGGTCACTCGTTGGAAGAAATGATATTCACCTGGTTTTCCATTGAAGGCAGAAAGAGTGAAAGGAGACCACCATGGAGCTTTGATGGATGTCAGAGCCAAGGGCTGAGAAATCCAGGGATGTGAGCTGGGTGTCCTGGGACTGAACAGGAGTGCCCTGCAGAAGGAAGGGTGAGGCCCTGCTTGGATTCCACCCCAGGGGCACAGGGAGAGGGCTGTACCCGTAGGTGCTTGTGTGAGTGTTGGAGATCAGAATACACTGCTCCCAAATAGGCCTCTTTGGCATTGTGAGCTGATTTTTTTTTAGAAACAGCAGACACTGGAGAAGCTCTGGAAACAGTAGAAGGTATCTTGGCCCTGATGCTAAGCCACCTCCTTGAGGCAACCATTTCCTTGGGTATCTTGATGTATATAAACTTCTGTTTGTCTCTCTCTCTCTTGCTAATGTATCTTTTGTTAAAGGGGCCCCAGCTGAACTCTTGGAAGGGTAAGGGGGAAACTGTTTCTTTTTCCCTACAGGAGCATGCCAGCCACGCTGGCCTCTCATTCAATAGAGCTGTTTGGCTACAGAAAAGTGAAGCCAGGCCCAGAGTCACCTTCTGTTTCCAACAGCAGCCAAGCTGACCTACTTGGGCAACAACTCCTAGGCTGAGCTGGACACTACCAGGAGACCAAGGAGTCCTCTGGGGGAAGTGGCTGGTGCACAATCACTGTGTCTTGCAGCCTGCACAGCCACCGCAAATAATGAGATGAGCAGGTTTTGTTCTCCAGCCACGGATTGACCCATGGGGAGATCTTCTCTTTCTCATAAAAGAATCAAGAGCTTAAGAGAAAGGAGAACCTGTGAAGGGCTTCCATATTTCTTTAAAGTTTATAGTTTCTGATTTTACAAACACCGAGGAGCCTGAGAAGAGGGGATGAAACAGGAGGTTGTGCTGCTGATATGAAGTCCACAGTTATCCACCCTGTCCCAGCAGAATAAGCACAGCTGTGCCTCAAAGGAGGGTTTGTCTAAACCTGCAGGCACTGATGGAGATCAGGGTTGGGATTTCAAGACTCTAGGGGAGAAATGGAGAATGCCTGTAGTTTCCCTTGTGACATCATAAATATATATATATATAGCTGGTTCCTGGCACAGAGCTCCCCAAACCCTTGCAATTTCCTGAGTAGTAGGGATGTTGGGAGAATCTTTGTTCTAACACTAGATCTTTGACCCGGGTTTCTGATACAGAGTTCCTAAATCCTTTGGAATTTCCTGGGTGACTAGAGCATCTTTTGTTCTAATGAGGTAACTCTTGGAGGCTCCTGGATGGAGACAGAGCTGGGATTAGAAACCTGGAACTTTCAGCCCCACCCCCATCCTCCAGGAAGGGGAGAGGGGCTAGAGATTGTGTTAATAATTAATTATGCCTGCATAAAGAAACCTCCATAAAAACCCCTGAACGACAGAGCTTAGAACTTCCTGGGTTGATGAACACGTGGGAGTGTCTAGAGGGTGGTGTGCCCAGAGAGGGCATCAAAGCTCCACACCCCATCCCCATACCTTGCCCTGTGCACCTCTTGACTGGGCTGTTTATCCATGTCTTTCATCACATTCTCTATAATAAACCACAAATGTAAGTAGAGTGTTTCCCTGAGCTGTCCTGACAGAGATTCAGATGTGAGCAGGAGGTCGCATCACCCCGATTGATAGCTGGTCCATCAGAAATACGGGGGGTATGCACTCGGGCTTGGCATCTGCGGTGAGGGCAGTCTTGTGGAGCTGACCCATTCATCTGTGGGGTCCGGGTAGTTTGGGTCATAATTGAAATTAATGTATCCGACACCCGGTTGGTGTCTGGAGAGTTGGGGAATTTGTTGGTGTGAAAAAACCTCCCACACCACACGTGGTATCAGATATGAATATTATTTGAGTACAGAGAAGAAAACAGTGTGTTTTTCCTATCATCCCCCAAACCCTGCCACTGACTCGGAGCTCCTTGGCCAGGGAGCAGCTATGGTTACAAGTAAAAAATCAAATGCGTGAGACACATAGAGCTAACTCCCAAACAGAGAACTCTGGGACATAAACCAGGGGCTGCTCTTGGTCCCCCTGAGTGTATCCCGGCCCTACCAAAGGTCACTAAATGCTGTCCCTCCGTGTATCAGTCAATTCTTGTATTGCTCTGAAAAAATACCTGAGACTGGGTAATTTTTAAAGAAAAGAGGTTTAATCGGCTCACGGTTCTGCAGGCTGTTCTCATGGGAGCTGGGCACCAACTTTGTCATACCTGAAGAGCTCCTTCTCTGCTCAGGGCCCTAATGCCAATGTGAAGTGCCCTTGGAATTTTCTAACATAGCACAACTTCTTAGGGATGAATTTTACATCAGAATCCATAAATAGCACCATCGTGTACAGAAGGCTGGTCTCCGAACAAGGAGATCGTGGTATAAAAGCACTGAATTCCATATCTTATTAGACTCCAGATATTTTCCCCTCCCAATGGGACAACACTTTTATAGTGCTGGCTGGGGAAGCCCAATTAGGTGTTTGTGCTAATGCTTGGGCCAAAACTTGATTTGTCAGCAGTGCGTGTCCAGGCGGGTTTTTATGCTATATCCTCTGCTCATGAGGTCCATTAAAATCTCTGAGTCTAACCAGGCGCAGAGGCTCTCACCTGTAATCCCAGCACTTCGGGAAGCCAAGGCGGGCAGATCTCTTGAGCCCAGGAGTTTGAGACCAGCCTGTGCAACATGGTGAAACCCCATCACTACAAAAAATTAAAAAAAAAAAAAAAAAAAAAAAAAATTAGCCAAGATGGTGGTTCATGCCTGTAGTCCCAGCTGCTTGGAAGGCTGAGGTGAGAGGATTGCTTGAGCCTGGGAGGGCGAGGCTGCAGTGAGCCAAGATTGCACCACTAAACTCCAGCCTGGATGACAGAACAAGACCCTTTCTCAAAGAAAAAAAAAAAATTCTGAGTCCAAAACCATAATGAAAAGGTGAAATGGTCATATACGAATTTAATGTAAACATTTTTCTTTTGTAAGAACAGAATGGAGCAAAGACATTCTCCAGGCTGGTCTGGCTTTGGTTCAGATCAGAAAGTCTGAGCACACTACTCTGTGCTATTTTCTTCATGTGCTTCTCCTGACCAATCTGGGGCCTCAATCTTCCTTGGAGCCTAGAGAAGGATGGAGCGGGCGATACGAATGATTGCCAGACGGGCACTGACACCGCTGCTGACAGGCTTTCCAGCAGTGCCTCAAAGCTGTCATTTATTTTACTGGACCCTCTAGGGCAGGTGAAGCTGTTCCCCTCCAGAGGCCTTGGCCATGCTGGGGAGATTGTGCTCAGCCTTCATTTCTCTCCAGCCACAGCCAGGGTTTCAATCTCTGGCTTTGACAGCGCTCCTTGGACCAGCCAGTCAATTTCCTTGACTGAGTTTCAGGTGCTGGTGTTTTATGCTACACTCCGAGGTTGCGTTCCCAAAAGTTGGTTTGATTATTTTTTGAGACTGAATATGTAAACAAACAATGGGAAGACCATACATAAAAAAAGAGCTCTGACCCACAATTGCAGCAGTCTGCCCAGGACACCACCCCCTACCTATACACCCAGGCCAGGAAGTCATGTTGCCATGAGTCAGATTTGAAGAAGTCAGACCACCATCCCTAGAACAGCTCAGAAAGCCAAACAATAACCCCCACCACAGTTCTCTAATGCGTGTCCCCACTTCCAACTCATAATCCAACTCCAAATAGGCCCCTGTGATGGTTAATATCAGGTGTCAACTTGATCGGATTGAAGGATGCTCAGATAGGTGGTAAAGTATTATTCCTGGTTTGTCTATGAGGGTGTTGCCAGAGGAGACTGACATCTGAGTCAGTGGACTGGAAGAAGCAGACCCACCCTCAATGTGGGTGAGCACCATGCAATAGCTGCCAGTGCAGCTAGGACGAAGCAGGTGAGAGAAGTTGGCTTGTGGAGTCTTCTGGTTGCCATCTTTCTCACATGCTGGATCCTTCCCTCCACTCCTCCTTCCCTTGCACATCAGACTCCAGGTTCTTCGGCCTTTGGACTCTTGGACTTACACCAGTGGGTTTGCCAGGGGCTCTCACGCCTTTGACCACAGACCAAAGCCTGCACTGTCAGCTTCCCTACTTTTGAGACTTGTGGACTTGAACTGAGCCACACTGGCTTCTTTCTTCCCCAGCTTGGAGATGGCCTACGGTGGCACTCTGCCTTGTGATTGTGTGAGCCAATTCTCCCTAATAAACTCCCTTTCATATATACATAGAACATGTTAGTTCTGTCCCTCCGGCGAACCCTGACTAATACAGTTCCCCCTGCAATCCTGCAAGACACCTGCTTCTGGTCAGCCACCTCCAGCATACCAGGTCAACAGCCGAGCCTCCCTTCTCCATTCTGAAGTTTCCCACTCCCCTGCCTGCCTTTGAGTCTCTGCCAGCGTAAGCAATGGTGGCCGGCTCCCTTGCCACAGCAAGTTCTGAATAATCAGCTTCTGCTTTTCTCATTTGGCTGACCTTCATTTATTTCTACATCCTTCAACTGGGCTTCACCATCCATCAGACAGAGGGCAAAATGCAAACAGAAGCACCTGTGAGCAGAAACGGATCCCGCGTTCTCTGGCCATTCCCGACTCTCATGCTTATTGATAACCCTTTACTAAGCTTCACCGAGAGATCAGCTCCAGAGATCACCAACCATGGACTTTTTCAAAGCCAGTGATTGTCCTTTCTGCCTCTAAAGGGCACAGCACAAAAAACCAGGCATGAAATTAGTAAACCTCAGAGCAGCACTGAGGCAGGCGGTCCACGGGGCTCCTGGGTTGGCCTCTTCCAAAGGAGGCTACGGTCATTATCCCATTTTGAAAATTACCCTTGAGCCTTTTATCCTTTGTCTTTCTAAGTGAAAGTCCTTGATCTCAGTCTACCTCAAGAGCCCATGTTCTGGGAGAAAACACCAGGAAGTGTTGCACAGGAATGCAAAAGGGAAGAATGAGGTAATACCCAGCTTTGGCATTCAAAATAGAATTGGGTGGCAAGACAAAAGCAGCTATTTTTTAAGAAAAGTGTGCACATTTCTTTAT
>NW_012114822.1:3810263-3812754 GCF_000951035.1 Colobus angolensis palliatus | reverse complement strand
ATGATTCACCCACCTCGGCCACCCAAAGGGCTGAGATTACTGGTGTGAGCTCCTGCGCCCAGCTTGTCTGATGATTTTATAAAGAGGAGTTCCCCTGCACAAGCTCTCTCTTGCCTGCCATCATGTAAGACGTCTCGCTCTTCTGCCATGATTGTAATGCCTCCCCAGACATGCTGAACTGTGAGTCCATTAAGCTTCTTTCCTTTATAAATTACCCAGTCTCAGGTATGTCTTTATTAGAAGTATGAGAACAGACTAATACAGCATGGGACCCAGAAGTGTCTGGGAGTCTGTTCAAGTCCAATGTGAGTCAGAGGGACCTGGCACAGGAGGCAAGATGCAAGGATTGCCCAGTCAGCAGAGGACCAGACCAGATACCAGGGACCACAGCCTGCCCTCAAACGGGTTTGCAGTGGCACCCCCAACCCAGCAGAGGCTGTGAAGCCAGAAGGGGCCAGCAGAGACAGCCCTGAGTCCTCCAAACAGACTGGAGCCCCAGGGACCAGCTGGGTACACATTAGCCAGGCAGACAACGGCAGAGACAGAGGACCCTGTCCCTATAGACCTCTCTCTGCTAGTCATCAGGGAGAACAGCAAGATGGCAGGGTGACCATCAACTGGCAAATCTGCAATTGCCCGACAGGTTCTTCCTGCCCTGCTGCACAGACAAAATCAGTTTGCTGAGACCGTGATGTTGCAGTAAAGAAAGCATTTAATGAACACTAGACTAGCCACACAGAAGACAGAGTTGTTACTCAAATCAGTCTCCCTGCAGGCTTGGAGGCTAGAGTTTTTCAAGGTTGGCAGGGGACTAGGGAATGGATGCTGTTGATTGGCTGGGGGTGCTGTAGACCATGGAAAATGGTCTTCCTGTGCTGAGTGGGGCCACGGCACTGGTTGAATTATGAGCCATGAATCTGGGTGGGGTCAGTAGGTCATCAGAATGCAAAAGTTTGGAAAACTTCTCAAAAGACCAATCTTTTGAGTTTGGTATTTTCTATCAAGGAAGTCACAAATAGGAGAAATTGGGGAAGTCACAAATCTTGTGACCTCTGGCCACATGACTCCTGAGTAGTAAGGGATTATAGAAACTATGCCTACATCTTAGAAGAACTCAGGCCTCTCCCATAATCCTAATCTTGTGGCCTTTCATTAATCTCACAAAGGTAGTTTCAGCCCCCAAACAAGGAGGGGATCCATTTTGGAGAGGAACTATTATCATCCTTGCTTCAAAGTTAAACTATAAACTAAATTCCTCCCATGGTGAGCGTGGCCTATGCCCAGGACTGAGTGAGGATGGCCAGCCTGGGAGGCTAGAAGCAAGATGGAGTCAGTCATGCCAGATTTCTCTCACTGTCGTAATGTTGACAAAGGCAGTTTCCAACCTAAGAGCATGCATATTCCTGTTATCAGATTACCCTGGGCTTTAAGCTCTGCTGGAAAATCCCCACCATTCTTACCCAAGTAACAGGTGCATGGTAGCCTGGGAGGAAACCCAGCTGGCTCCATAAAGAGATCACCTTGTCTCTACACATCTCCGCTTGCTGGGAGTTACGTTTGTGAGCTCATTACATCACCATTATGATCCTCAAGACCATCTGCCCGATGCAGAGGCTGCAAGTCAGGAGAGGCTGTGTCAAGGAGATTCATGCAGTGAGCTTCATTGAGAGCCTGCCCATGACAGGCACTGGGAACATGGCAATGAGCACAGCATCCCCCATCCTGCTTGTGTGGATGCTCCATGCTAATGGAGGGAGGCAGATGATGGCATGTGAACAACCACATAAATGTTATTTCCTGTAGTAGGGCAAGGGACTTCAAAACTGGATTTAAAAACTTAGAATAGCAATCATTGAAACAGGATTTATGAAGTTCTTAGGACATGATCAGAAGTGCCATGAGAATGGAGCTTTCAGAGATGCTTGACATGTAAGCTTCTTCTCTTAAAGACCTGGTGGTGTAACTGGTGAGCAAGTAGAATGTGTGCGTGCACAACACACACCCACAACCATGCCTGAACATATGCACGTATTTTAAATGCACACACTTCAACATACACACATACACACACGTGCATAAACATGTATATGTTTATAAAGCAAACTTGGAATCAGAACCTGGACCAGTCTGTCCCAAGCAGCAGACCTGTCTCTCCACATTGACAAATTCTGATTGGTGCATTGAATACACAGTGCACATGCACACACGTATACCCATACACACACATGCAAGTACATATATACACATGCATGCAGATACTATATATATAATGACACATGCATACACATATACTTATGCACACATACAAATACACATGAATATATGCAGACATGTTCATGATCCATGTGCACGTGCACAAATATACACACACACATAAGCATTCACACAGTGCATAGGAACATACATATGTGGTGATACACCATACATGAATACAGATGCATACAAATACAGGAAAATATACATGTGCATGGCACACACACACCTACACAAA
>NW_012114822.1:3797154-3810213 GCF_000951035.1 Colobus angolensis palliatus | reverse complement strand
TTATCAGATTACCCTGGGCTTTAAGCTCTGCTGGAAAATCCCCACCATTCTTACCCAAGTAACAGGTGCATGGTAGCCTGGGAGGAAACCCAGCTGGCTCCATAAAGAGATCACCTTGTCTCTACACATCTCCGCTTGCTGGGAGTTACGTTTGTGAGCTCATTACATCACCATTATGATCCTCAAGACCATCTGCCCGATGCAGAGGCTGCAAGTCAGGAGAGGCTGTGTCAAGGAGATTCATGCAGTGAGCTTCATTGAGAGCCTGCCCATGACAGGCACTGGGAACATGGCAGTGAGCACAGCATCCCCCATCCTGCTTGTGTGGATGCTCCATGCTAATGGAGGGAGGCAGATGATGGCATGTGAACAACCACATAAATGTTATTTCCTGTAGTAGGGCAAGGGACTTCAAAACTGGATTTAAAAACTTAGAATAGCAATCATTGAAACAGGATTTATGAAGTTCTTAGGACATGATCAGAAGTGCCATGAGAATGGAGCTTTCAGAGATGCTTGACATGTAAGCTTCTTCTCTTAAAGACCTGGTGGTGTAACTGGTGAGCAAGTAGAATGTGTGCGTGCACAACACACACCCACAACCATGCCTGAACATATGCACGTATTTTAAATGCACACACTTCAACATACACACATACACACACGTGCATAAACATGTATATGTTTATAAAGCAAACTTGGAATCAGAACCTGGACCAGTCTGTCCCAAGCAGCAGACCTGTCTCTCCACATTGACAAATCCTGATTGGTGCATTGAATACACAGTGCACATGCACACACGTATACCCATACACACACATGCAAGTACATATATACACATGCATGCAGATACTATATATATAATGACACATGCATACACATATACTTATGCACACATACAAATACACATGAATATATGCAGACATGTTCATGATCCATGTGCACGTGCACAAATATACACACACACATAAGCATTCACACAGTGCATAGGAACATACATATGTGGTGATACACCATACATGAATACAGATGCATACAAATACAGGAAAATATACATGTGCATGGCACACACACACCTACACAAACATCTACAAATTCACATGTACACACTTGCACACACAGACATGACATTTTCATTGCAAATAGAGGGGGATCTATATTTAGCTCCTGGATCACGACATGCATGCTCCAGCATCCTCTCTCTCACTGTCATTCCACCATCTACCACCAGCGAGCCCCCAACTGGATAAATGTCCTCTGGCCTCTCCCTGGCCTGTCTGCTGACATCTGAGCATCCACACTAAGGTGACTCTAGCTGACAGACAGCCGCCGCTGACAGGAGCTGAGCAGCCCGGACATCATGTTGGGCTCCGAGTCAACCACCGGTCAGAATTTGTCAATGCTGAGAGACAGATCTGCTGCTTGGGACAGACTGGCCCAGGCTCTGATTCCAAGTTCACTTTATAAATCCCTGCTTCATAAACTGACCTTTGACTGACAGTGTTATACTGAGTAACTGTGTGGAGATAACCTGCCAAAATATTATCCTTGGCACTGTCCCCCGGAGAGATGAATGCGCCGTTTGCTGAACCCTGACTGCTGAGGCAGCATTTGCTCTGGAGGGAAAGTTGCTTTTCATTTATTAGGCTAAAAAATTATATGCCTGCATTAAGAGGTCTCCAAGCAAGCCTGGCAGATTAGAAATGCGTGTTCATCCATTTGTCCATCCATCCACCCCTTAATTTATACACTGTTAGTGGTGAGATCATAAACAGACTTGAACACACTTAGATAAGCACAGCACAAAAAGAAAGAGACAGATACATGAAATGTGTGTATTCAGTAGGCTCATTTGATTATGGTCAAGCTAACCTATATAATTGTGTGATGTCTGTGATATTGAAAAATAGGACATGAACCTTGAAGACAAATGGCAGGTTAATGGCAGTTTATGAATCTCCACGGGATTATAGTTTGTCTCTCTGGAATAATCATCCAATTGGAACTTCACAGCAGCTTTGCCAAAACTGCAGAGACATGGGGCCGGGGGAGTCAGGCCCGAACGCAGCACCTGGCATATGGAAGGTGCTTAATAAGTACTCGTTGGATAAATGAAGGGGAATGAGAGAGAAACACCCAAGCCAGGGTGAATTAGGAGAACGTTAAATACTTTATCCCGGATCTCATCTTCAGGGGCTTACAGACTGTATCAGTTTTCTATCTCTGTAAAATCAATTACCATGCATTTGGAGGCTTAAAACAACACATATTTATTTTCTCACAGCTTCTGTGGATCAGAAAAGCAGAGATGGCTTAGCCGAGCCCTGTGCTGTGGGACTCGGAGGCTGCAAACAAGGTGTCAGATGGGTTTTTTCATATGAAGGACTGATGGAATAAACCTGCATCCAAGCTCATTCCAGCAGTGTGTGGAATTTGCTTCCTTGTGGCTGTAGGACTGAGGCCCCAGCTTCTTGTTGGCCGTCAGTTGAGGCGCCACACTGGTCCCAGAGCTGCCCACAGTGCACTGCCTTGTGGCCCCTTCACAGACTCTCAACACAGCAGCTTGTTTCTTCAAGGCCAGAAGGAGACTCTAATGTCAGAGAGGGCCTTCTCCCTTTTGTAAGGACTTCCACTCCATCATGTCAGGTCCACCCTGGAAAATCTTCCTTTAGATGAACTCAAAATCAGCTGATGAGTAACCTTATTATGTCTGCAACATTTCTGCACCTTCGTCGCATTCTATTGGCTAGAGGCAAGGCAGAAGTTCCTTTGCACTCACAGGGGAAAGGATTTTACAAGGGCATGACTCACTGGGGGTCACCCTAGGACGTCACAACACATCAGAGATTAAAAGAGCTTAAATGTCAGTTGAGCTCAACCCCTTCACCCCTTCAACTCCCCCTGCCATGCCCACTCCAGTACAGGGAGGAAAACAGACACATTTGCTCAGGTGGCGACTTCTATGCTACTAAGACCTCACCCTGGATGGATGAGCAGGACTCTGTAGGGAAATTCCAACAGGATTCCTCAAGCTCCCCACTTTGTAGGTACAACTGGATTTACCTCTAGACCAATGGTGCAGAAAAGATGACGATCCCAGAAGCTGGAGCTCAGGGCCCACCATGAGGCCCTAGGCAAGCTAACAGACTAGGCTGAACATAAGCAGGCTCCAGGGAAGCCCAAGACTCATCCCTGAGCCTCACACCTGTTCCTGACCTCTAGCCAGAGGGAGCTGGGAGCGTCACCTGCAGGGAGGGAGGAGTGGTGACAGACGACCTGTGACTGGCCGGCTGCCCTCGGGTCTCACTGTCCTTCCAGGTCCATGTCTGCCCCCTGCAGGTCTTTATGAAGCCACCCACGAAAACAAGGCAGGACAGAGACTTTGTCAGTTTGGACGAAGGCAATGGCTTCACCCAGACCTGCTGTGCTGGGCCCTGCCTTTTCCAAGGGTCTTCTCAGACCCCAGCCACCCTGCTGCACTGGGTCCTTGGTTTCTGGGAGTCCTAAGACAGGTTGGACCTGTCAGAGGGAGCTTTTCTCAAAGGAAAGCCAAACTAACCACAATTGTGTTTGCATCTCGTATTGATGGAGCCAGGTGCCAGTCCAGGCGCCAAGGACTTCACTTCTCTCTTCACACCCATTGTGTTGTTTAATTCACACAACAACCTTGGGATGAAATTTCTGTCCATTTCCACATTGCTCTGGTGAGAAAGCTGAGGCTCAGAGAGGTCTGTGCCACCCATAGCCGGTCACTGTCAGCACAGTCTCGAGACCATTTGGGGTCTAAAGCCCATGCGTGATCTTCACTGCTACTTTGTAAGCTAGAGAGATGCATGTGGATCCTCCCAGGCGGTGGTCTGCCAGGCCCCCCACCTGCCCTACTACCCACCTGTGCCCTCTTCTCTTGCCCTAACCCCAAAGGATGCCACCTCCTGTGAGTGCTGGCTGGCCTTGGCACTCCTGACACACTCATCCTGCATGACTGAGTACCTCTGAGAGTTGAGCACTCACAGGGGCGGAGGCTGCAGCTGTCAACACAACGCACTGGGACTGGGCCTCCTGGAAGCTCTCTCCTGAGTCCTTTGTTCCTTCCTTCCTTCAATGTTTGTTGAGCGTCCATTAGATCCTAGAGTGGAGGGGCCAGTGGCCATCCTGGGAACTGGGAAAGCAAATGGACGGTGTGAGTCCTGCTCTCAGGGGGCTCTGGCTGGTGGGGACACAGACGCCAGAAAGGACTCACCCAGGCAGTGTGGAGTGGGGATGTGTGAATGGAGCAGGGAGGGGCCTTGGGGCTGGGAGCTCTAGACAGCCACAATCCTGAGCCCTTCCTGAGCTCCTGCTTCCCACTGGAAGGAAAGGAATGACCCAGATGGCATCATGAACACTCTCCCTCCAACGGGCACATGGCTCCTCAAAACATGACCTTGCCTGCCCCCTAGCCACCGTCGCCTTGACTTCCCACTGAAGTACTTGCCCACACACCATCTGAGGAGTCCCTGTGTCCCCTGCAGACTCCTCACACACTCACTGTTTATACCCACTGCCACTTCCTTTCCTCTCCAGGGGCCCCCTTGCTTCCTGGGTGGCAGGTATCCAAGAGAGCCCTAGGATCAAAGCCCCACAGCCACACCGTCCTATCCTCAGCCTGGGCAATGGCGGTGGGGATGGCAAAACTCACCTGCTTTCTTGGCCTCCCAGGAAATGCTGCTTGGATCCAAATTCAGGGACAGTCTGGAGTCATTTGACCCCAAATGGAAGAAGGGCAATCCTGGTCTCTTATTTTTGCACTCACACTGTATTGCTCTGCTTCCGTACTCATTTTACTCACCAGCCTAAGCTCCCAAAAGACTTTAACTTTTGGAAAGAGCAAAGGACAAAGGTCACCACCTTTCAATTATTCAAAAGTCTTCATTCGATCAATATCCATTCACTCCACAAATATTTACTGAGCAAATTACAGCAGCTTCTATGAGCTCTTCCCTAAGAGCAGATACAGAATGACCTAAAGCAATGGCAAGGCTTCTAATCACAAATACTCCATCAATAGGTCAAATCGTTCAAAAAACCATCTGTTCACTTCTCACAGCTACTGAAAATGCTCAGCAAAATCCAACATTCATTTTTGATAAAACTTAGTGAGCTAAAAATGGAAGGCTATTTCTGCCTCATGATAACAAATAGATATCTTAAGCCAGTGAGTGTTATATTTAATGCCCAGGGTCTTTTTTTATAAGTTAAATATTTAATTAAATGTACAGAACTCTCCAATTTTGAACAAATGGATTTTACAGGTAAAATTCTATTAAAAATCAATGGAGAAAACAGCATTCAATTTTTCACTTCCTGTGTTTGGGGGTGATAGGTGATTTCTGTACGTTTTCTAAACTATCTTCAGTTGTTTTAAAATCAGCTGTAGATAACCAGCATGCAAGAGACCCCTTTAGAGATGGGGTGGTCCAATCTCTTCACTGCATGGGTGTGAGGGAAAAGGCTGACTGGCTGCAGCAAGGACAGGCCTGGCCAGCGGGGAGGGGCAGAGAGGACACACATGTCAGCTGAAGATTTGGGTCCATTTGGCCTCACCGTTCCCTGGCCCGGTCCGCTGTACAAGAGCCCTTCTGAAAGCCAGACCAAGAGACAATGACCTAAGTGGGCCTTTCTTGTGGAGCAAATATTTCACTCCCTCTTGCTGTGTCCCAGTGACATGCAGCGGCTTTGTGTGTGCAGGGAGTGAGCACACATCAGCCCCGGAGGCAATTTAGTTAAAGTCATTGGATTGCTGTCTCCACAGGATTAATTCCAGGCCTCCTGACAGATGCTCACTCAGACTATTTCTCACCAAAGTCCTCAGTCACACATCTTGTTACAATCGTGTCATCTGGGTGACACCGTGGTAATCCTGCCCTGTGACCATGCTGTTTCTTAGGCTGTCGTAATGTACATCAGGTCAAATCAGCCGAGCTGCCCATGTGTGGTCCATACCTGTGTCCAAACGGAAGGCCCCGAGACTGGAACCTCCATCCCACTCCTGTCCACAACCATGCCATTGACGGAGCCAGCAGGGAAGAAAAGTCCAGAGATGGTCTATTAGGAAGTGCGTGGGAATCTGTGAGCTCCTCTGAGCACATGGAGTATCCGAGCTGTGGTCACCGTTGGGACCACGATGCCACTGGCTGATTCATCAAAATGACCGGTTCCTGGTCTGCCCCTCCCCTGCCTTGCCATGAAGGCTAGATGGAAAAACAAGAGTCAGATGCATGTTGATTCTCCGACCACCCCTCGCCTAGACCTCCGTACAGCCAGCCAGGGAAGCCATGGAGCCAGCTCGTGCTTGAAGAACACGTGAGCTCTGGACGAGGCAGGGTCTGACCACAAAAACAAAACACACGCCAGGCCTTTGGATTGAGAAAGCTGGTTATGGGAGATGGCTGGAATGTTGTGAGCAGAGCTGAATGCACAACTAGAAAAAGAAGCTGGCCCCGAGACTGGCCACTGTAGGAAGCTCCTCCTACCCCCAGGGCTGGATGGACAAAGGCCAGGGGTATTCTTACTGGAGTACAGAGAAGCAGAAGAGACACCCTGGACCTTCTCTTCTTCCCACCCTCCCATCTCCCACAGTGGTTCCCACTGGACAGCTGGCAGCCAGATGACAAGGAAGTCTGGGGAATTTCGTCTGCAAGTGGCAACTCCCTCCCCCCAGCACAGAGCAAACTCAAGATGAACAGGAAGGGATCAGTGCTAAAAGGAAAATGGCCCACACAAGTTACTTGAGAATACGCTATTTGCCACACGACCCATTAGATTCTAAATGGTGCCATGCTGACTGTAAGGTAACAGAAGACCGGAGGAGGACAGAGAATGTTATGAGTAAGAACTTTCTGGGGCATTCTCCTAGAGAAGACACTAGAAAACCAAGTCCTGCTGTCAATCAAGAAGAACAAAGACTAGGAAGAGTTAGACCTCCCACCACCTTCACCAGTAATCTCCCAAACTGACATATCTACTGAACCCCAACCCCAGTCCAGCACCAGAAGGCCTCCTGGGTTACTTTAGTTTTGGACTAGGGGGGTACAAAATCCTCCTCTTAGAAATTTTCCTAGGCACATTGGTTTTCATCTATGAAACGGAATGATAGTACCTTCAGGAGCCACTGCGTACGCCCCATGAGTGCTGCCCTATGCAACTCCGGGGACCCCTTACTGAGACTACCCCCAGGTCCAGTGAGGTGGAGCTCAGAGCAGACACAGCCCAGCCCCCTGCAGGCACCACAGCCTGCCTTGCACCAGTGGGGTGACCCTGAGAGTTGGGCAAGGTGATGACTCCCTGCTTCCATCACATGAGCCGCCCTTAAAATCAGACTGATCTAGGTGTGCTTAGAGGCAGGAGCTGAAGGAGGAGCCCCCATCTCTGGACAGGGAAACCGGAAAGAGAGCCCAGAAGGGCTGGACACCCCACCTCCCACCCCTTCCCCAGAGCTCAACAGTCAGATGTCCTGGAAGAGGGCAATGGCAATGTTCCCAACACATCAAAAACCCAGTAAAATACTGCTATTTTATGGGTCCAACAGGAAGGTTGAGAGAGGAAGAAACGGTGCCCCCAGGAGCCTCCTGGGCAGCTCTCAATGACATAGAATGGCCATTCTTCTTCAGCACCTAGCTGATAGGTCGAATGTTCTGACTCATTTTTGGCCAAGCTCACCACATTGTAGGAAGTTTCCTCCCTGGATTTCAGGCCTCCTCGGATCCCAGAGGGAGCTGCGTTGCAAGGAAACATAGCTCGTACATTTGTATCTGCATTGAAAACAGCTCCCAAGGGGTTAAAATCCAATTACCGCCTGAATGGAACTCTGCTCCTCCATTCTCAATTAATTACCAGCACTCCCATTTTGCACCTCTTCTTTCTTCCCCCCACATTTTCCCAGAATACGAAAATTGCTGTGCAAATCATTTCAGTTGAGAAAAAGAAGTGGGTAAACATATTTATCTTGGGATAGGGAGGTCAGCTCCACACCCTGTTGGAGTAGGGGAGATGTTCCATGATCCACAGGCGTGGACGTGGAGAGGATGGGAAGCAAGGAGACTCCAACGCAGGGACTGCGTGGAGATGAGTTTCTAATCTGTGCATCAGGGGACTCAGAAAGGCAAGGATACATGCTATTGTTCCAGAAGCAGGAAAATGGCGGAAGATGGCGAAGCATGGGCTGTGCTGCATCTCTGTCCTTGGCTTCGGAATGCAGCACCGGGCTGTCCTCACAGACTTCACCTCCTAATTACTCTTTGTTCAAGCTAATGCAAGTGCGAGTTCTGCTCCCTGAGCACACACTGGCTGATGCGTCGAAGCAGGCCACCTGGCAGGGGAAGCTTCTGGGATGAAAAGTGTGCCAAGAATAGCCCGTCAAGGGCAAGCATCACGTAGAGAGGATCAATAATCCATTGGCCTCAAGTCCCGCTCCTCCTCGTGTCTGCAGAGTAGCGGGGAAGGGTGGTCAATGAGGTAAAAAAAGACAAAGAAAGGACAGGGCTTCTGGGGCAGGCGTGGATGACTCTCCTAAGTCAGGAACCTGACGCTGGTGAAAACTCAGGAGGTTCTGTCGGCTGAACTGACGACCACATCACCAGGCACTCAGCACGTAGACCATCAGGATCAGCTCTCTGGAACATCTCAGCATAGGAGAGGCAAGAGAGACATGCCCAGGTTTGTCTTCTGTGCCAAGCCCAGGGCACAGCCCAGCCTGATTAGTCACAGGCACACAGGAGCTCTCTCCTCCAGGGATGGGAGCAAATGGGAAGTGGATTCCTGGCCTTGGGTTTTTCCCTGTGTCTGTGGTTTGAGAATGTGATATTCTCACTTTCCCAGAATCCCTGGCTGGACAACTGGTCTTTCCCAGAGTCTGCGTGAGACAAGGGAAGAGAATAAGATGGAATAGAAATAACCTCCAGGGGGCCTATCGGGTCTGGGATTCTCCAGGGCAACGGACAGGACTAGATCCGAAGAGGAGGAAGGGAATCAGTGAGCATTTCCCAGGAACTGGACTAAACACCCCTCCACAGATGGCCCCTTCAGTGCTCGTGAAGATGAGGACACCACAGGAGGGAGGCTTTTAACCCCCAAAAAAATGAAGAATCACAGAGGGAGCGCTTGGGAGACTTGTGCAGCCCACAGCTAGGTCAGAGTGGAGGGAGGACTGGAAAGCAACACTGTGATCTCTGAGCACTTTCTCTACCCCGTTCTGCCTCCCAAAGATATACACCCGACGAGGTGAGGGCACGAGAGCCGGTGTGTGCGGAGAGACCGCAGAGCCACAAGGATGGGCATTCTTCCTGGACATCCCCTGGTCCCCACTGGGAATGGCCTTGGAGCCCCCAGGGGATCTCCACATCACCCCTGCAGCCACCTGTCCATCTTCAGGCCTCCAGAATGCAGAGGAACCTCAGGGGCAGTCAGTACCAAACATCAGCCTCCCAGGACTCCAGATCCCAGGGTGACTGAGGCCTTCCTGAGAGGGGAGAACCCCCATCAGGGTGGCTCACAGTCCATGGAGCGGCTCCAGAGCCACTGTCTCGAGGACTTGCAGGCTGGTTTTGGTTTTCAGAGTCACTTCTCCAGCTCTTCTGCAAACACAGAACAAATTTAGAGCTGCTATTTATTGCTTGCAATGTGCCCAGATATTGTGCAATAATTGTTTTTAATTCTCATGATAATGCTGTGAGATAGGTATATTATTCCTATTTTATTTTATTATTCTATTTTACATTTGAGGAAACTGAGATCCAGAGATGAAAAAATAAACTAGTAAGTGAGAGGGTGAGCAGCAGAGTCCAGGTCTGTCTTATTCCAAATACATGCCCATCACCATTTGGCCACAATTCAGTGCTGTGTAGCTCTCTTAAAGATACATGACACAGGCCAGGTGTGGTGGCTCACGCCTGTAATCCCAGCACTTTGGGAGGCTGAGGCAGGTGGACTACCTGAGGTCAGGATTTCGAGACCAACCTGGCCAACATGGTGAGACCCCGTCTCTACTAAAAATACAAAAAGTTAGCCAGGTAGGGGTGGTGCACGCCTGTAATCTCAGCTACTCAGGAGGCTGAGTCAGGAGAATCGCTTGAACCCGCCAGGTGGAGGTTGCAGTGAGCCGATATCGCACCGTTGCACTCCAGCCTGGGCAACAGAGTGAGACTCCATCTCAAAAAAAAAAAAAAAGATGCATAATACATATCATGTGTGCACACATACACATCCATCACATTTACAGATTATATAAATATGAGTGTGTATATATTCTATATATACATGTATACTGTATGTCCCTAAGTATGTATGCACATTATACATATCATATAAAATAAACGAATGCCTTTTCATTTATTTACACACATTTATTTCTGTAGGGATTCAGTTTAGACAGCAGAATGATATTATATTTTTTAGATAGCTTGAGCATTTTAATTCAAATTATTTTTATAATGATGTTACTTCAATAAGCAGAATTATAAAGCTAGGTATAAACTGCTTATGATTATACCTCTTATACAACTATAGAAACAAAATTAATTTACAATTCAAATACAAGCAAAACCATAAAAATAATAAAATTCAAATTAACATCACAAAGGTGACGGATGGTGCTGTTGGCTGAAACCGAATAGCCTGTGTTGGGTGAGAAAGGTGTCTTGGTGTAGCCTAAGTTTGATAAATCAGCTTGGGTCTTTTGCTTTCGAGTATGATGGACCACTAATTAATTCATCATTAACATTGTTTTTGCTTTCTTTTTTAGCAATGAATTCATTTTTAACCATTGATCTGTTGTTTTTCTGGACCCACCAATTTAAACAAGGCCACGCAACATTCATTATTGGAAGAAGACATCTTTAAATGTGGTTTAACTTGGAATTCTTGTTTAATGGAGCCAAGTAGATCCAGGTGAGAGTTGTGTCAGCTTCAGAGACGTGCGTAAGAGCCAGGGTGGTGAATTTCAGTCCATGGGTCACTGTGGGGCCTTCCATCTCCTGTCTTTCCTTTATGTCTGTGCTCTTCTCCAGGCCCACAGCAAGTGGGGTGCCCTTCACTGAGCCCTAACAACGCGGAAAATGCACGCAATTCAGGAACGGAGACCACCGTTCGGTGTGACACTGCCATCATAGAGGATGCAGATGGCCCTCCTTGTTCTAGTTTGCAATTAATTGAAAACACATTGTTTATAAAGGGATCCGTGAACTTCTCAGGCTCCTCAGATCCCTCTGCAGCCCCTTCTCCTGCCTGAGTCTGAGAAATTCTGCTTTGTGCTGGGAGGCATAACAAGTCCCAAATTGCCTAAAAGCTTGCTCAGAACTTCCAGCAGGTGTCCAGGGACAGAAAGACAACATTCGACATTCAGCTCCAGAGGCATCTTGCTGGAGTGTTTGTTACAGATGCTTTCCTTCGGTAACAATATGGCTCTAATTAGACATAAAAAGGGGGTTGCTATGGTGGGCATCCCGGCCTGACTGTGGCTCTGCTGTCTGCTACTTGGAGTCACGCTGGGACACTGGGGTAGGAAGCATAGGCTGGTGAATGGACTGTGGGCTCCATTATCCAGCCAAGGAACTGGCCAACTGACATCTCCCCTATCAATCGGGCTGCTTGGGCTGCTGCAAATACCCTAGACTGTGGGCTTAGACAAGACATGCATCGCCTCACAGTTCGGAGGTTGGCAGTCTGAGGTCCAGGTGCTTGACTTCTTGGCTTGCAGACACCTGCCTTCTTCCTGTGCCCTCACAAGGTCGTCTCTCTGTGTGTCTGTGTCTTAATCTCCTCTTCTTATAAGAAAAACAGTCCTATTGAGTTAGGGCCCACCCTAATGACCTCAATTTGATGTAATGACCTCTTTAAAGATCCTATCTCCATACACAGTCACATCCTCAGGCACAGGCGTCCAGGACTTTAATACACAAACTTGGAGGGCACACAATTTGGTCCGTAACAGCAGGTGACAGACCCCTGACACCTGCTTGACAGATAGCTCCCAACAGTCAACCACAATGTCTCCTTTTAGAGAGGGTGACTACACTACCATGTGACTTGAGATGCTGTCCATTGGAAGGAGGTGCTGGGTTACGCCTGAGAGGCTCAGAACCATCCAAGTGAATCAGAACCTTTTCTGCACACAGTGGCCATTAGTAGTCTAAGCACATGAAAAGGAAATCTAAGCATTTCTCTAATTACTGCAGGTTAATTCGTTCTCCTCACCATTTTAGGAAAGAAGAAACACTTGAGTACAACATAAATCACTGAAATCCACTCTCTACCTGGCACGAGCTGGTGGGAGGAGGGCTCTCCAAGAGTGAGGATGCCAGCGGCCCCTGCTTCCCTGCTTTCCCCTGAATCTAAAGGGGTTGGGCAGTCCTGGCACAGCGTTGACAATGCTGAATAGGTGGGGGAAGACTGGGTGGGGGGCGGTAGGTAGCCATTGCCCCAAGATGGGGACAAGGGGCTTAAACACATTTTTCAAAGCAGATTCCCAAAGGCTGGGTCAGAATTGCTAGGAACAGAGGGAGAAGTTTATTGCTATTGCCTATTATGCCATCTCAACCTTTAATCCTAGAACAGTGAAACGGAGCTGGCTTGCCCATAGACTGTCTCCACATCCCCACTCATCAGGGGGCCCAGGCTGACCCACTGAACCGTGGTCTGGCAGCAGCCAGCCCCAGTTCTCAGCACCAGCATCCCCTGTCATCAGCTGGTTCCATGAGTCCACAGGAGCATCAGGGTTTGTAAAATGCTCCCCAAGGAAGACAAACCGAGGTGGTAGGAGAGGATGGGTGGTGGGGGTCCTGACTCAAGTGCCATAATAAGCTCACCAAGGTTGAGCAGATTTTCCTGAATGAATGCTTCTACATTTGCTATGTGCCCTTAGGACACTTTTCCAGAGCATGTGCGTGTGTGTGTATGTGGTGTGTGTGTAGTGTGTGGTATGTGTCTGTGTGGGGGGTGTGTGTGTATGTGGTGTGTGTGTAGGGGGTGTGTGGTGTGTGTGTGGTGTCTGTGTGTGTAGTGTGTGTGTGTGGTGTGGTGTGTATG
>NW_012114822.1:3788307-3796391 GCF_000951035.1 Colobus angolensis palliatus | reverse complement strand
GTGGGGGTGTGTGTGTGGTGTGGGGTGGGGGGGTGTGTGTGTTTGTGTTTAGTTCTGACCTGCTTTGCTTGTTTTGCAGAGGAGCAAGCCCATGCAGCTCCCGGGCTGCTCTTTTGGACGTGGAGCTCCTGCTGCCACCTTCAGAATGAGGCCTCTGCCTTCTTTAAGAACGTCGCATGGAGCCAAAGGGTAGAAAATAGACATGCAAACAGTGAGGATGCAGGTCTCACAGACTGCGGAGACCACCTGTGATGAGACCCTAACGGAGAACGAAATTGGAACGGGAAATGACAGAAAGCAGGCGGAGGCTTCCCATTAAACGTGATGGATGGAACACACATACTTATCACAGCTCCCTCCCCAAATGCACCAGAATTACAACACAGGAATAAAAGAGGCATAAACACACAAGGACAAAGAAATCCAGTGAGGATATCTCAGAGGACTGAGCTGACACAGCTTGGGAAAGAAAAAGCAGATGATAAAACAGTGACAGGCTTAGTCTAGCAGGAAAACTACGATCTAAGTCTGCAGGGGAGGAGGTGGACCCATTTGTTTCAAAGGCTCCTAGAAAAGCTCTGAGATCCCAGGTACCAGCTCTTGCTCAGGTAGGGAGGAAAATAGAATGAAAGCTGAAAATTCGGGGATGGGTTTGCACAGGAGCAGTTTGGCCCCGAGACTGCCACTGTCCACATGTAATCCATGTAATCAAGGGACTGTCCATCTCCTCTCCCAGCTAAGATGGAGGGTCCTGGTCTAGAGGAGGTGGCGTATCTGAGAACAAGGATAAAACACGGAACTAAAAATAGTGCAAGGCTGCATGCTGGGCAGGGAAGGCCCACATCACCCCTCTGTCTGCTCCCTGAGTGTTGAAGAACAAATCCCATAACCCCAGACATCAGACACTTACCTAGGAAGGCCGACAGGCTTACCCATGAGGCCAGCCAGGTCAGCCATGGGGACCTCAGCAGGGAGCAGCTCCCAGATCTTCCAGGGGGTGTGAGGGGTTGTTTTTTTGTTTGTTTTGTTTTTTGTTGTTGTTGTTGCTGTTGTTTGTTTGTTTTTGAGACAGTTTCGCTCTTGTTGCCCAGGCTGGAGTGCAATGGTGCAATCTTGGCTCACCACAACCTCTGCCTCCGGGGTTCAAGCAATTCTCCTGCCTCAGCCTCCCAAGTAGCTGGGATTACAGGCATGCACCACCACGCCTGGCTAATTTTGTAGTTTTAGTGGAGACGGGGTTTCTCCATATTGGTCAGGCTGGTCTTGAACTCCTGACCTCAGGTGATCTGCCTGCCTCGGCCTCCCAAAGTGCTGGGATTACAGGCCTGAGCCACCGCGCCCAGCCGTGAGGGTCTTTTATCTTGTATTTTTAATGTTGTTTTTGCGCCTCACTCTTAAATATAACCACACAAATATTTTAGGAAAGCCTGTAACATAAAAGTCAGAGAGCAGAACAAGCAAACACAGGGGAGAAACTCAGAGAAGACAGGAGTCAGGCACGAAGCAGAGTGCTCCATGTGTGTAAAATTAATGACGTCTGAGATATAAGGGAATATACTGTGTCCCTGAAAGAACAGGATGTTCTTCTGTAAAGAGGAGCACCTTCCGAAAATAAGGAAAAGCTTTTAAACCTTGCTAGGAGAATTAACATTTGACTAGAAGGATAGGGAAATAAAGTGGAAGATATTTCTTAGGAGTAGAACAGAAATATAAAGAGGTAGAAAATGGTCCAGAGAAGAAAATTAGAGGCTTAATCTGGGAGAGACCTAATGTCGTATCCACAGGTGTTCCAGAAAGAGAATGCAAAAAAAAAAAATCGAGGGGAAGAAAATTTTCCAGAAAGAAAGGAGTTGAGTTTCTAAGCTGAAGAAACCAATTGAGAACCCAGAAAAAGGAGTGAAAAGGACCCACCAGGGCACACACCAGGGCACACACCAGGCACACAGTGATAGGTGTGCAGAGCTCGGGATTAAGAGATGACACGAAAAGCTCCCAGAAGTCAAGAGCGGGTTGCATCAAAACTATGCTGCATCTCTCCTACGATTTTGCAAGAATACCTTGAAAGTTCAGAAGGAAAATCTCTAGGCTAGATGACACCCAACTAAGCTATAAATCAAGCCCGAGGATGCAATGTGAGTATTTCAGACTTGAGCCATCCCCAACTATTCAACTCCCATAAGGTCCTTCAAACCTCGGTGCAAATCATGAAAGAAGACAGTTTCCCGGGGCGGTGAGGACGTTCCCGGGATGCTGGTGTCTGAGCAGCAGCTCTAGAGAACAACAGGTCCGTTGTGGAGGAGGAGGAAGGAGAACTCAGGGGGCACATGGACCAGAAAGAGAAACATGGGCCAGTGAGACCAGCTGAGGCTTTGCTCTATGAAGCCAGTGACATTGCAGCTCTGGCTATAATCTGGGAGGGGGAAGTAGTGGAAGCTGCCTACAAACCTTGCAAAGGAAAGTCCTGTAGTTATTCATCCCAGGGAAAACGCAAAGTTGATCAGGAAAGGAAATGTAATCATAGAACTACTTTGTGGCTCAGCTGTGAATAATAATTACATAATTATGTAAATGTTGAGTATTGATCTAACCACAAATTATGCTACTGGGAGGAGTGGGGCAGGGGCAGGGAGCTGCGCGTGTGTGTGTCTGTGTGTGTGTCTCTGTGTCTGTGTATCTCTGTGTGTCTGTGTCTGTGTGTCTCTCTGTGACTCTGTGTGTGTCTTTGTGTGTCTATGTGTGAGTCTGTGTGTCTCTGTGTCTATGTGTGTCTCTGTGTGCATTTCTCTATGTCTGTGTGTATATGTGTGTCTCTGTGTCTGTGTGTGCCTGTATCTGTGTGTCTCTATGTGTGTGTCTGTGTGTGTCTGTGTCTGTGTGTATGTCTCTGTGTCTTGTCTCCATGTGTCTGTGTGTGTGTCTGTGGGTCTATGTGTGTCTGTGTGTGTCTCTGCATGTGTATGTGTGTCTCTGTGTCTGTGTGTGTGTCTCTGTGTGTCTCCGTATGTGTCTGTGTGTCTGTATGTGTGCGTGTGTCTCCGTGTGTCTGTGTCTCTATGTGTGTGTCTATGTGTATATTTACACGTGTGTGTATCTCTGTGTCTGTGTGTGTCTGTCTCTATGTGTGTGTGTGCGCCTGTGTGTCTGTGTCTCTGCATGTGTATGTGTGTGTGTCTCTGTGTCTGTGTGTCTCTGTGTGTGTCTTTGTGTCTGTTGTCTGTCTCTATGTCTGTGTGTGTCTCTATGTATTTATCTTTGTGTATGTGTGTCTCTCTGTGTGTGTCTGTGTGTGTCTCTGTGTCTTATCTCTGTGTGTGTCTTTGTGTCTGTTTCTGTCTCTTTGTGTGCCTCTATGTGTTCATCTTAGTGTATGTGTGTCTCTGTGTGTGTGTCTGTGTGTGTGTGTCTCTGTGTCTTGTCTCTGTGTGTCTCTCTGTGTCATCTTAACTTGATTACATCTGCAATTTCCAAATAAGGTGCCACACACCGGTACTGGCAGTTAGGACTTCAATGCACCCGTAACACACACAAATCCAAGTGCTAGGAGTTTGGAATGAATTTCTAACACATTCTGCTCTTGGAAACTCACAAAGCTCACAGGGCTCTGGGAAGTTCTCAGTCCCGCTCAATTTCATTTTCTCCAGAGAACCCCAAACATGTCGATAGTTTGGTCCTTCTCCCTGTGACACCCCTGGATCCCAGGAAGAGCTGGTGCCGCTGACTCTCTGGAAGGAGGAGGAGTAAGTCTTCGGAGGCCGGGAGGGTTCTTGGAACAAGGAGCAGACAGGAATGTGGATATTTAAGCACAGACATGCGGAGGACTCCCCTCCCCTCCTCAGCCAGGAGCCTGGCACACTTGTTCTGCTCACTCTCTTTGTCAGAGAAGCTCTGAAGCCAAAGGCTTTGGTCAGCAACCCAGCTACGGCCACTTCGGGATTTTTGCTGATAAATCCAGTACTTCTAGGAAACCAGCAAACTCCTAAGGAAAATACAGAAGCCCAGAGCCAGCTGCCCTGGCCTAGCTGAATGACTCTCCCAACATGGAGTCTTTGGTGATCGCGCACGGGCGCACAGGGTTCAGAAGGAGAGACTTTTCTGACGGCGCTTCCTCACAAGTGGGGCAAGCCGTCATTTCTTTGCTGTGACCTCACCTATGAACGCTCCCTGGAGCCCATTTCTGCAGATCCATAGATGAACAGATGGACCAGCACCTCCAGTGCGACACTGGCTCTTTGGAAGATTTACAGGAGCGCCGGGAGGAGAGCCATCAAGCCAAAGGATTACCCATTGAGTTAACAAGATGGCTTCTTAAAGAGAGGTGTCTGTTTAATGTATCTTCCCCCAGTGCATTCCATCCCGTCCTTGCAGAATGGATTCGTGTTTCTCAGAGATTCTACAGGCTCCCCAGGGTCAGGCTTCAAGGGAATGGAGGAAGGATCACTCCCTTCTCCTGGTCATCAATTCTGCACCTCCAGCTGAGGAGGCTGGTGTCATCCAGCAGGCATGGGCAGGACGTGTAAGGAGGAGAAGTGACAATTAGAGGAGGTGGCTGCTCATTCCCTTGAATCGTGTTGCAAGCCTTCTAAAGCGATTTTTTTAAGTTTGGTGTAAAATTTTGATGGAAAAATACCCTCTTACTGGTATTTTCCTTCTCAACTCTCTCTCAAGAACTTCCTAGTTATTTCCAAAGCCAATGCCTTTCAGACATAGAGAAGATAGTCTCTCAGTAGAAGCTATTTTTTTATTACAGGCTATTTCAGATATTTTTACATTCTCTCTTGCTTTGCCTCAAAGACAGGAAATGTGTTTTGTTGTTGGGCGGGGTTTTTGGTTTGGTTTTTTTAAACCCATCTTTTTACAATGTAGCTTTCATCTGTGACTCATGTCTTGTGGCCAAAAAGGTGGCTAGAGGAACGAAGAGTACTTCTTTTCAAAGAAAAGGAAATTAAAATGAACTACAGACTGGAAGAGCGGTGTGTACAGTCTAGAATCCCCAGCATGGCGGGACAAAGACGTGCTGGCATTGCCAACGGGCACATGCGTGAAGTCCTCGCAGTCCCCTGGCCCACAGTGGGGGGGGGGGGGCTGCGAATAAAATCTTTGTGAAAAGAGACCCCCCACCCTCCTCAGCATGCAGATGTGTTCACAAAGAGCTCTGCTCCTACCCGTCACCCACCAGGCACAGATTGTGTGTAACAGCTCCCGAACTTACTGTCAATTGAATAAAAGACCACTATTTTAGGAAATGTCAGTATTTCTCCAAAAAATAAATAAAAGCGCCTTATCATGAGCAGCTCTGATTTCAGGCAATCTGACTGGCAAACCGGCACTTCGGGACACACACAGCTAGTTCCCTTAATGGCCCAGCCACGCGCACCCAGAATTCTGAGTTGGCTGAATGGGATCAGTCAGCCCTGGACGCCATGTGGAAGTTGGGTCTGCGGAGCTCACGCTCATTGGCTCACAAATTCACTGTATGGACGCCTTGGTCGGGACGAGCTCGGAGGCTTGGTGGCTCTGAACTGAGGAGGGACCCTGGATTCCTCTCTGCTGCAATCCTAGCACGGATAATGGTGACGAGAACATGGCAAGCCTGGGGAAATGGTGGCTGCTCACACCTGCCAGTGTAGGGTCTGCCTTGGGCTCACTGTCCAGGGTTACAGTTCCCCCATTTCCACTGGGTCAAACCAGTCCAGCCTGAAGACCCTACTGGAGTCCAACACTTTAACCAGAATTTGGGACATGGTGACAACCCTGGGGGCCCCACCGTGGGGTGGGATGAGACCCATTTCCTGCTCCACCCACCACGGTGCTAGAGGATCCCCCACAACCACAGCCACAGCCCTGCCTCCGCACTGTGCTCTGGCTACGATGTCCCAGCGAATGTCATGCTCATCTCCAGAAATCCCCAGGGAATGACCAAGACTTCTGGACACAGAGGCTTTGCCTGGAGCTCTGTCACCCTGTGGGTGTGGTGGGGGCAGCCAGACATGACTAAGCATCTAGGAAAAGGCAATCATCTAAAATCAGAAAAGAATCCCTCTTTTCGGAGGTCAAAATTTTTGCAAACCAGGACTGTATTTCCCAAAAGCACAATTCAACAAATGTTTTGTTATCAACTCTTACATATATCACAACTATAGGAAATAGGTCTTGGACCCTCAGTTGCAGATCTCTGAGCGTATTCTAATTTTGGTGGGTGTTGATAACATGATAGAGTCTGAAGCTGACGTCACTCCAGATCACTTGGGGTCCAGAGACAGGGAGCTAGGTCTTTCACTCCCATCTCTCACTGAAGCATTGGCAGTGGGTTCATCTGCTCACGTCTTAAATGTGCAAGAATCAGACATATGGGAGTGACTCTGCTCAGCCCAGACCCCAAGCACCGGAGGCCAGGCAGCTGCCCTGGAGGAGTGATTCTGTGATTAGCAGAAGAAAGCCAATCTGCCGCTTCTGGCTGTGGGTGACTATGCTGGAGTCAGGCAATTGTAGACAGCTGGAAGAAACTACGTTTCCCTACCCTGGGCAGGAAAGACTCTGGAAGCCTCCTTGCAGGGATGCTGTAGCCATGTGTTGGTTCTGGCTGGTACTTAGGTGGGAGGGAGTTGGCTAGACCAGGGGTTTCAAGCCATTCTTCTCCTTCAAGGCAAACAGACAGACGCTTGACTGCAGGGGCACCCTCTGGGCTGGGCAGCCTCAAATTTAGGGCCAGGGAGGGACTGTTTTGAGAAGCAGGATCCTGCAGAGGCACGGAGGAGGGGTATGTGATGGGATGGGGTGGGTTCCCTGCCGGGATGCACGGGAGTGCTGCTTCATCATGCACCTGCACAGGGCTCAGGGGAGCAGTGCTGATTGAATCTGGCCGTGGTCCTGCCTCTTTGGTAGGAAATGCATAGCTCTGAGCTTTATTTAGCAACAGACCATTGTGCAGAGATAAAGAACATGCCAGATACATCAGTGCAATCGTGTCTCCTTCGCTGGCCACAAGGAACAAGCCCCTGATAAGCAGATCAGTCTTCTGACAGCGACTCCCTGTATCCTCGGCAAGGGAGCCAAACACCTAGGTTTTCATGTTTCTTCCCCTTGAGACAGTGTGAGGGCGACATCCTCAGCCTCCGTTGAGGAGGCAAGGGGGCCAGGCATGGGTAACCAGCTGTCCATGGTCTCCGGGATTTAAAGGGAGTCTAGCATCCCTGGTGTGAACTCAACATCGGCACCGTCACCCTGGGCCCCTTTACCATCCTTGAGGGCTGTGGCCAAAGACCTGGAGCCCACAGGGTTGGAACCCAGAGACGACATGGTTAAGGGGGTCTGCACCTTTCTTACTGTATGGCCAAGTTCATTCGCCTCACGCATACAGTCTGCACACTCTGTGTGCTAACATATGCATGCGCACACCCACACGCGAGTGCACAGAGACACACGTGCGTACTCATGTACACATAACCTGTACAACATAAATGCAAACATACACATATGTGCACACACCCACATGTGTGCACACACCCACGTGTGCACATACACACATGCATGTGCACACACCTATGTGTGTACGTACAAGAACACACCTGCGCACACCCACATGTGTGTGCACACAGACATGTATGCATGCACCTCTGCATCACAGCACGTGCGCATGCGCGCGCGCGCACACACACACACACACAGCTCATGATGTCTGTGCAGTTGGGGTCCAGAGTCCAGCTCCTGAGTCTCCCCCTGGTTCTGCCCTGATGCATCTTTCTGCCAGGTTCCTTCACGTCTGTACATCTGTATTTTATTCTTTAAAATAGCAGCAATCATCCTACGTACCTGAAAGGATTGCCATAAGGATAAGATGTGTAGGGGCACCTGGAGCCTTAAAATACCCCCTGGCACACAGTAGGTACTCTAGAAATGCCAGCTGGTGCCAGTTCTCATGCGAAGGGAGACGCATCCTCAGATGTGGTCTCCCAATCCCCACAGTCTCCTGTGAAGCCACGCCGGATGTGCCCACCTTCCTGAAGATGCTGGATGTGCCCACCTTCCTGAAGATGCTGAATGTGTCCACCTTCCTGAAGATGCTGGATGTGCTCATCTTCCTGAAG
>NW_012114822.1:3785869-3788227 GCF_000951035.1 Colobus angolensis palliatus | reverse complement strand
CCACCTTCCTGAAGATGCTGGATGTGCTCATCTTCCTGAAGATGCTGAATGTGTCCACCTTCCTGAAGATGCTGGATGTGTCCACCTTCCCAAAGATGCCTGATGTACCCCCTTTTCTGAAAATGTCAGATGCCTCCGCCTTTCTGAAGATGCTGGCTTCCTACCTGGTGCCACTCTCTGTTCCATCCCTGCCTTCAGCCTCAGGGACACCAGCAAGAGAATGAATTGGAAGCTTATGGGGGTGGATGGATGCTCCTTTGACAAGCTGCAAACCCCAGGCCTGAGGGTTCTCCAGAGCCCTGCTTCACCAATTACCCAAGGGGAAGGAGCTCCCTGCCACAGACCAACACTCCTTAAAATATTTTTGAAAACATTAATCCCTAGATAAGTGAAATACAAGTTGGCATACAAGTCGGCATACAAAAGATAACCTCCTGTTTTTATTATTGGATTCAAAGGCACTCACTGCCAAATGGTTAAAGAGTTTCTAGATGCTTTCTGGGTTTCTGTGCTCATCTCCCCAGAGGCCAGTCACACATGGCTCCAGGAGGGCTCGGGCCTCCCACCTCATCATGGAGTGAGGGCATCATTCACTCTCTTCATTAGCCAAGCAAAAACTGAGCACTTGTGGGGCCCTGTCCAGGGCCTCACGACAGGACCAGTCATAAGGATTGAGTGAAGAGGGCCTGTCCCAGTGCTGCTGGTCATTGTTTGGGGCAGAAAGGGGAAGGCCAGCCAAGTGGAGGTCAGAGTGGATCCCATGCTGGAGTTCAAGCTGTTGAAGAGAAAACACAGCCGAACCCAGGCAGGAGAGATTTGACTGGAGGGGGTTCTTGCAAGCGGGGCGGAGACCACAGCAGTAAGGAGAGCGGTGTGATCCTAAGATCTCTCAGGACTAGGCAAGAAGGGTTTTTCTTTCACAGGGAGGAATAAAAAGGCTGGGAAGAACCGGTGTGGGAGGTGAGATCATGGGTCAAGAATGCTGGACCCTGAGTCCAGTCGGTCCTCAGGGGCGCTGTCTGCTGGCCCAGGCCAGGGGTAGGCCTGGGACAAGGAGGGATGCCAAGCCTTAACCAGTTGCTTATATAACCTTAACCAATGCTTATTAACCAGTTTGGCTAAAAAGCATTTGCTCCTATGAGTCTGTGGGGACAACCTGCTCAGCTCAACAACAAGGAGGAAAAAAAAAAAAAAAAAAAAAATTTTTAAGGGAATTTGGAGGAGCTGTATCTGGCCATGTCCCAGATACAGAAGGCGTTATCTGTGAGTCTCATCTGAGTCAAATCAGGCTGGACGATCTTTGCAGAGATGCTTTCTGAGGAACACAAAGGGCTGGATTTCTTAACTGTCACTATTTCCGGGGATCACAGGATGCACGTAATATTCCACATTGCCAGATCCACCTCCCCCTCATCCAGCTTCAAATTCCAGCACTGCTCGCTACCGGTAATATGCCCTGGAGTAGGCACATGGCTCTCTAATTTTAAATGCCTGGTCTGTCGCTAGATTGTCAGGAGAGGTCGATGAGACGGTGTGTGTAAAGCACAGGCCACCTGGCCTGGGAGTCCTCAGTCAATACTAGCTCTGTTGTCCTACCTCCAACTAGCTGATCAGGAAGTCTGCTGGGAGAACTGTGGGAGGAAATGAAAGGTCATCTGTGAAAGGAATGTTTGCCTTTGTATGTATTTCTCTTTTGCAGAGATCTTCCAGGGTCCCCCCAAAATACCTTTGCATAAGGGAGACAGCTTGGCCCAGGGCCCTGCAGCTGCAGGACGGAAAGGATGTGATCAGAGCTATGGCAAGAGGCAGGACGGTCCTCAGAGAGGGAGCTGGTGGGCAGGGACTCCTAGAGGAAGAAACCTGAGGCAGTCCTGGGTCATTCCCCTCCAGCATCACCCAGAAGACCAGAGACTGTTAATACTCCATTTCAGAAGACCAAACGAAGGCATCACTTTCTTACTCTGCAACTAGAGGGCACCACATCCTCGCTGCCCTTGCACCAACCCTAGTACGCCAAGCAAACGCCATTGGAACTCCCCATAGCATGAAAGTGTATTGAGCCCACTGACGGAAGCAGGTACCTGGAACAGGAGCATTCCAGGTGAATCCAATCAACGGACACTGACTCTGATCTGACTGTCCTTGCATTTTGACCACGGCAAGAGCTGCTGAACTTTCCAGTGCAAAATGGCTGTGCTGGTCCCCATGAACATTGCAGTTTTAATTGTACACTTTGTGTTCACGTGTGTTATTAGTCTCTTGGGTTTGATAAATTCATGGACAAAGAAAGAGAGGGAATAAGGAGAAGAAGAGAGAGAGGGAAAGACAGAAGGAAAGAAGAAAAGAAGGAAGGAGGAA
>NW_012114822.1:3708706-3785819 GCF_000951035.1 Colobus angolensis palliatus | reverse complement strand
AGGAAGGAAGGAAGGAAGGAAGGAAGGAAGGAAGGAAGGAAGGAAGGAAGGAAGGAAGGAAGGAAGACATAAAAGAAAGGGAGGAAGGAAGGAAGATGTGGGGAGCCTTGGCCCCAGCTCTGCCCTGGCAACCATTCATGCCAGGTGAATGCTTCCAGAACACACAGTGACATCCTTCTCTCCCCTTAACCTACCATGTCACCATCTCACTCAGAGGCCTCCAGTGGAGAGAGTTTCTTGCAAATAGTGAAGTAACTTTGGTACCAAATACACAAGCAATAACATTTAAAAAGACATGACCACCCAAGCCCTATATCCTATCATTATCTAGAATGGGCCTGCCAGATCCCCATGGAAGCTTGGTGGCCATTTGACCGTGGCCAGGTCCTGCTGCTGACAGCACTCATCCAGCAGGAGACGCCTTCTGCAGGCCCCCACCACTCTCAAACGCACCATTCTCTGCAATCATAATTATATAATAGTAATTGACTTGGAGCCATTTCTTATTTCATGCTAATTGAAAATTACTGAATTTCCCCCTGGAAATAGCTCTTCATGTCAATTACCAAGTATGGTGTGCACCATTTTTTAATGAACCACTCTCCACAGCTTCCTTTAAATCTAGTTGACTGGTTCATCTTGTCACAATTACAGTAAATAATGACCAAGATCTCTAAAAAGGATATTTCATTGTTAATTGCAAGGATTGTAGAATGGGACTTGGAGAAGGGTTTGGTTTGCACGCCTTTGCTGTCTCCAGCAAGTGCCGAGTGAGCGCCCTTGCCCTTGGCTCTCCAGGACCCACTCATGCCCTTGTGGCCGAGCCTTGGCCTCTGCTTTTGCCTTGTTCTCCAGTGGGGATGCTCCCAAATGTCTTCTCAATTCTCTGAACTAGGTCTTGACTTTCTCCTCCTAGTCTTCCCAGTGTCTATACTTCAAATACTATGCATACCCAGGCTTACTGTGTACCAGATTTAATTGGATACTCAACTAAGTCCAATACTGGAATATATTCCACCTAAGACCAGAAGTTTGTGTTTCTTACTGATGCCAGGTTTGAGCTTTAAGCCTTCAGTATGCATTTATCCAATGGGTATGTATTAGTCAGCTAAGCTGTGTAACAAACCACCTCAGAACAAACTAGCTTCAAACAAGGATTTATTCAGTTCACAAGTCTATAGGTCAGCTGGTAAATTCTTTCAGTCTGGACAGGGCTAGCGTGATCTCAACTGGCCTCATGCACACATTTGTGGTAAGAGGATGGATCAACAAGAGGCTGATTAAGAATGGTACCACCTGGATAGTTCTCTCCCAAGTGACCTCGTGTGTCCAGGCAGGATATCCCAGGCTCATGCTTATGATGGCAAGTTTCCATTTCCTCAGCCCCCTTTGCATCTTACACTGACCAGTTTTTGGTTTCTGGGTAATCCAGGTGCCACCAGATTCCCCTCATGTCCATCACTGTGGAAAGGGATGGAGTGCGGAGCAGAGAGCACAGAGCCAATGCCAATGGTGGGGAGCCCTGCTAGATGAGCATAGGCCTAGTGTCCTACACAGAGCCCATGTCATCCCTAGCTCCACTGGCCAAGACCAGACTCACCTTCATGGGCTCTGGGATCTCTATGGCATCGGCATCTGTGCTCCATTGAAAGCCTTGAGTCACATGCAGAGCACCCCCATGGAAAGGGTGTGGCAAAGAGCAACTGTACTGTGTGTGCACACATGTATGTATGGGTGTGTATGGGCCCATGGAAAAACTCCCACGTACAGCCACTGTGCACTGAACCAAAACCAGATTTTTAAAATGTATCAGTAATCCAGTTTAAGTGTACAGATAATTCAAAGTATGGGGGGCACCTGTGGGGATGGGCTGCAAAGGAGACTGGATTAGATGTTAAGACACTCCAAATTTAGGACTTAATGCACCATCAATATGCACTGTGGCTTTAGTGAAGTCCCTTAACTTCTCTGTGTCTTAGTTACCATTTTTATGTGGGAATTCTTAGGCTACTCTGGCAGGGTTGCCATGGTGATCAGAGAAGAGTACAAATACAAATATAAGTGAAAAGAACACGGTGTTGTATAAATATAGACCATTATTATTATTACTGTTTGTGCTATAAACCAACTGGGAATGTTCTTGGTCCAAAATTTTTCAGGAAGACTCAAAAATTAGCCTTCTGCCTCGCAGAGATGCATTCCACATTACTCCAGTGTGTGAGTAAAGGGGAAGTATTGGTATTCATTCATTCAAATCATGGTTACTAAGTCCTTGCTATGTGCACAGCACTGTTATGGACACTAGGCAGCAGGTCATTGGGGAAAAAAGTACAGAATTTTTATACAAATGGAATTTGCATTTGGGTGGGGAAGAGGAAAAATAAGTAATAAACAATGATTTCAGAGACTCTTAAGTATTATGAAAAAAATCACAGAGAGTGATTCAATAAAGAAAAGCTGGTTGGATGCCCTTCCCTATGTATGTAGGATGATTCTAGAAGCCCTATCCAAGGAGGTGACATTTAAGCTTGGTCCCAATGGATGAGAAGGGAATGGACACCAAGGGTCAGAGACACAAAACCACCTGCCCTGGGTCACATAGCTGGTTGGTAACATGTATTCACGACTCTGATGTCTCAATTTCCATTCACTCCCTCCCCTCCTTCCCATCTGAGACCAGATGATGCAGGCTGGGTTCACTCTGACATTGACCAGAGGAGTAAAGGTCTTTCTAATTCCCAATCCCTCCACCTTGGAAATGAGACTTGATTATTTGGTTACAATCTAGTGGTTTTGATTGTTAATCTTCTGTTCCCTGAAAGCCATCACAACAGTATTAAGACCATTTACAACACCCTCACACTCTAATCCCCTTCCTTCCACCTGGCCACAGAGCTGAAGACCTCTGAGAAAGCAAAGACAATGCACTCTCCATCACAATGGAGAGTCAATGGCACCCAAATTCTGTGAGTCACAGGCATAAGCCATGGCTTTTAAGGGGCTTCATAAACCCCTCTGCTCTGGTCAGATTCAACCTGCTCAGTGAGCTGGTATTTACATGCCTGAAAAAGCTAAGACTCCCTTCCTCCTCATTCTAAGGCTCTGTTTTCTAAGGGGTTGCAGAGTGTGAATGAAAGTGGAAACAATGTCCTGTTCCCAGGAGGCTGAGACAATTCAGTCAGGAGGAAAGAGGTATGGCCAAGCTGGGAACAACCTAAGAGGTACTAAAATAATCTGTCTAATGAGAATATTAGGCAAAACTTTAAGGTCAATTTAGCATGATTTAAATATTTCCCACTCATTAGCAATAATTTAGAATGGATTTCCTTTTCTCACCCCAAACTAGAAGTTTTATTTTAATAGCTCTACGATTTTGGAGCAGATCATTAAAATTAATGATATTCCGAATGTTCTAGTATGCCTGGGAGAGTCTGATCAGTGTTTCTTCCCTTTATAGATTATCAGTAATAGAACACTTTAATGACCCTAGTAGAAGGGCACTCTCTCTCTCTCTGTTAATGAATAATTCCCATAGCCAGATATGGAACCCCCCAAAGAAAGGGGAAGCATATTTCATTAGGCGCGTCAATGCCAGACCCTAAATAATTCAGTCCCCCAGATTAAAATACTTGATTCTCTTTCAGTGTCCTAATGGGAGATAATGAAATGTCCCCAAATGCTGCCATCTTAAAATTAACATCCTTTGAAATTCTGAAATCAATCAATGGTGATGACGAGAGCTGGGTCTAATCCTTTATTGATTTGTGCAGCCAAGAAAAGGAAAATGGAGCCTTGCTTAGCCCTGTCCTTTAGGCTGGCTGGTTGTTAGCCAGCACTGTTATTCATTCAGTCTTTGTCCTGGAGGACTGAAAATGCCAGCTGGTTAGTCCCCAGCTTGTGAATGAGAGGCAGCACTGCTCGGCCTCAAACGCCCGACTCCACGTTATCAGTCGAGGGGTAGGTTGTGACTGGCCCTGTTCTCCACACCCACTTGAAGACACTGTTCACTTCTGGGTGGGAGCATGGATTGAGTCATGTATTGGCTCAGGCTTTAGGTGACCCTTTTATTGAAAAAAGCAATCTACTCTTCTGATCAGCACTCCTCTGTCCCATTACTCAATTTTATTTTCCACAGAAGTTATCACCATCTAAAATTGTCTTGGTTACTTTGGGGAGGCCTCGTGTCCTTTGGACTCCATCCTCTGTCCTCTTGTTAGCTAATCTCACCTGCCTTGCGCACCAAGATGAAAGCTCCATGAGAGTAGAGACTGTTTATGTACTACTATGCTCAGAGTATCTGAAAGAATACCTAGGATAAAAGGAACTGTGGATGAATGAAAGTTTGTATAAGTGAATGGGTAGATAGATGAACAAGTAGATGGATGGATGACTAGATGGATGGGTGGATGGTTGGATGGATGGATGGATGGATGGATGGAAGAATGGATGGGTTTGGATGAATAGATGCATGGATGGATGGGTGGATGGGTGGAAGGATGGATGAATGGGTGGATGAGCGGATGGATGGATGGATGGAAGGATGGATGGATAAATGAATGAAAGGATGGGTGAATGGATGGATGAATGAGTGGAAGGATGGGGATAGAGGAGTGGGTGAATAGATGGATGAATGGGTGGATGGATGAATAGATGATTACATCAGATAGACAGATGTGTAGATAGATGGATGGGTGGATGTTTGGATAGATGAATGGTGGGTGGATGTGTCTCTCTTTCTTTGCTCTCAGCACAGAAAGCAATGTCCAGCATGTATTTGCTGACTAAGTGGATGAACCAATCTCAAAATCCAACAACACTGATCATTTTTCATCTCCATGTGCTTGCTATTACCCATGCTCTAGCCAGAATTATCCTTACAGAGTCACATTGACCTGTTCGTCCATGATGTTTATATAAATGATCTTAGATCATGTGAGTGTTCTCTGGCCTCACTGACTGTGAACTTCACCCAGGGCAAAGTTATATTTCCTTCACTTCTCCCCTCAAGGTCATCTGTACTTGACACACAGTAGGTGATCAGTTTACCATGTAAGTCATACTTCTAGTAATAAACCACCTGGACCGACACAAAGAGAATAATAAAGGAGGCCTTTGAATAATTCAACAAACAGCCTGCAGAATCCAGGTGCCTCACACAAAAGTTATACAACTCCTGTTGGCTGAAACTGAAAGGAAACACGGAAATGGAAAACCACAAATGTCTCTGCATGAAGATTAAAATCTCCTGGTGATAAAGCAGCCTCATGTATCAGAGTCAGAGTCAAGAGGAAATAAGAAAATCCAGCAAGTAAATTGGAATTAGGTCAGAAGGAATGGGGTGGAATCACAGTGAAAACACTAGTCCATAAGAAGAAAATTGAAAGATAGCAGCAAGTCAGAAGGAAGCTGATTGCATGTTCCCTAGGAAATGGGCTTAAAGCTTTCCTGGCCTTACCTTTAGGGAGTCGTGCAGGATTTTTGGTAGAGAGGAAGCCTTTGGCCGGGCTCAAAGAAAGGAGACTCTCACTGAAGAGGACCAGTAGTAAAGAATGGCCTATAAGCCCCAGGACACACATTTGTGTTGGTGGTGCTGTTTGTTCATACAATCTTCAGTGGGGCCATCACTCGGCTCCCAGACACTCTCTCTTTGAAGTCCAGACATTCCCAACCATGCATGAAAGAAAATGATCTAACTGTCCCCATGTGTATCTGGGGTCCTTGGCCCAGTGCTGTGTGAACAGCAATATCCACCTCACCTGTCCCCAGCAGTGTGCAGCAATCCTCTCTTTGCATGCCTGCTTGATCTCGGTCAATCCCAGAATCAAGGCTGCAAGGTGGGTCATGGGGTAGTTCGCTTAAGCAAGAAAGATCCCCAAGCCAAGAAGAAAGGCGCCCTTTCCTTTTCTGTATATTGTAATAGTATGTTCTCATGCGGCTAATAAAGACATACCCAAGACTGAGTAATTTATAAAGAAATAAGAGATTTAATGGACTCACAGTTCCACATGGCTCAGAAGGCCTCATAATCATGGCAGAAGGTGGAAGGCATGGTTTACACGGCAGCAGGCAAGAGAAGTGCCAGCAGGGGAAATGCCAGACAATGCTTATAAAACCCTCAACTCTCATGAGAACTCATTCACTATTACCGCTGTCATGAGAACAGTGTGGGGAACCACCCTCGTGATTCGGTGATGTCTACCGGGCCCCGCCCTTGACACAGGGGGTCATTACAATTCAAGGTGAGATTTGGGTGGGGACACACAGCGAAACCATATCAGATACTTTGCCTAAATGTCGAAGTGCCCTCAGGTCTGACCCCAAAGGCCCTTCCTGGCTCAACCAAACCTTCTTTCTGTGAGATCCAACCCAGCTCCCTAGGCCACTAACCCCCACTG
This sequence comes from Colobus angolensis palliatus, assembly GCF_000951035.1. Taxonomy (NCBI): domain Eukaryota; kingdom Metazoa; phylum Chordata; class Mammalia; order Primates; family Cercopithecidae; genus Colobus; species Colobus angolensis. Next base: position 3,779,424 of record NW_012114822.1, on the reverse strand, counting down.
TAATCTGTGGGCTCCATACCTCTCCTGAGTCCCAGAGTTATAGTCAACTGTCTCATCCCACAGTCACTTGGGTACCTGCTATGAAGTTCATATTTTTATTTTATTTATCTGCTTGTTTGTTTTAGTTTCAACTTTTAGTTTACATACAGGGGCTGCATGTACAGATTTGTTATGTAGGAATATTGCATGAGGCTGGGGTTTGGAGTACGGAAGTCTGACTAGACCAAAACTGAGGCCTCCAGTTCCCACCTGCCCTGTGGGCTCCTTCCCCATCTCCCTCGCCGTGGCTCAAACAAGTCCACAATGGTTCAAGCAAGAACCCTGGGGGCCATCCTGGAGAAATCTCTTCTGTGTCTCCACCCCCCATATGTGATAAGGCTTTCAAAGTCCATCTGAATCTCTCTCCTCTCCCCAAGTGCAAATCCCCTTCCTGAAACCGCACCCTCTTCGGGATTCTGGCAATAACTCCTGTCCCATGGATGCTTATTGAGCCCTCAGCTGGGCCGGGAGGCAGCAGTGAGTAAAAGAGAAGCCCCTACCCTTGGGGCCCCAACCTCACAGCAGGGAGGCCAGCCGTGAACAAACAAACAAACCCATGTGCTATTGTGCTAACAAAGAGGCTCTGGCCAAATTCTGGCCAGGTCCCTAAACCCTCTCCTAGGCCCATCTGTGCACTTCCTTGTAAAATCCAGTTTCTTGTACAAGAACTAAGGTCCGTTGCTAAAAGAACCTCCCCTTATCCTCACCCCATCCTTCCCCCACTCCCCCATCTCCCCATCCTCACTCCATTCTCAACCCATCCTCACCCCGGCCCCATCCTATCTTCACCTCATCCCCTGGGCTTATTCTTTCTCAACATTCAGGTCTTGGCGCGAATGTCCTTTCCTCAGAGAGGTTCCTCCTTCACCTCTACCACTTCCACTTCCACCATCATGAAGCCCCATCTTATTTATTTATTTTTCACGATGCCTGTCACTGCCAGGCACTTTTCTGACAGGCTTCTCTGTTTGGATGTTCATTTTCTGCACCCACCCACCCGCTCCACCCCGCTGCAATGAGAACAAAGCTACCAAGACACAGCTGTTCCCTCTCAGGTTTGCCCATTTGTCCAGCATCTGGAATAAGGCCTAGGCACCCGACAGGCACTTGTAAATACTTGTTAAAGAAGAATGCTTGAAAACGAGTAAGTGGCCATATCTCCAGAGAACACCACTGGCTCTAAGGGACTGCTTAGGCCGACTGCAGTTTCCATTTGCTAGCGTGCGATTTTCTGAAAAGCAAGAGAGTCCAGATGGCAGGTAAAGTAAAAACCAATACCTTCCTGCAGGTCAGAAATGAAGGCACTCCACTGCTCAGTGGGGTACACACAAGACATCAGCAGAGATGCCAAAATCAAAACCAATTGCCCAGGAAATGCAAGCTTGGCTGCCCGCGGCCAGAGGGGAGCTGGGGGAACCCACATGAGTCTCCTCACCTGGCACCTGTCCCCTGGTCTGCTGCCGGATCACGAGGCTGCAGCCGTTCCTCGGGATGGCTCTCCAAAGCTGTCAGAGAAAAACGATATTGGCCACAGAAGAGCAACTTCATTCATCCTGGCCTGCTCTGAGAGCCTTGATCATGTGTCTCTGTCCAGGGGCTGCCTTGGACAGCTTCCAAGACAAAGGGTCCCAAGGAAGGAGCACCAGGCTTGAGCTCTGGCTTAGCTACAAAAAAAAGTCTCAAATGAGCAGAACTAGACAGGGTCCTTGGTGGCTGCAGGAATGGGGATGGTGAAAGCTCTGGACCAACCTCCATGCACTCCTCCCACTGGGGTGGTGTAATAGCTTGGGGGCCATAGCAAAATGCCAGACTGAGGGGCTAAACACAGCCTGGAGACCAGAAGTCCAGGTCCAGGGGATACTGGGGCTAGTGTCTAGTGAGGCATCTCCCTTTGGTTTGCAGACCGCTGCTTTCTCTGTGACCTCACGTGGCAGACAGAGGGGATCTCTGGTGTCTCTTTCTCTTATTAGGATCCTAGTCCCATCAGATCAAGGCCGCATTCTGTGACCTCTTCTAACCTTAATTATCTAAAGGCCCTACCTCCAAAAACAGTCACACTGGGAATTAAGGCTTCTACGGGAATTTTCAGGAAGCACAATTCAGTCCATAGCAGGTGGCTCCCTGTATCATCCATGGGCACTCTGCTTCTCATTTATTTATTTTCCAGAAAGCAGACCCCTCCCCCAGTGTCCAAAGTAAAGCCCCCGCTCACATGAGGAAGCAGAGGCCTGAGAAGAAGAAGCCAAATGAATTGAGGGCTCAAGTGATGTTGAAGGATTAACAGCGTAGGTAGGAGGAAGGGCCCCGGACATAGATGGTGATGTCACTCATGGATTGGTGACACTCTGTGTCGGGAGCTGTGCAAGACCTCAGGGCTGCAAATGAGACCAGGATGCTGCCACCGCCCTGAGGCTCTTACTCCCTGAGAGGGAGGCCAATCACAGGGGCCCGTCCAGACGTCTCCCAGCCCAGTGTTGCCCAGAGACACAGGGAATCACCCAGGGTCAGGTCCAAGGCCACGAGACCCCTTGGGAAAAAGTGGGTTGGTTGTACATCTGTTCACTCAGGAAGAGAATACAGGAGTCCTTGTATGAATGCCTGAACATGGCGCAGGGAAGCCAGAATCCTCCCTTGGGAAGCGAGAGACAGAACACAGCCTGAGCAGGGGAGGCTGTGGTCCTATGTGCTTTGAAGAAAACTCGTGGGAGCGGCTGGAGAGCAGCAGCTCAGACACATCAGGGCTGCCAGCACCAGCAGTGGCAGCCCTGCTTCTCAGGCTGTCCCCTCTCACCCCTCTGGACACCTTGCACAGCCCCCGAAGCACAGCCTCACTCCCCAGTGCACAGGCCAGTCTGCCCACGTGTGCTGGGAGTCAAGGTCAGGGAGGAAGGGCAGGGCGGGGCCTCCTGAGTCAGACTTGAGGGCTGATGTCCTCAACCAGATGCCACTTCCTGGCATGGGCACTGGGCAGCTGCAGCCCACAGTTGGCCAGGCCTAGGTTGAGAGGGTCCTCTGGGGCTACGCAGATCAGGCTGAGCTGGAGGGCCCACCTGCTTCCTCTCCTCTCTGGAGTGGGCTGTCGCCTGTCCCTGCACCCATTCCCTCTCCAGGCATCAGGCTGGAGCCCCTGTGGCGACAGTGACAGACCACAGGTTTGCTCAGAAAAGCTCTGTCCACAGCTGCCAGCAAATGCTGGCTGGGGTCTCCCCAGGAGATGTCAGCTCCTCCAAATGAAGACCCCCACACTGCCTCAGGCTTTCAAGCCCCCAAACCCACTTTTATTCCACCTCCTGAGACTCCCAATAAGCTGAAGGGACAGCACACGCTATCCTACTCCATCAGCCCCCAGGGACCACATTCCACCCTGGTCACCCCCCAACCAGGGACCACATTGTACCCCTCACCTCCCTGGGACCACATTCTAACCTGGTCACCCCCTCTGGGACCACATTCTAACCCGGTCACCACCCCAGGGACCACATTCCACCCCGGTCACCCCCCAGGGACTACATTCCAACCTGGTCACACCCCCAAGGACCACATTCTAACCTGGTCACCTCCCTGGGCCACATTCTAACCAAGTCACCACCCCCCACCCAGGGACCACATTCCACCCTGGTCACCTCCCTGGGACCACATTCCATCACAAGGACTACATTCCACCCTGGTCAACCCCCTGGGACCACATTCTAACCTGGTCACCTCTCAGGGACTACATTTCACCCCGTTCACCCCCTGGAGACCACATTCCACCCAAGTCACCCTCCCAAGGACCACATTCCATCCCATCAGCCCTCCAGGAACCACATCTCTTTCCATCGCCCCCCAGAGACCACATCCCCTTTGTCACCCCCCAGGGACCACATTCCAACCTGGTTACCCTCCTCCCAAGGACCACATCCCAAGCTGGTCACCCCCCAGGTACCACATTCCACTTCATCACTCACTTCCCTGGGGACCACATCCCAACCTGGTCACCCATCAAGGAACCATATCTCACCTTGTAACCCCATCTCCAGGGACCACATCCCAACCTGGGCACCCATCAAGGAACCATATCTCACCTTGTAACCCCATCTCCAGGGACCACATACCAACCCGGTCACCCTCCAAGACCTCATCCCTCCTCAATCACCTCCCCCCGACCAGGAACCCACCTCACATTGGTCACCCCCATTAAAGCCCCCATCCCACCACAGTCACCACCTCCTTAGTCCCTATCCAGACTCTGAGTTGGGTGGTCCCTCTGCCTGATCTCTGGCCACATCCCCTTTCCTTCCTATCCCTCTAATTCTCATTATTCCTCAACCTCACTGAGACTTCTAGGCCTGGTCCCCCACTGCCTCCCAATCACCCATGTCTTCAATCTCCACTCAGCCCAGCCTAAACACCATGGAACTTCACTTCAACCTCTTTCTCACCCAAACTCAACTCCTGTGTGCACCTGTGATGATTTATTTACGTGTCATCTTGACTGGATTATGGGATACCCAGGTAGCTGGCGAAGCATGATTTCTGGGTGTGTCTTTGAGGGTGGTTCCAGGAGAGATTAACATTTGCATCAGTGGCCTGAGTAAGAAAGAACCACCTCCACCCATGTATGTGGGCAGCGGTCAATGGACGAAGGGCCCAGAGAGAACAAAGTTGTAGAGGAAAGGAGAATTTGCTCTCTTTCTTCTGGAGCTGGGACAGCCTTTTATCCTGCCTTTGGACATCAAAACACCAGGCTCTTCAGCCTTTGGACTCTGGGACTTGCACTAGCTCCCCTCAGCCCCACTGGGTTCTCAGGTGTTCCATCTTGTATAGAGAATTACAGCATCAGCTTCCCTGGCTCTGAGGCTTGCAGACTCAGACTGAGCCACACTACAGGCTTCTGTGGCTCTCTAGCATGCAGATGACCTGTGTGAGACTTCTCAGCCTCCATGATCACATGTGCCAATTTCCCTAATAAATCCCCTCTCATCTATCTACAGATAGGGTCAGCCTTCCGTGTCTGTGGGTTCTGCATCCATGGAGTCAATCAACAGCAGATTGAAAATATTTTTTAAAATTGTGTCTGTACTGAAGATGTACAGATATTTATCTTGTCATTACGTTCTAAACAATAAAGTATACCAACTATTTACATAGTATTCATACTGCATTAGGTATTATAAGTAACCTAGAAATGATTTAAAGTATACAGGAGGATGTGCGTAGGTTATACACAAATACTATGCCATTTTATATCAGAGACTTGAGCATCCAGGAGTTTTTTATCTGCAGGAAGTCCTAGAACCAATCCCCTACAGTAACCAGGGGACAACTAGATAGATAGATAGATAGATAGATAGATAGATAGATAGATAGATAGATAATGGATCTGTAGATGATAGATAGACAGATTAGATAGATAGATAGATAATGGATAGATAGATAATGGATAGATAGATAATAGATTGATAGATGATAGATAGATAGATAGATAGATAGATAGATAGATAGATAGATAGATAGATAATGGATCTGTAGATGATAGATAGACAGATTAGATAGATAGATAGATAGATAATGGATAGATAGATAATGGATAGATAGATAATAGATTGATAGATGATAGATAGATAGATAGATAGATAGACAGAAAATGGGTAGGTAGATAGATAGATAATGAATAGATAGATAATAGATGACAGATAGATAATAGATGATAGATAGGATAACAGATAATAGATGATAGATAAAGGATAGATATATAATAGATGATAGATAAAAGATGGATAGATAGAAGATAATAGATAATAGACAGATGATAGATAGATAGATAGATAGATAGATAGATAGATAATGGGTAGGTAGATAATGGATAGAGATAATAGATAATGAATAAAGGGAGATAGATAATGAATAAATAAATAATAGATGGATAGATAGATGATAATAGATAATAGATGATAGATAGATAGATAATGGATAGACAGATAATAGATAAATTGATCGATGATAGATAATAGATAGATCATAGGTAGGTAATAGATAGATCAACAGATGATAGATACTAGAAGATAGATAATAGATAGATAGATAATAGATGATAGATCAATGACAGATACATAGATGATAAATAGATATAGATTCTATTGGCTCTGTTTCTCTGGAGAACCCTGATGAATACAGCACCATTAGACCCCCTCTGCAAAACTCCAGCTTGGGTCAGAACTGCACTTCCACCCTCCCAGTGCCTCACTGGCTGCTGAGCACTAGGCGTTGGGCCAAGGACCCGCTTGTGTCCCATCTCTTGAGGACTTCTACGTTCCCATGCCTCTGTGCTTTGGGCTGCTCTCTCTCCCATTCCAACACCGGTTCTAATCTCCAGTCCACTAAGTTCCTTTTTGGAGTCTGAATCCAAGTTTCCAGGAACATAAAAAATAATCTCAAACTAACCAAGCATCCTAGAGGTGGCCTGCTTCCAGGAAACAAGAAGCCTCTAGTGAGATAAAAGAAACTTTTCAAAGTGAAAAGTGTTGGAATGTAATTTATGTGCAGATGGTGGACATCCGACAGAAAAACAATGTCGGGACTAATGATGAGCGGAGGAGGAAGCACGATGCAAATTCCAGTTATTAAAGCCCCTCATTAATCTCAGTGTTACGCACACGACTTTCAAGCCGTGTGTGTGAACTCCGTCGGAAACGTGCACACACGAGCAGTATGGTTTCTGCTGGGATTCTCTTTGGAAAATCAAGAAAAGGTCAAGTTCCAAGCTGGAAGCGATTAGTTATTAGACTTTTGCCCTTCTTTTGGAGGGGGATTGATCAATACTACCTGTTTTTGCAAGGCCCTAGACACTTGGCAAAGCCTCCTATTATCGCAAGCATATGGGTTGGACCTCCTGTCACAGGTGTGGCATGTAGGGCTGGGTCCTTGCCCTTCTGGCTCAGGAGATGAGCAACCTACAGAAAGGGAAGTGAGTGGTGTAAGATCAAACAGCTGGTTCACCTGGAGGCAAGCCTAGGATAAGGCAGCAGCCTCTAATTCTCTAAAAGTCCTCTCTCCAGATAAGAATACTGATGACAACACCCCAAGGTGCCTGACACCTCCTCTGGGGCCTGCCAAACACTACTCAGGGTTTCTCCACCCCCCGCACTGTTGACAGTGTGGACCGGATGTTCCTGCATTGTGGGGCTGGCCTGTGCGTTGTTGGTTGTTCAGCAGCAATCCTGGCCTCTACCTACTAGGTGCTCATACTCCTTCACTCCCCAGGTGTTGTGTCAACCAAAAGTGTCTCCAGACATGGCCAAATGTCCCCTCAGGGGAGTTCTTGCCACTGAAATATGCCACTCTACCTATAAGCCCATTTTGATCATAACCCCTCATGACTCTTTTCATGAGAACAAAACTGCCCAAAGAAGTATACTCAGAGAAGCATCCTTGATTTCTGTGCACAGGCTTTCTCTGAATTTGATAATGAACTGGAAACCATGGAAAAGTGGGGTAGGGAAAAGGGATAAATTCAGAACCATAGCTCAATGGTGACAATCAGAAACAGTCAAGGGAACTTTCTCCACATCCCACCCAACACAGACAGACCAGCAGATGAGTAATACTAAGTGAATCACTCAGCATTACCCAGACCTGAGGGAATGGCCCAGCCCAGGGCCTCAGCTGATGGTCTTCAGTGCTTCAAGCAGAACAAGGGCACCATTCCTTCTGCCCCCTCCTGGGGATGCTGTGCCTGGAGCCAGCGGCTGGATGGGACAGAGCTTTCCTCTAGGACACAAGCTTGTAGCAGGAGGGTGCATGGAGGGCACATGGGTGCATGGTGGGCACTCAGTGAGGCCCTTGAAGCAGAAGCCAGAAAGTGTCCTAGCACCATGTTCCCTCGTGGAAGGGTGGAAGGCCAGCTGCCTTCCCATATTGGAAAGCGTGTGTGTTTGTGTATGAGTGTGAGTACTCCCCTGATATGGTTTGCCTTTGTGTCCCCACCCAAATCTCATCTTGAATTGTAATCCCATAATCCCCATGTGTCATGGAAGGGACCCAGTGGGAGGTAATTGAATCACGGGGGTGGTTTTCCCCATGCTGTTCTCATGATAGTGAGTGAGTTCTCACGAGATCTGATGGTTTATAAGCGTCTGGCATTTCACCAGTGAGTGGCATTGGCACTCATTCTCTCTCCTGCTGCACTGTGAAGAGGTGCCGGTTGCCAAGAGTATAAGTTTCCTGAGGCCTCCCAAACCATGCAGAACTGTGAGTCAATTAAATCTCTTTTCTTTTTTTTTTTTTTTTTTTTTTTGAGACGGAGTCTCGCTCTGTCGCCCAGGCTGGAGTGCAGTGACCGGATCTCAGCTCACTGCAAGCTCCGCCTCCCGGGTTCACGCCATTCTCCTGCCTCAGCCTCCCGAGTAGCTGGGACTACAGGCGCCCGCCACTTCGCCTGGCTAGTTTTTTGTATTTTTTAGTAGAGACGGGGTTTCACCATGTTAGCCAGGATGGTCTCGATCTCCTGACCTCGTGATCCACCCGTCTCGGCCTCCCAAAGTGCTGGGATTACAGGCTTGAGCCACCGCGCCCAGCCTCTTTTCTTTATAAATTACCCAGTCTGGGTATTTCTTCATAGCAGCATGAGAACAGACTAACACATCCCCCATCCAGAAGTTAGCTTTGTAGTTCCAAAAACCAAAACTTCCAGGAAGCACGCACTGCTTCATTTGCCAAACTTCTGGACAGGTTGTTCTCTACACCTTGTGCTCAGGCCAGCCATGCAAAGATAAACAGCATATGGCCTCTGTTTTCCAGAATGCCATGGTCCAGTGCAGGAACATGTGTCCAAAAGTTGTCTTTTCTTCTGCATGTGGGTGACGGGAGGCATGCAGGAGGTATTCATGCACACTTAGAAAACAGTGTTGTGCTGCCATTTGTGCCACCCTCCGGACTGCATCCTTGAGTCAGACCAATCATATTGCCCTCTCAGGCCATTCTGTCTTCTCTGTTGCTAAAATGCAGAAGGGATTCTCCTGCTTCAGTTGTCACAACCTTCACAACACTGCAGGCGTGGCCAATCGAATCCATAGGAACCACCAGAGAATGAAATTCCATGGCCATTCAAACGGATTCCAGAGCTCAGCATCATTGCTCCTGTCAGTGTCCCTGCAAAGGAGTTTCTTACCAGGACTTGAAAAGCAGCCACTGCAAGAAGAGGATCATGGTGGCCTGGGAGCATGTCCACCCTTCACAGACCACAGGGGAGGGACCTTGAGGGGTCTCCTGACTCAGCCCCACTGCTGTCCTTACCTGGGTGTCTCAGGGCACCTGCTATCCTTCACCAGATGTTCATTCCATGTACAAGTCCTGGTCCCATGATGTTCCAGGGGCTATGCCAAGACTCCAAAATTAATAAGACAGAGGCCTCCTCTGACCTCACTGCTGCCCTGGGTGGTGCCCCCCAGCTTCCAAGCAATCATCATCATAGATGGCCGTTTTGCCTATCACCTTGAGTATTTTATTTCCCCCTCTTCCCACCTAAACTCCCAGCTCAGTGAGATAAGGGGCCCTCCCTGTAACCCCAACTCCTATCATAGGGCATGTGGGGCTTAATCACTGTTAATCAAATCAATGAGTGATATATTGTTATCCTCCTCACTGAATTATCAAGTCAAACAAGCAGATATCTGAAATAATTGTGTAAATGGTCTTGTAACCGGGGCTCTGCGGGAAAGAGCAGGACTCAGAGGATCTACACCTGTCTGGGTCTGGGAGAGGTTTGCCTGAGAGAGCAACCTTCACCGGGAGCCATATGGAAAGTGTAACAGTTCACTGGAGGAAGCCACGTGGGGTGGAGACAGGATGGGGAGAGCAGTCCAGGACAAGAGAACGTATGAAAGAGATTTGATTCCATCTGAAGAGTGGTGGAAAGCCATTGAGAGGCTCTGAGCCAGGGAGGGCCCAGGGAGACTCAGAACCACGTGCCTTCTTGCCTTGGGAGATGGGTGCCTCTCCCTGCAGGCCACCCCAGTCCAGGTAGATGCGGCAGAACTTGAAGAATCAGCTTTGATCACCATGCACCCCTGTGCCCCACTACCTTCCCAGGTGACATCTCGAGCCAGCTGGTTGTGAAGTGTCCCAGGTCGGGCAGAGTGATGCTTTCACCCCAACTGAGTCCCCTCCAAAGCAGTCATGACAGCAAATCTGCTTTCTCAACCACCACCCTGAGGCTCTGTAAGAAAGAAGCCAACTTCTCAGCTTGCTGGTTCATGCCTTTTAATTGCTTTTACTTCATCTGGCCACCCTACCCTGAACATACCTTTAAAAGGTGTCAAAGCCTCTACTCCTAACCTGCTCATATACACAACGCCCCACGTGTCAACTTCCAGCTGCACAAGACGTGTGCATTATCTTCAGCACCTGTCACTTTCACAGGGACATGAGCCATTGAAGGATTGATTTGGAAACCAAAATCAGTTTGGGGCAAGGGCAGTTAAACTGTGGATGATGGTTTGTTGCATATTTTCTTGCACCTGTGGATTTGGTGTACCTTCACTGGATCCACACATTTGAGAGTGCAAAGACAGACTGTGCTCATTCAGACCTTAGCATTTTGGTGTGAATGAAATCAACATGATACAGGGAAAAAACACTCATGGGTCATTCCTAGCTAGTGAAGAAACTGCCCAGTTATGCTTTTTCAGTGACCAACTGCAGGGGCAGCGGAGAAGAGCCCACTTCAGGAATCAGCTGGGGAACTCTGTCCTCCCAGCTATTTCTCCAGGTAGGCTTTCTCATTACTGTCTTGAATCTGGTGGCTTCTGTTGGCTAAAAATTAAGGATAAACTTTAAAACACAAGAGTGTTACACCTTATGGTACTGGTTGTGTTGGGGTGGGGCTAGAAGTGGTCCAGATACCCAAGTATTAATAGCATAGTATGAATTCTGGATTCTTATCCCAACAAGGATTACTTGTCACTCATGCAGAAAGTGTTGCTCTTTGAGTAGCTCTCTTCATGCATGAGGCTCAGTCATCTAAAGACATGACTCCCTGGTGGCCACAGAAAGCACAGAAAGAGTTGAAGGGTAAAGTAGCACTTGTACTGCCTCAGCTCAGAAGTGACACACTTCTGAGTAACCAGTCCTCTGGTTACTTACATGGCCCCACCTAACTGTGCAGGGCTAGGAAGCTGGTCTTCCCTGTACCCAGGAAGTAGAAGAGTACGGGAGATGGTTAATACCATGAAGGACTGCGACGGTATCGAGAGGCTGACTCACAGAGTGAACATACACTTAAAAATACACATCAGGTACCTACTGCTGCGTAACAAACCACCCACAAATTTGGTTGTTTAGAGCAACAGCCATTTCTCAAATTCGCAATTCTGCAAATTAGCAATTTAGCTCAATGAGCCGGTTCTGGTTTTGCCTGGGCTGCTTCCTGCATCTGCAGTTAGCTGCAGATCAACTAGATGGTTCTGCTGCTGGCATTGGCTGGCTGTTGGCTATGGTGATGGAAATGACTGGGTCACTTGTCTTACCTGCTCCCGCTCTCGTAGTGAAGGCAGGGATCCCCGAGGCAGAGCAGAAACACACAAGGCTCCTTAAGGCCTAGATTCAGAAGTAGCATGCCACCACTTCCACAATTTTCTTTTTTGTTGTTGTTGTTTTTTTTGTTTGTTCGTTTGTTTGTTTTTGAGACGGAGTCTTGCTCTGTCACTCGGGCCGGAGTGCCGTGGCCAGATCTCAGCTCACCGCAAGCTCCGCCTCCCAGGTTTATGCCATTCTCCTGCCTCAGCCTCCCGAGTAGCTGGGACTATAGGCGCCCACCACCTCACCCGGCTAGTTTTTTGTATTTTTTAGTGGAGACGGGGTTTCACCGTGTTAGCCAGGATGGTCTCGATCTCCTGACCTCGTGATCCGCCCGTCTTGGCCTCCCAAAGTGCTGGGATTACAGGCTTGAGCCACCGCGCCCGGCCCACTTCCACAATTTTCTATTGGCCAAGGCAAGTCACAAGATCAGCCCAGATTCATAGACTCCATCTGCTGATGGGAAGAGGTGCAAAGGCACATTGCCAAGTTTCTGGACACAGTGAGGCCATTAACTGGGGTTGTCAATGCAATCTACCATGGCATAGGATTCTAAAACAGTCTTCTGTGATCAGCGTACCATGGACCACTCAGGACAGCTGAAGCACAATTGTGAGAGGTCGTGCAGTGAAAATCAAGACTGAAGAGCGAGGCTGTGACTGACACAGGGAGGGCCTTCACCAATTCACAGATTTTCACCTGCACTGTCCTTTCTTCCCAAGGCTCCCTGTTTCACCATCGCTGATTGCCATTTGATGATCTGCTTGAAGCCATTTCTCCTTTCATCACCCATCTGACCCAATAAGACCCAAGACCGCTTCTAGTTGGTTCTGAACAGCCATGGGTCATCCTCCTAGAAACAGTCACTAGGACAATGCAGTGTCACTTGTCCCTCTCATGATGCTAAGGCTACTGTTTTCAGTGTTGGCCTTAAAAGCCAGAAGTGGGCCAGGCACAGTGGCTTATGCCTGTAATCCCAGCACTTCGGAAGGCTGAGGCGGGAGCATCACCTAAGGTCAGGAGTTTGAGACCAGCCTGGCCAACATGGTAAAACCCCATCTGTACTAAAAATAAAAAAATTATCTGGGCTTGGTGGCATGCCTATAATCCCAGCTACTTAGGAGGCTGAGACAGGAGAATCACTTGAACCCTGGAGGCAGAGTTTGCAGTGAGCTGAGATTGCACCACTGCACTCCAGCCTGGGCAATAGAGCAAGACTCTGTCTCTGTAAAAAAAAAAAAAAAAAAAAAAAAAAAAAAAAAAAAAAAAAAAAAAAGCCACAAGTGACCTTAGAAACTCTGTTATCCAATTTTATCTAATTGCTTTCCTTCACATGAGGCCTCGAGAGGGATATTAACCCACCCAAAGTCACAAGGCCACCTGCACCTGGATCTTCTGTCTTGTTGCACACAGATTTTTCCATACCCCTGCTGGGCCCAGAAACACTCTGCTGTCTGCCTGACATCTTGGAAGTGAATTCCCCAGTTGGCCCCATTGCTCCATGCCGGAGCGTGCTTTTCAGCATGAGCTGTCTGCAAGAATGTTCACCCTCTATTTCTATTTCTGCAGCAAACCCTGTCATTCTGCTGATGCTGGATGATCAAGACCACAGGCTCTGTTGCTCTGATTGACAGGCTGGAGACACGCCATGAGCAGTGCAGCCTCTCGGGGTCATGGCCCACACAGCCCATCAGCCAGGCCGCGGGTGGTCAGGCCAAAACTTTACAATCTTCTGTCCCCATGCAGCCACATCTCAGTCAGTGTTTATACTGGCTCAAGCTAAGGAGGCCAGTCTCCAGACAAGGGGATCCTGGTTCAGGAGGCTATAGAGTCTTGCTGTACCTCCGTCCAAAAGTCCCTGCTTCCTGAGTATCGATGCCTCTGAGCAGCACCCACTCACTGTACCTGGGTATTTATGATACTGAGCAGTATCTCCAGCATCCTGGGAATCTGTGAGGCTCAATGTTACTCCCCAGCATCCTGGGCATCTATGATGCTGAGTGGTACCCCCTCCAGCATCCTGAACATTTATGATGCTGAGTGGCACTCCCATTATTATAGGTATCTATGATGCTGAGTGGTACACTCAGCATCCTGAACATTTGTCATGCTGAATTGTAGCCCATCCAGCATCCTGGGTATCTATGATGCTGAGTGGCACCCTCAGCATCTTGAACATTTGTAATACAGAATTGTAGCCCCTCTAGCATCCTGGGCATCTATGATGCTGAGTGGCAACCCCACAATCCTGGGCATCTGATGCTGAGTGGTACTCCCTTCCAGCATCCTGAACATTTATGATGCTGAGTGGCACCCCCACTATCCCGGGCATCTATGATGCTGAGTGGCACCCTCAGCATCTTGAACATTTGTAATACTGAATTGTAACCCCTCTAGCATCCCGGGCATCTAAGATGCTGAGTGGTACCCCCTGTAGTATCCTGAACATTTATAATGCTGAGTAGTACCACCTTCAGCAACCTGAACATTCACAAAGCTGAGTTATACCCCCTCCAGCCTCCTGGGCATCTATGATGCTGATTCATGTCCCCAGCATCCTGGGCATTATGATGCTGAGTTGTACCCCCACTATCCTGGCCATTCACAATGCTGAGTGTTACCCCCAGCCTGTGGGTACTTGTGACACTGCTGCATATCCACAGATTTGTGTGTCTGTGTTCTCACTGGGCCATGAGCTCCCTGACAAAAGAAACTGTTAGACTTCTCCTTGTATCATCAGTGCCGAAACCATGCATCCCTTTGGCAGATGCACACTAAAGGCACGGCACATGAATGAATGAATGAATGATGCTTGATGAGCTAAGCTGGAGATCATGGTGTCCTCAGGCCCAATGTTTGCATCCAGCTTCTTCCCTCATGGGAGAGAAGCATAAGGATTGGAGCTAGTTCCCAAATCTGGCTCTATATCTGAGTTCATTGGAGGGCTTTATAAAATAGGTTCCCAGAGGCTTCCCTAAACTTACAGAATCAGATCTGTAGGAGTGCAGACCCCAGAACTGGTAGTTGGAGAAGATTCCCTAGGGAGATGTTTTCAGGCAGGGCCCCGGAGCAGCCCTTGGGAAGCATGGGGACAGCACTGAGCATGCTCCTGCCTCAGATCAAGCAAGAGAAATCTGGGCTTGGGTCAATGAGAGGCCAGCCATACCCTGGGGCGATGGGTCCCAGCCCTGGTTCCACAGACCCTGGGGTGGACATTACAGTATAGACAGACAGACAGACAGCACCCACGCTGGGCTGCTTCTGACTCCTAAGGCAGGTCTTGTTTTCTCCGTCTAGCACTCAACAACATCCAGCAGTGAGAGGAATCAGACCACAGGCCTCACAGTTGCAATTGGCACCATGACCCGTAGAAGTAGACCTCTCTTTGAGCACAGCTAAATTTGAAAATACTGGGAGTTATACCTGATGTAAATGACGAGTTGATGGGTGTTGACGAGTTGATGGGTGCAGCACACCAACATGGCACAAGTATACATATGTAACAAACCTGCACGTTATGCACATGTACCCCAGAACTTAAAGTATAATAATAATATAAAAAAAGAAAAGAAAATACTTCCACGGCTGAAAGAATTCCATCTATGATGGAGGCTTGGCCTGGAAGGTCGAGTCACACAGTAGCTGAGAGTATGAAGCTTTAGAATCAAACCTCCGAGTCCAAGTCCCGGCAGGACTATTTACCAGCCCCGTGACCTTGAGCAAATCGCACAGCCCAGGGCAAGTCACAGGACGTCTCTCTCACTCAGTTTCCTCCTCTATAAGATGAAACGAATGCTTGGCCCCACAATCTGGGCTGTTGTGAGGACAGGATGGGATGAACCCACAAGGCATAGCAGCAGGGGCTAACAGCATCCTCCCACACACGGCGCACTTAAAACAGGGGCATGTGCACATGTGGAGTTTGCAAGAGCACATCTCCTGTGCATGCTGACACACACTCATGTACACTGTGTGTGGAGGAGAACGTGCCCCGCAACCAGGAGCCCCGCACGCAATCGCCAAGCAGCCTCAAGTTCACCAACCAGACTCCAAACCAGCCAGGAAAGAAAAGGGGTTCTGAATGGGCTCAAATGCATGGTCCATCCGCGGCATCGGACAAAGGCCTGGCGTGATCTTGGCTCTGCCGACTCTATTTGTGCCACTGACTCACCCTCCTCTGTCTTCTTCTTTGGGCCAGAGTCCCTCTCTGTGGTGACCGGTTCCCTGGGGGAAGTTTCAGGCCCGCCTTTTGTTCTCCTCCTCCTGTTTCTGGCTCACACAGTGAGCTCACCTCCAGCACGAAAGGAATACCTCAAGCTGTCCTGACAAATCTTCTGCAGGCCAGCCTGGCTCCAAACATCATCCCCACGCTCCCACTTCCTTCAAACCCATGCAGTTGCTCTGCAGATGATCCCAGCTCCAAAGACAGATCTGGGCAGAACTGCATGGGAAGGAGAGATGGAGAAGGTTCTGGATGCCAAGGCCTGGAGAAAGCTCTGGGACAGCTTCGCAGCTCAAAAATGCCTGCCTGCCTGCCTGCTTGCCTTCTTTCCTTCCTTCTTTCCTTCTTTCCTTCCTTTCTTCTTTTTCCTTCCTTCCTTCTTTCTCTTTCTTTCTTCTTTCTTTCTTTCTCTTTTTCTTTCCCTCCCTCCGTCTTTCGTTCTTTCTTCTTTCTTTCTTTTCTTTCTTTCTCTCTCTCTCTTCCCCTTCCTTCCTTCCTTCCTTCCTTTCCTTCCTTCCTTCTTTCCTTTTCTTTTTGAGACACAGTCTTTCTATGTTGTCCAGGCTGTTCTCAAACTCCCAGGCTCAAGCAATCCTCCTGCCCAGCCTCCCAAGTAGCTGTGATTATAGGCATGCACCACTGCACCCAGCTCTTGGAAACACATTTCTAGCCAGGCACTGTGGCTGATGCCTGTTATCCCAACACTGGGAGGCTAAGATGGTTGGATCACTTGAGCTCAGGAGTTTGAGACCAGCCTGAACAACACAGGGAGTCTCCATCTCTATAAATGATTTTAAAATTGGCCAGGCATGGTGGTACATGCCTGTGGTCCTAGCTACTTCGAGGCAATGGCAAGAGGATTCCCTGAGCCCATGAGATTGAGGCTGCAGTGAGACATGATCACACCACTACACTCCAGCCTGGATGACAGAGTGAGACCCTGTCTCAAAATTAAAAAAAAAAATTTCTGGCAACCTGCAAATTAGCAACAGCATGTGGTGAGCCTGAGTCTGCCCTCTTACCTCTGCCAGACCGTGCACCGGTACAGGATACTGTATGATGGCTGTGGGTACATGCTGGGCTACAGGTCACTAACCAACTGCAGAGAAGCCAGGATGTTTGTCAGGAAGTGCCCTTACCTTCAGGAGCTGATCTCAAGGAGACAGCTGCACTTCTGTTCTAGGTTAGTGCAAAAGTAATTGCAGTTAGTACCATTACTTTCAATGGCAAAAACAGCAATTACTTTTGTACCGACCTAATAGCAGACTCCAGCACAGACATAGTCCTGGGGGCTGCCCGTTGGCCTGGCTAGCCTGATGGTACTGAGGTCTGATGGAGGCTGCTGCTCTGCTGCTCACTCATCCTTGCATTTCTGCCTCAGGAAATAGCCAGGAACAGGAAATAGAAACTTTGTCTGGAGGCCCACACCTCCCTCCTCACCCCGCCTCAGGCTTGGGTTCCTTTTTCCATGGTCCACCATCAAGCTCACTCAACAAACACAGGGGCACTTAGAAAATCATTGACAATGGTGGTTGTGACCTTGCTTTCTGGGAGTAGCAGCAGCAGCCTCTGCGGTGGAGCATCTCCTGCAATCATGCTAAGATCCTCCTAAAGTCATGCTAAGAGGTCACACTAAGTCCTCATTCCACCTGCAGATATTATTTATTACTGGCCAGGCGTGTGGCTCATGCCTGTAATCCCAGCACTTTGGGAGGCTGAGGCAGGTGGATCACCTGAAGTCAGGAATTCAAGATCAGCCTGACCAACATGGCAAAACCCCATCTCTACGAAAATACAAAAATTAGCCAGGTGTGATGGCACGCACCTATAGTCCCAGCTATTTGGGAGGCTGAAGCAGGAGGATCACTTGAACCCGGGAGGCGGAGGTTACAATGAGCCAAAATTGTGCCACTGCATTCCAGACTGGGTAGCAGAGTGAGACTCTCAAAAAAAAAAAAAAAGATACTATTTATTGCTCATTTTATCAGAAAGAAAACTGAGGCTCCAAGGGGTCACTGAAGTCAAACCACCCCAAAATTTAGAGTCTTAAACATCCATGTTTATTAGCTCATAATTCTTGGCTTGGCCCCCTTGGCTTTTTCTCAATTTACTAGGACTGTAAATGGCTGAGCACATACTTGAACCACTAACCCCAAAGCCCATGCCCCTCTCCCCTACCCAATCCCACTTCCTAGGTCCTCCTCTTCAAGACTGAAAGAGCTTTATCCCACCCATTCATTTTCTACCTGAGGGGCCTGTGGCCCAATAAAATGATGCATAGGATGTCTCAAGTTTGCACCTAAACCTGGGTTTGAAATGACAGTGACACCCCTTGGCCCGTGTCCTTCACCTGGTCATCACATCTTTATTTGTCAATATATCACGCTGATGGGCCTTTGTGCGCTGACACCGCCACCATCTTCCCCAGTGGCAGGGAGATCCAGGAGCCAACAACAGGTCCTTTAAAGACCCTGGCATGAAGACAATTGCTCCCTGGACCATTTGTTTTCTTCTGTGACTAAACTCACCACCAGTGCACTGGATTGAGCGCTGTGGGTCTGTGCAGAGAAGGGTTCTCAGAGGTGAACGGGATTGGCTGGGAGGAGAGATGGAGAATCCTGGCACATGGCACAAAGCCTAGTGAACACCACGTCAACATCGAAGGTTCTCAATAAAACACTTCCTGGGCTCCTTGGTCACAGGGCACTTCCATGGGAGTCAGAAGTAACTCTTCCTTCTCTGTATGTGGAGCTGCCTACCACAATCCCCCACCTCCAGTCACCTCCTTCTCTCATCTCCTCCGGCAAGCCAGCCTGAAAAGTGCTGAGGAGACCCTCAGCTCCTACATCCTCCAATCAGTCCCCTCTGCTTGTTCTGTGTCATCTGTCCAGCTCAGAGTTTGGGGGAAGCCTGACACAGACAACTTTGTGCCAGCCTTCATGTGCCCAGCTGCCCTCTCCACTGGCCTGGCCCACCCCACACTGTCACTCAGCTGCCTCCACGGTGACTGTTTCCTAGGGAGAATAACAGGTTCTCTTTCATTCTTATCCTTACTTGTCTTACTATTTATGGATACACAATGACTCTCTCCAGTAAGAAGGACCCCAGTGTGGGCGGTTCAGCTTCTTCCGAATGTTCCCTTTCTCCATACATTACCTGCATGTGTGTTGCATGTGCTTCTTTCAAGGAGCTGTGTGTGGCCCAAAGAGGGGAACAGTTGGATCCATGTCTGTTCTGTTTGCCTTCGTGCCACGTTCTCCAAAGTTGACTTCTGAATCTGAAGAGTCTGCACTTCTGAAGATTCTTTCTGGGGAAGGATCTGACATAACACCAGCTCTTTGTCCCATGCAATATAAAAAACAGAAAGTGCACCATGCAGAGATGACTGTGTGATCCCAGATCCTAGAATTCTTGTCCATTTTATCAGCAGAAGGCTGGGGAACCTGCCCTGGTTGGTCACAAGGCACTAACTGCCTGGAACTGTGAGATGAGATGTTCATGTAACCATTTATTTCTCAAGCACGTGAGAGTCCAATGTCGTGTCCATACGAGTGGCCAGCTTTCCCTGCGTGGTGACTGGCAGACCCAGGCCACCTTCCTCTGTAGATTCCCCATCCTTGTGACCTTGGAACTCCTGCCTCCAGCTTGGGGGAGAACAAGGAGAGTGGAAACACCCAGTGCTGTTTTGAATAGCCCTGGCCTGGAAGGGAGAAACATCCTACTCAGGGTCAACTGAGAAGAATTAGTTTCCCAGGCACGAGGCACGCAAGGAGGCCTAAGGAAGGTGTCTTCAAATGAGGTGGCTACATCCCAGGGCCAATTCAGCACTTGGGAAGGAAGAGAGGGGTCATGCATTTTTGTAGTCTCTACCACAGAGTTACCTGCAAATATTGCTTGCAATACAGAGTGGAAATATGGCCTGGGACCTTCCCAGTGCAAACCACAGATCTTGACTCTCATGGAGTTAGAACTGGACCCTGTGCAGCCCATTGACTTGATGCTGCCCCGTGGGGACTAACCTGCCTGAGCAGGAAGCCCAGTGGGGTTTGTTGCCTGGGGCCTGCCTCAGTAGGGATCCTGCCCATCCTCATTTACCTGTTGCCAGGCTGCTCTAAGGCACACCCAGGGCTGGCTGGGCGTATGCACTCCCTGGAGGCCTCTGCAGACTCATACTCAGTGACCTCAAGCTCCAAATGGCACTGATGAAATCCAGCCTTTGATTCCCTGATTCAAGTTCATGGCCTGATCCAGGCCCAGGAAGAATCCACCTGACCCTTCCCCTTCTGCCCTTCCTCAGGGCCCCATCATCTCACCTTCCCGGTGCCTTGTCCTTTTTGTTTGCCATCTGACCACACTCTCCTCTCACACATTCCCCCAAAATATCAAGCACCATGTGGAAAATCTGAAAGGTGCATCCTCATCAGGCAGCTCCTGGCCTTGGGGTTGTGTTCTTGGCCGGAGCAACTCAGTTTCCTCCCTCCTTGGGGCAGACACGCTCCGGAAAGCTTGTCCCCTCCCGCTTTGTAACCACTCAACTTCATGCAGAACATTCTGGCTGTATTGGAAATGAGAAGCAAGTGGCTAAAGACAGACAGTCAGGGGAAGACTTTGCACCCAAATTCTTCCTTTGCATAACAAAGCTTTTTTTTTTCCTTACTTGAGCAATAATTGTGTATTGACTAAAGTGTTTCACACACAGAAAAGTAGGTTACAAAATAAAAAAACAGATATTAACTCTAATCCCACCATGAACATGTTGATACACTTACTTCTTTACCTTTCGTTTTTTTGGTATGAGTGGCTTTGTTTTAACGTACTGGAACTCATAATGCTGGTAGAATTTTAAAGCATATTTCACTTAATATTGTGCTGTGGGCATGTTACATGCTGTTCTATCATCCTTGGCCACTTGATTTTGAGTGATTTCATAATGTTCCATGGAGTGGGATTCTATGACTTAGCTACATCTATCCAGCTTCAGTCAAGAAAACAGAGGAGCCACTCCAGGTATTCCACAGGAGGGTTTTCATGCAGGAAATTTGGGGCTAAAATAACTGTTGGAGGAGCTGAGTGGGGAAAGGTCAAGGAGACCACCACTCCTCTTGGCTTTCTGCGGCAGGGAAGTGGGTGGTTTGTGGGGTCCCTCTGGGAAGCCCCTGCAGACCTCACATTCAGTGTCTGCCAGCAGCTACTGCTGAGGGCGGAGCCTCCTGCATCTCATGTGGGTGCCTCTCCTGGGCAGATGCTAAACCGTGGAGGAAGGAGTTCCAGGAAACGCAGCTCCAGGCTAGCCCTCCGAGGGTGCTGAGGAGCATGTGGACAGGATGGCAGCGGAGTCCAGTTGACCACTGCCCCTCCTTCATGTGGCCCATTCTCTACTGTGGGACTTGCTGTTTCCTAATTTTCACTGAATTTCTCTCTCCCATAACACCCTCGGGAGTATTTCTCTGGGGGAGTCCTGGTCTCCTTGGTGAGCTTCCATCACTGGAATGCATGCCTCCTTATCAGGGAGGATTCCCAGAGGAACCCCTGCTTTCTCTGGTTCTCAGGGAGCCAGCATTCTTGTTCCTGGTGTAGGTGGATGCCAAGCAGGTGGGTTCTTAGCAGCAGATCCCAGGAGCACAAAGAGTGACATGTCCAAGAACCCGAAAGTGTGAATAGCGTCCTCTCTCCCTTCCTTATTTCCCACATCCATAGAAAGCCCATCTGAGGTCAGAGAAAGGACATTCTTGCATGACAGGCAGCATGGGAGGAGCAGCTGCAGGTTTCTTGGATGCTATTGCCTGAGACCGGCAGTCCCTTCGGCTTGAGATGTTCAGGGTCTCTGCAAACACAGAAAACTCACATTGCGAACTGCTGCTCCGTGGGTGAATGCAGCAGTCCACAGAAGAGCGTTGTCGGGGGCTCTTCATTCCAATGTTTAAGCTCATTGCCAAGAAGGGAGAGAAGGTGAAGTTGTAGGAGAGGAAAAAGGCTGACCAGGGCTGGGCAGGTCTACAGTGCAGGTCGCACGGTGTCCTTCCCACAAGGTGTCTACCATATGGCCCAATCTGACCAGTGGGCAGAAAAGTCTATGAGGGCTGGAGAGTCTCAGCATTCACCAGTCTCCAAAGGCTGCACTTTGCTCTGAGAATTAAACCAAAACTCCAGACTCCAAGGTTCTGCATGAACTGGCTCCTGCCCCCCACCTTGTCTCCTGCCACTTTTCCTGGGATCTAGACGCTCTGGCATGTCCCCAGTTCCTTAGACCCAATGGATTCATTGGTGCTGCTTCCCACAGATGCTCCTCCTTCAGCCTGGACCATCTTCCACCGGTCACTTCATCGCTGTCCTTGGCACTGTCTGCCAAGTCTCTGCGGTAAGGTGCCTTCTCTGACGGCCTTCCCTGCAACCCTGTGTCAAGCAGCCTCCACCCCCAGCAATTTCCTCTTTTGCCACCTCTGTGTTTTCTTCATTCATAAAACGGGTCATTCCTTTGCTTTTCTAATTTCCCTTTGGGTTGTGTGTCTGTCTTCCCCATATGACCATAAGCTGCAGGAGAGCTCAGGTCTTGCTTGTTCTGTTTCTTTTGGGCTCTCTAGCTCTCAACCATCCCTGGCTCAGAAAACATCTTTACACAGAAAGGATGGAGCTGCGTTTGCCCCCTAGGCAGCAGCCAGCACAAGATATGCCGTTTGATTCAAAACATAAGAGGTGAAGCATTTGGGATTCTGCTTCCTGGGGTGAGCCTGCTGTGCTCAAGGTTAACAGAATGACTTAGCCACTGGTGTGGATTGAATTGTGTCCCCTCAGGGGAAAAAAATATATCATGTGTCGAGGTCCTAATTCCCAGTACTTCAAAACGTGACTTTATTTGGAAATAGAGGTTTTTTCCTCTATTTCCACAGGGCTGGGTCTCTGAGAGGGAAGCAGGGCTCACCCAGAGGGCCAGCCTTGGTGCTAACGCCAGGTCTTCAGCCCATTTTCATCCATCTACATGGATGCAATGTAATGAGTTAAAAAGGAGTTGTTTTGGAGGAGGGTGAGCCCTGGTCCAATATGACCAGCATCTTTAGAAAAAGGGGTAATTCAGACACAGACACACACCTGGAGAACACCATGTGAACATCGAGACAGAGATTCGAGCAATGTGTCCACAACCCAGGAACACCAAGGACTGCCCACGACCAGCCGAGCTGGAGAGAGGCTTGCAACAGAGCCTGCCTCAGAAGGAAACGGCCCCTGCCCACACTTTGATCTTGGACTTCCAGCCTCCAGAACTGTGAGCAATAAACTGTTAATTAACCACCGCCCCGCACCCCCGCTGCTTGTGTTACTTTGTAAGGCAGCCCTTGCAAACTCACAGAACTCTGTTATTCCTGACACCCAGGACCCCATCAGCTCAGGGCAGCTCCACTCTGGGTCCGAGGTCAGGACTGGTTGTCACAGCGCAGGCCGTAGGGTGAGAGGTCAGGACTTCCGTGAGGCAGCACACCGGTGCTGCCCCACCACCTGCCCTACCTTCTTACCCTCTCTACAAACTGGATCCTGTTGCCAGGCTGTCTCCCAACTGCCACTCCACAAATGCAGATAATCGAGAGCTCCAAAGCAATCCCAGCCCTAGGTTCCAGAGTAGGGGTGAGCAGAAAGGAACACAGGGCTGGGTCTCTGAGAGGGAAGCAGGGCTCACCCAGAGGGCCAGCCTTGGTGCTAACGCCAGGTCTTCAGCCCATTTTCATCCATCTACATTATCTCTGGCATGGAGAGAGACCGGGCTGCCTCCCAGACCATGGACAGAAGCTGCTGACTCCTGTAACGTCGCCCACTTTCTGTGCAAACTGCTAACGACAGCACATTGCCGGCGATCATCCCTGCCGTGCCTGTGGAGGCTGGCCCCCAGCAGGTATAGCTTTCATCCTGGCTGGAAGTGACTGTCTGGCTTGAGGGGGACTTCTCTCCAAGCCATAACCCCATTCCAGAAACGTGATCACATCACTAAAAGGGGGTCCTGGCAACTGGAGAAGGTGAAGTGAAAAGGAAGAGCAACATTTAGTGCCATGAGGTATGGATGTGTGAGGACGGCTTTCCCCAGCTGGGGTGGGCGTGGGCTGGGGGCAGCCAGGGCTGGGGTCTGCAAGTCTCTTTCCAAGTCCTGCTCAGAGGTGGGATCTGGGCAGGATGTCCAGGTGTCGGCAGCAAGGTCAGAGGCCCTGGCTCTCATTCCTTCCAATGTTATGGGAAACCGGCTTCCCAAATGAGCAGGGGTGGAGGTCAAGAGCCACAAGTGCCTTTAACATGAGAAGCAGTGCCAAGGGTGTAATAAACGCTTGTAACATGACCCAGTGCAGCACCCATGTCTTCCTCACCCTGGAAGCCCATGTGAGCCTCTCCCAGATGCTTGGCGGGAGGACCCTCACTCCCCCACATTCCTGGCCCTCACCTGGGCATATCCTAAGGCCCTCTCCTAATTCCACCATCAGACCAGGAGCCACAGCACAATGACAGCCACAATGGTGATAACCGTGATACTCAATCCATCAACAAAAATGACCAGAGTGCCTAATTACCACCAGACGTCACTCAAAGCCCGGGGATGTAGCAATGGATGGGACAGACAGGCTTCCTGTTCTCCCATAGGTGACATTCTAATAGAACTGAGAATCATATCAATAACAGTTGGCTTTCTGGAGCCCTTGCTGTGTGTGAGGCATTGTATTTATAAGTACTTTAACTGCACGGTCTGTTAATTTTCTAAACCACCTTATGAAGTGAGGGGTACGACGATCACCCCCATTTTACAAGTGAGGAAGTTGGCACACAGAAGTTAGGAGATTGGTCCCAGGTTGTATACCAAGGATAGCTGGGAGAGAAAAAGGCTAGGATCCCAATTAATTGTTGGGTTATCATCTCTTCCGACTGGTAACATGTCATTCTCCTCACAGCGTCTATCCCACCTTCACAGAGAGATGTTTTGGACATGTTTATAGAATCAGCAGCAGTCCTCGCCCTGATCGTGGGTTTTGGTGTAAGTGCCGGGGCTGGCACAGCCCCTCCCAAGGGAAGAGGAGCCCACTGGCTTTCCACCCGAGGATCAGGGCTAAGGCCCAGCCTAGCTATAGAACCAGAGAAGGCTGGCACTGGGGCTACAGCAGAGATCCATACTCCGTAAGCATTTTACACATTCCCTCTGTGGAGCTTCTACAGACATTTGGGCTGATAAACCTGAAATCTCTAGAAAGCATCTAATTAATGCATCTTCCCAAGTAGAATGTTTTAGTAATTGCTGTTCAAGCAACAGAAAAGTTGAGAAAGCTTTTATTGCAAGGGCTGCAGGGACAGATAGAGATCCACACGGCTGCTTCTCCCAGGCACTGGCTCTCTCTCCCACAACCTATTGACATCCATTAACATTCTTCCAGCTATAAAAAAAATGCATCTTATTCTAACACTCTCCATAGGCAGGAAGCTGGGCATTGAATTACCGAGCTTGAGTAATTGCCCGTAGTCATTGTGATGGAAAATGGCAGAAATCACAATGAGTCACAGGGTGCTGGAAAGGCAACTGTTTGGTGACGATAATTCTGTAAGGATAATTTCATTAATGGAAGTGGGAGACAAGGCGTGTGCCAGTGAATATTGTATATATGTATATACATATCCGCGGACATACATCTAGTGTTTAAAAACGGCTGCATGTAAATGGGTATGTATGTGTCTGCCTTTTTAATGAATGCCCGAGCGCTGAATGGTAAAGCACCATTCAGAAGTGATTTGTGATAATCACACAGGGGAGAAATCCTTTAAGTGAAAGGAAATGGGAACAAGGATATTTCAAGCGTAGATGTAAAAAGCTTCTATTTGATTCGGGGCCACAAAGGATTCAAAAGACATCAAAGCATTGACAGACTGAATAGCTTCCACCAAAGGAAGAAGTTCCCCACTCTGGAATTTAGCACAGGAGGTAAACCAATCACAAATCCTCATGCTGAAGAAGGTTATTGAGGGACAACACTGGGTGCCAGTAGGACCGCAAAAGAATCCCAACTCCTGCTTTGCCCTGCCCGGGCTACCCTCAGGTTAGATCCTTGGCTACCAAAACAGGCTTCTGCTTTGCAAAAGGAACAGAGTCATGTGCTTTGAATGAGGCAACTGCTCTGTGCACCACATCCAATGTGTTGGGATTAAAAAAAAAATCAGAATGGACATTTACTTAGGACTAAACCTCGTCCACCTGGAGAGTGTCTTCCCCTTCTCCACAGGTGCGCCCCACCTTCCCCAGCGCTCGGCCCTCTCCTCCCAATCAGCACAAACAACACAGGGTAGGAAATGACAGTGTCTTTTGCAGCCTGAGGCTTCAGAATTAGAGTCTGGGCAGCGTTTTCACTGACAACTCTGATAGATTTTATGTTTCTGTGGGAGCCAGTCCCAGAGCCCACCCAGCCCAGAAATAGAGAGACGGCTTTCGCACTGATCTCTACCGGTTCCTATTGTATTCTATGATTTTAAATTGAGGTAAACATCACATAACATAAAATTAACAATGAACCTATATATGTTATAAGTTCAGTTTTATTTTAGATTTGGGGGTACACAGGCACGTTTGTTACATGGGTACATTGTGTGATGCTGAGGTTTGGGGTACAATGGATCCCATCACCCAGGCAGTGAGCTAGGTTTTCAGCACTTCCCCCTTCCTTCCCTCCCGACTTTTGGGCAAAAGTCTAGTATCCAGAATCTACAAGGAACTTAAACAAATCAACAGGCAAAAAGCAAATAATCTCATTAAAAAGTGGCAAAGGATATGAACAGACACTTCTCCAATAAGATGTACAGTGAACCATTTTAAAACATACAATTTGGTGGCATTTCATGCATTCTTTGTGTTGTGTAACCATCAACTCTGTTTTGTTCTTTTTTTTTTTGAGACGGAGTCTCGCTGTCACCCAGGCTGGAGTGCAATGGTGTGATCTTGGCTCGCTGCAAACTCTGCCTCCAAGGTTCAAGTGATTCTCCTGCCTCAGCCTGCTGAGTAGCTGGGATTACAGTCATGTGCCACCACGCCCAACTAACTTTTGTATTTTTGGTCAGGCTGGTCTCGAACTCCCGACCCCAGGTGATCCACCCGCCTCAGCCTCCCAAAGTGATGGGATTACAGGCGTGAGCCACCTCGCCCAGCCAACCCTGTCTTGTTCTAAGACATTAGTGTCATCCCAAAAGGCAACTGTGCACCCATTAAGCAAAATCACTCCCAACTCCCAGCCCCCATGGCCACCAACCTGCTTTCGTCTCTGCAGCTTTACCTGTTCTGCATGTGTCATGTAAGTGCAATCACGCAACACGTGAACGTTTCCGTAGCACGTTTTCAAGGTCTGCCCATGTTATAGCACGTGTAGCACTTTATTCATTCTGTGGCTGAACAACACTCTATTGTACGGTGTGGATAGACCGTGCTTTGATTCTCCGTCCTGCCATTTATAGACAGTCGAGTTGCTTCCACCTTTTGGCTATTCTGAGTGATGCTGCTGTGGGCAGCATCCACACAAAATGCTGGGGAGGTACGGGTGACTCAGGGCTCTGGTGATCTGGTCCTCGTGGGCAGACAACGTATCCGAGTCCCTGCTGTCTGTTCTCCCAGGTGCGTCCCAGAAGTAGAATTGTTGGATTGTACAGTCACTCCATGCTCGACTTTTGAGGAACCTGAGCAGAACTTGGACCCCTGTCCGCCCACCGGGTTTATTGGTGGTTTCTCTGTTCCCCTCTCCCATCCTGGTTCTGGCATACTCTGAATGTCTCTTGCACTCCCTTCCACGGCCACACACTAAATTCAGGGAACATCTCAATGGCCGCATCTGGTCACAGGGCATCCACCCATTGGCCCCAGCTCAGACTGTCTCTCTGGGATCTCAGGTCCGTGCAGTGTGAACACACAGCCAAGAGAGGGCAGGCAGAGGCACCAGACCTCCGCTTGGTGCTGGTGAGCTGGTCCTCGCTGGATCAGCTGCCCATTCTGCTGGACCCAGGCATCCTTGTCCCCTTTAACAGGGAGGACTGAGGGAGACACAGTTGAGTAAAAACCACTCACCCGCCATCTAGACACTGAGGTCATTGGAATCATGGCCACAGTGCAAGGATTTTCGGGTCCTTCTGTGTCTCAACAGCTTCTGGAGGTGCCGGCTGAACTAACGCCCAGCCTAGAAAAGAGAGCCCCAAGCTCTGGTCCCGATAATCCACCCACCTTTCCTAGTCCCGACCTACAGGCTCCAGTCCCTCGGTCCTGCTCTGTCCTGAGGTTCCAACTGCCCTGTGCAGGAGCCTGGGACCCTGAGCCTTTTCCAGATTCCTCTCCAAGCCGAGGACCAGATCACCAGAGCCCTGAGTCACCCGTACCTCCCCAGCATTTTGTGTGGAAGGAATCTTTGGCTCCAGCACCAAGCAAAACAGTTGATTAAAACGTGTCTTTTCCTGCGAGGAAAGAGAAAGGAGAGTCTTCGGTTTCTCCTACCTGATACCCTGACTGTGGCTCCTGCCCCCGCCGTGCCTGCTCAGATGTGTCTCTGCTGTGGGTTGTTACCACGGCCCCCTGCCCATCTGTAGCAAGGGAGGTTATTCCCTTGCATTTGTGGAAGGCAACCAAGGAAAGTAAAACTTCAAGGAGGAAAGAAATGAGAGATGGTAACAGATTAGCAATTTGCAAATTATCCTAAGGAAAAATGTTCTATTAAGAAAAAAATGATGAGCACGTGCTATTGAAGGGGGGGTGGGGGACCATGGCTGGGGAGAAGAATGGACTCTAGCTCGCTGAAATTACAGTATTGTCCCTTCTCCAACTAATAGGCTCTGTTCCCTGACAATACACTAAAGATATCGTTTATTAAGCCCATTATCCTGCAGACCGCAGTTAGTCACTTCTCAAACATTGCCACATTTATGAAAGACAGTTACAGTCATTTGCAAGATAATTACCATTTTAATCCCAAACCAGCCCGCAGGAGCAAATTGCTTTATAAGTAACCAGGTTTTCAGCATGTCATGACAGAATGCTGTGCAGGCCCTCAGACACTCCGGGCTTGTTTTGCGGTTTTCTACAGTGTGGGGAAACCTGCCCTCCTGGGACTGGGTAGAAAGGGGGGACAGCCTCCTGTTCTGCGCCTGAGGGTGGACACTCACAGTGTCATGATTCCACATGTCTGCTTCCAGCTCTCATTAACATGGATGGCAGAGAGAGAAAGGGAGGGAGGGAAAGAGTGAGGAAGAAAGAGGAGAAACAAGAAGAGAGAGAGGCAGGGAGAGAGAGAAAGAGAAATGGAAGAAGGGAAGGAGCGAGAGGGAGAGAGAGGAAAAGAGACAGAGAGAGAGGAAGGGAGGGAGGGAGATAGAGGAAGGGAGGGAGAGAGGGGGAAGGAAGGGAGAGAGAGGGAAGCTGTCATTAACACAGAGGAGGAAGAGAGAAAGAGAAGCAAAGATGAGAACAGGGAGGGAGGGAAGGAAACAGATAACAGAATTACCCTGCTTGAAGCTGGCCTAAAACAGAATCAGGGCATAAGAAAGGGATGTTGCCAGAAGCAATAAGAGCCCTGAAAAAAAGGTGAGGACATTGGTATCAAGACTATTTGACACATCCATAACTTCAGCCCCAAATGCAGAACCTTCCTTGAAAAATGGGAGGACCTTTGTATCTGATGAAACAGCTGCAGTCAGTATATTGCAAGGAGCCATCCTTTTGAGGAAGGAAAAAATGATCTGGAACTGAAGAGGATCAGAAGCCCCTGAGCAGGGGAAGCAACGGGGCAGGGAGGGGCTGAGCAGGGGTTACTGGGAGCCACATGAAAGTTGGATGAGCAGATGGCATCAAAGCCCCTGCTGTGGGGGTACGTCGGGCAGCGCTTTACCTCGGCAAAGCTAAGGCAGGGCCACCATTACCTGGGCACCTGTCTCAAGGTGCAGAAAGGACAGGTGCGGGAATGCATTATCGTGAGTGGTCATGAAGAATATAAAGGCAAGAGCTGGCAGCCAGTCACTTCCTGATTGGGAGATAATTGGAACTGCTAGAATCCAACCTACCCATTCATTGTTTTAATTTCCTCTGAAATAATCCCACGGAATGAGCATCCAGCTTTAGTCACCTTGACCTGACAGTGCCTGAAATTATCTGAATGTGGGGAGAAAAAAGACCAGTCCCAGAATAGGAGGAGGAAAAACAAGAGGGGCAGGGCATCTGCTGAGGCTGAGCCAGGAGGTGTGTCCTGGAGCACAGGGTGGAGGCGGTCACCTGGGGACAGTGGTGATTCTGGCCAAGGCGGCTTCCCAGGAGTGGCTGGAGAGAGGTGGAAAGCCAAACCCAAGTCAGCCAGGGGCTAAACCCTGGGTGAAGATCACAGTGAGCGTACAGCCAGCCCTTCCCAGCTCGGACCTCTTCTTCTGGAGATGCAGAGTTGGGAACAGAGAAAAGGGAAGTGCAGGTACCCTCATCTCCCTCACTGCAGCTAGCAATCCTGTGTTTCAGAATCTGCAGATGTTCAGCTTCATCCCTTCCCTGAAAACCATGTCTTCTCTGGAGCTTCCTATCTCTGTTCAAGGGGCCAGTCCCTCATGCATACAACCTGCACACCACAGTCTCCTCCTTCCTCTCACCTCCTACTTCATCTCCCTGAGGCCCCCTCCCCCTCAAAGCTTTTACCACACTTCCCCCTAAGCATCTGACGCCCACTTGACTCTCCACTCTCAGCGCTGACTGTTTCCGCTCCCTGTTCTGCCTAACACATCACCCCAAATTTACCTGCTGGCAAGAAGGCTGGCTCAGAGGGCTGTCAGGTAGAGTTTGGTTTCTGTTTCCATCTAGGTGGCCTCTCACCCTCCTGGGTCTCGTCTCCTCCAGGCGGCCTCTCACCCTCCCGGGTCTCTCTTCTCCAGCAGCGTGGCCTAGACTTCTTCCTGTGGCCTTGAACTCCCAGAAGCAGAGACAACCGGAAAGCAAGCCGCCCCTAAGACAGCAGTGGCAGTTTGTACAACCTCACTTCAGAAGGGTCTGCTGTGCACTGTGGTCTCACACACCAACCCGGAGCTACAGCAGAGGGGACTGCACACAGTGGTGAACGCCAGGCGAGAAGGGGGTTATTAGTTCATTGGGGGGCCTTCTTGGAGGCCAGCCATGGCACTTCCTGATTCTCAGTGCAGGTGGTGTGAACTTGTACCACAGCTCTGAAGATGCAGGGGCTGAGGCGTCCTCATTTCGTACCTTCCAAGATTCCTAGTGTGAAGTCAGAGGCCAAGTAGAAGCTCACTCAACACTTGTTGGAATATAGAGTTTTGGATTCTGTGTGAGCAAAACTCACCAGGGGTCTAACGTGCCTGATGCAGGTCCCCACCATCCCCCAACACCTGTTGATGATCCTGTCTCAAGGTATTTTCTGCCCATTCCTTCCTTCTTTCCTCTCCCCGCAGGTGTTACGAAGATGAAAGTAGACGACAGCTGGCAGAGATTGTGCTGACACACTCAAGGTCATGGACTGTCCTCTCATTTGAGCATTATTTACCCAACACAAACAGACAGACACCCAGATAAGGCCATGATAATGTAACGGGGGACCCACAAGGACTCTCTCTTTTCTTCTCTGAATAATTCCTGCCTCCCTACCCAGGCTGCTGTTCCCTCCCACACCCACATGTCCAATAACAGGCTGAGGTTATTGCTAGCTTTTCAGTTTTAATACAAATATGAAACGGAATCAATGAAACTGATATTGTGAGACAATATATTTCCCATCAGACAATTACAGGGGGATTTTTCATTCAGATTTTCACCATTCAAAATGAAACGCAGAGATTATTTTTTCAGTGGCACATCCTGAAACTCCAATCTCTCTGTCAGTAATGCAGCTCCTGAGGCTGTGTTGTAAAGGGACTTGCTAAAGTAGACTTCTTGACATTAATATAGCAACATGTCAAATAAAAACTCAGACTAAAAGAGATGAACTTCCCCTTAATATACCGTGATCGCCGCCGCGAGTCTGAGGGGGCTCCTAAGTGGCTTGGGATTCCTCTGCTTGGGATTTCTTTCTACTGACAGCAACATGTCAGAGTTCATTAATGCAGGACCAGGACCAGAGGCAAATATTTTGAACATGGAACAAAAAGAAGCTACCAGGAAAACATGGATTTCCCTGCAACCCCGACACTGCACCCATCTGCAGCTGTGAAAAAGGGTGCACAGTTCCCTCCACCTGAGCTGCTGCTGCATCTACCTGAGCAGTCAGAAAGCTCTCAGAAGACATGGTCACTGCGTGTGGGCCCCCCGGCCTGCAGAGGCCTGGCACATAGCGGGCAAACGCAGCTGCACCCCGATCTTGCACGCTTTCCTGTGGTTTTGTTTTACACCATCTGTTTTCAGCCTGCTCCTGCACTCTGGGCTGAAATGACTGAGTTTGGTTCCTCAAGCTCAACTGATGTCTGCAGGCTCCAGGATCTCTGAGTTGGGTCTGGAGATCCAGGAAACCCTGGATGTTGGATGACTGTTTTACCTGTGTGATCTTTCTACCAGGAAGGGGCATCTCCGCTCACCCCGCTCACCCTCTGGCTCTGCTCTCTGCTTTCGCACTCGTCCCTGGAGATATAAACCCAGACACTGCCCTGCTTGGCCACAGGCAGCTGACTGGTGGTCTGTACACCCTACGAGGGTCCAACAGCCAGACCTGTGACCTTCCTTGCCCTGGACTCACTCCTCTGCACCACTCTGGGCTGGCCAGCCTGCCCATCCCAGGGACTGGGCTAAATCCTGGTGCCTTGTACTCATGGGACAGGAAGGAGAACAGACATTAAGGGTCACCCAGGGCTGTGTCTGTCTAGGCTGACCATTGCTGGAAAAGTGAGCAACTCTAATTCCTTGCAAGAGCCCTTCCTCTACCTCCTTCCCTGGCCAGCAGAGCTGAGCCAGGTCAGCCAAGAGTCCCATCAACACTCACAGTGGGTGGGTGGCGGTCTCAGCCAACGTCTCAGGACAGCAGCTGGTGCTCAGGCACAGGACACTTAGATGGAATGTTCCAAACGCCCAGAGATGAGGCGGAGCCTGGACTGCTAAGCACTGGCTCATCAGACCTGCTGAGTTGATGCCATCAAGGCAGGTTCATCTCCAGTGGACTTCATGCTGACCATCCCTGCAAAGACTCATCAACGAACAGAAAACCACTGCAGAGGAACAAATGGCCCAGCCAACCATCTGCAGAGCCCCTCTTTGGACTCATCCCACCACCAACAAAAGTCCAGGAGGCAGAACCCCTATCTGCCATGTTCGGTATTGCCCCTCCCCAGCCCCCAGCCTGGCTCAGGGCCAGGTATAGAGGAAATGTGCTACACATTTTATTAGGTTATTGATGGAATAAACGAGTGACCAAACCTCACATTTGCCTAGTGCCTCCTTTGTGCACTCCTCACACGGGCCACACGGAGTCAGCTCTATTATTGTTATTTTCCCACTTGGAAAAGATGAGAAAACTGAGACACAGTATTTTTTTTTAAGTTGCACCCACCCAAGGTCCCATGGGTATAGGGTTGGCAGATTTAGCTGATAAAAATACAGGAAGCCCAGTTACATTTGAATTTCAGACCAATGATGCATAACGTTTAGTATAAGTATATCCCCAATATTGCATGAGATATACCAAAATATCGTTCATCATTTCCCTGGAATTCTAATTTAGTTGGGCATCCTGTGTATTATCGTATGATCCTCTGTGCAGCAAGGGGAGGGAGCCCAGGTCTGAGTCCAGGTTGCAAGGCTCTGAGCCTGTGTTCTCTCTGGAAACATCCAGGAGCTTCAGGGGAGGCTGCAGTGCACACACGCATTAGCTCTGGGAGTCCCTTCAGAGGAAATGGAAGGTCCACAGGGAAAAGAACCCACCTCCTTGGCTGTGGTTAAGTCTCCTCTGCTAGGCCAGCAAAAGTCAAAGGATAAGTGGGGAAGGAGGGGGATCCTGTTTATACGACCCACAGCTGTAATTAGATTCATTACAAAGCAGTAAAATGTGACCTCAGAGGAGATCCTTCTGGGTCCAGTCCTGGAGAAGAGCACCTGGCTGGGGAGTTGGACTTCTGTCTGTATTATTGAGCTTGTGCCCAGAAAGCAGTGTGTGTGTGTGTGTGTGTGTGTGTGTGTGTGTGTGTCTGTATGAGTGTGCAAGGGATACTTGTTGAAAATGTTCCTAGCAGGGCCATTTCCCAGGTGACAATGCTCCTGAAGGGCAGGCAGCTGGCTGAACAAGACCCCCAAAGCTCTGTATTATTGAGCTTGTGCCCAGAAAGCAGTGTGTGTGTGTGTGTGTGTGTCTGTATGAGTGTGCAAGGGATACTTGTTGAAAATGTTCCTAGCAGGGCCATTTCCCAGGTGACAATGCTCCTGAAGGGCAGGCAGCTGGCTGAACAAGACCCCCAAAGCTCTGTGCTCCTGGGGAACCAACGACTTTGAGTGGAGATGAACTGAGACATCTTTCAAACCTGTCATCAGGTTCCACGACTGAACGGTAAATTTTCCCAGGCCTCAACCCCACCAGCTCCTATCTCCATAACTCTGTTTATTTGATCATCTGTTCACTTTTATATAAAGTTTATTATGCTCTTCTGTACTGAAAAAAACCGGGGCCCTTTAATAGCTGCAGTGATAAAAAATGACTTCTGCTTCTCCAGCTCTCCAGGAATGAAATTAGTCCAATTACATTTTCCTCTCCTGTTAAATTCTCAGCCTCCAGTATCTGCAGATCAGCTGAGATGCAGAGTGGTTAAACATGTCCAATTAATCAAAGCACTGCTAGAGTTGTCAGAACATTCTAGAATTCCTCATTGCCAATGACTGGGATAATTTAAAAAAGAAGGTTTAAAAAGTTGACCACTCTTTGAGAACATTCTGACCCTGAAGCAAGGTTAAGGAGGCTTTGGCCAGAAGTTTGGAGCAGCTATCAGAAAAAGAACTTCTGGAACATTCTGGTGTTCCTTTAATGCAGCTCACCAAGGGTCGTGTGCAGTCTTGCCTTATTTGCTAGATGTTCACTCTGTTGTAGAACATGTTGGGGGATGGTAATATGGACAGGTGGACATAGGGTTCCAGTCTACTGGGCCAAATGTGATGGCCAGCCCAGTACACAGCCAGTGACTTTGTCCTGATGTTGAATATACAAATTCCTTTCTCTTCAATCCCAGTTCAAAGCCAACGTCTTCCAGACTCTCTTTCCAGATGGCTTCAACCATTCTCCAGTTTCCCAAAATAATCCTGACCGTCACCACCTTTTCAGAAACAAGAAGCATTTTAAATCTGGAAATGTGCAAACATAAATCACTACAGGTAGAAAACAAACCTCTTCTATTACATTCTCCCAGGACTTGATTTATTTTTCTCTGGACTCTATCCTGCATCACAGACTTGGTTAGGTTATTTATTCAATGTGTTCTGCCCCTTAATGGAAGCTCCAGGAGGGCAGGGCTTTGAATTAACAAATAGTCACTAATATTTGATTCACTAAGTTCTCTTCCATGCCCAGATCTTTGCCTGCCACATTACAGATGTGCGATAGGTAATGCTCAGGTGAGGGGATTGTCAGAAGCAAAATTTTACTGAATTCATTTACTCATGCATGCATTTGCCCCTTCATTTATTCAGCCTGAACTCACAGGGCACTCCCAGTAGCCAGAGACTGCTTTTACTGCCCTTTTTGCAGGAGGTGGCATATAATAGGGTTTGCAGGCTGGGGAACCAAGAGAGGCTTCACAGAAGATTTAGCCAGATCTGCGCAGAGGGCAGGGTATTCCAGGTAAAGGGTAGCCTGACCTCTAAGAGGCATAATGACATTTAAGAAAGGAGACTCACATGGAGATCCCAAATACAACCTATTGTGTAAAGGGGAAAGGCTGCTCGTTCTGTGCTTGCAGAAGTGAGCCAAGTACCGAAGTCTCACAGGAGCTTCCCGCTGGAAGGACCACAGAGATCACTAATATGGCCCCAGCACACAGAGAAGAAAACAGAAGCCCAGAGTTGGTGCAGCCTTGCCCGAGCTCACAACATTGGTCAGTGGCAGGTCCAGACCCAGACTCAGTCTAGACACAGCTCCATGTTCTTCCTCTCTTCTCATCAATTACTGCATCTCTCATTGCCCCAGGGGAGCTGCTATCAGGGTGGACATGTGGATGGATGGCTCTGATGTGTGTCAGTCCTGGGATGAGAAAGTGGAGGTTAGCTGACTTTCAAAGAAGATACACACAAGGGAACATCTCGTGGTGCGGAGAGGGTGGGGGGTAGCTGTGCCAAGGAAGGAGGAGGAGGTGCAGGAGGAGGCAGGGATGGTTGTGAGTTTGTGCACAAGGATGCAGTGTCTGTGTGCTTGATGCTCAGAATCCATCTCATGGTCCTTGCCTGGAGGGGGCAACCCCGCAAAATCCTTCCAACAAAAAAGCTAGAAACACATATCTTTCCAGCCAGGACAATAGTCCTACCAGCCAGAGGAGAGGTCTGGCTCAGGCCACCACAGCTCTCCTGAAGCAGAAAAGACACCGAAGGGGAGTGGCTGGAAGCTTTAGCCTCCTGCTGCAAGAAAATTATTCTCTCCCTTCTGCTGTACCTCACTTATCATCAACATTAAATTCTGAAAATGTGATCCAGGATGGAACTAATGCAGACACAGACATATCCAGCTGGAAGGCAGCCAGCTTTTCCCTGCAGCTTGTCCTGTTAGAGACTCTAACTCCAACCCTGATCCCACCAAGAGTCTGTTACATTCATAAGCTGCTCAATCTGGGATAAAGAGAAATCGGAGACATTTGTCCACCTTAGCTTTAAGAAGAAATGTCTCAAGCGCAAATGCAGCATAAAAGATATTCATAGTGACAGTCAAGTTCCTGCAGAGTGGACTGGGTGCAGTGGCTCATGCTTGTAATCCCAGCACTTTGGGAGGCCAAAGCCAAAGTGGGAGGATTGCATGAATCCAGGAGTTCGAGACTAGTAGCATAGTGAGACCTCGTATCTACTAAAAGAATCAAAAATAAATATTAACATAAATAAATAAAACAAAATAAAAGAAAATTAAAAAATATTAAAAATCTCCTGCAGAGTTAACCATCCCACTACTCTCCTGGCCCCCTTGCACCTGTGGAGTGTGACATCAAAGACCCGAGAGCCCTGTGCCCCAGTTGCGTCCACCACAGGTGGAAGGGCCCCATCTGTTAGCCCAGGTCCTTCCACATCCGACTCCTGAACCTTCCTACCTGCAGATTCCACAGGCGTGGTGAGAACCCTTCCTGACCTGGACACAGGCAGGGTGCACACTCCTGAGCCATCAGCCACCTCAGTCTCTGAGTGAGTTCCTCAGCTCTCTAGCCATTGCCAAGCATTCACAAGTATCCCTGCTCTCTGAGTGCTCCAGTCTCCAGGTGAGTGCTCCTACTCTGCCCTGCAAGTGCTCCTGCTCTGCTCTCTGAGTGCTCCCACTCTGCTCTATGAAAACTTCCTCCCTGCTCTCAGAGTGCTTTCCCCGGTTAGGAGTGCTCCTCCCTGCTGAGTACCCCATCCTGCTCTCAGAGTGCTCCCTACTTGCTTTGAGTGCTCTTTACTGCTCTCTGAGTGCTCCTCCCTACTATCTCAATGTTCCCCCTCTGCCCTTTGAGTGTTCCGATCCTGCACTCATGGTGCTCCCTCTCTGCTTGCTGAGCACTCTGCAGCTGTTGTTCTAGGTGTGAAGATCAAAATCAACAGAAGAAAGGACTCCTGCCTCTTTATCAAGGCTGCGTACAGGAGCCTAGACGTGTTCTAACAGCTGAGGGGAAGCTTTCATTAGCACCCTGCTCTGCTCTGAAAGAAATGCACCTACTTTATGGTGTATTGAATGGTGGCTCCTAAAATACATCCACATCTTTACCTCAAAACTGTGAATGTGACCTTGTTTAGAGAAAGGGTTTTGCAGATGTAATGAAGGACTTTGATGAGAGCTCATACTAGATGTATTAGTCTGTTTTCACACTGCAGGTAAAGACATACCTGAGACTGGGTAATGTGTGCAGGACAAAGTGTTTAATGGACTTACAGTTCCACATGGCTGGGGAATCTCACAATCATGGCAGAAAACAAGGAGGAGCAAGTCACATCTTATACGGATGGCAGCAGGCAGAAAGAGCTTGTGCAGGGAAACTCCCTCTTATAGAACCATCAGATCTCATAAGACTTATTCACTATCACGAGAATAGCAAGGGAAAGACCTGCCCCCATGATTCAATTACCTCCCACCGCGTCCCTCCCACAACACATGGGAATTCAAGGTGAGATTTTGGTCGGGACACAACCAAACCATATCATTCTGCCCCTGGACCCTCCCAAATCTCATGTCCCTTTCACATTTCAAAACCAGTCATGCCTTCCCAACAGTCCCCCAACGTATTAACTGATTTCAGCATTAACTCAAAAGTCCAAGTCCAACATGACATCTAAGACAAGGCAAGTCCCTCTGCCTATGAGCCTGTAAAATAAAAAAACAAGTTAGTTACTTCCTAGATAGAATAAGAGTACAGGCATTGGGTAAATACAGCCATTCCAAATGGGAGAATTTGGACAAAACAAAGAGGCTACAGGCCCTATGCGAATCCAAAATCCTGTAGGACACTTAAACCTCCAAAATTATCTCCTTTAACTTCATGTCTCACATCCAGGTCACACTGATACAAGAGGTGGGTTCCCATGGTCTTGGGAAACTTTGCCCCTGTGGCTTTGCAGGGTACAGCCTCCCTCCCGGCTGCCTTCACGGGCTGGCATTGGGTGTCTGTGACTTTTCCAGGTGCATGATGCAAACTGTCAGCGGATCTACCATTCTGGGGTCTGGAGGACAGTGGCCCTCTTCTCACAAATCCACTGGGTTGTGGCCCAGTAGGGACTTTGTGTGGGGTCTCCAACCCCGTATTTCCCTTTGGCACTGTCCTAGCAGAGGTTCTCCATGAGGACCCCACCCCTGCAGCAAACTTCTGCCTAGGCATCCAGGTGTTTCCATACATCTTCTGAAATCAAGGCAGAGATTCCCAAACCCCAATTCTTGACTTCTGTGCACTGGCAAGCTCAACACCATGTGGAAGCTGCCAAGGTTTGGGACTTGCACCCTCTGAAGTCACAGCCCAAGCCCTATGTTGGCCCCTTTCAGTCATGGCTGGAGTGACTGGGACTCAGGGTACCAAGTCCCTACACTGCACACAGCACAGGGACCCTGGGCCCAGCCCATGAAACCACTTTTTCCTCCTAGGCCTCTGAGCCTGTGATGGGAGGGGCTGCTGTGAAAACCTCTGACATGCCCTGGAGACATTTTCCCTATTGTCTTGGGGATTAACATTTGGCTCCTTGTTATTTATGCAAATTTCTGCAGGTGGCTTGAATTTTTCCTCAGAAAGTAGGATTTTCTTTTCTATTACTTTGTCAGGCTGCAAATTTTCCAAACTTTTATACTCTGCTTCTCTTATAAAACTGAATGCCTTTACAGGCACCCAAGTCACCTCTTGAATGCTTTGCTGCTTAGAAATTTCTTCCACCGGATACCCTAAATTATCTCTCTCAAGTTGAAAGTTCCACAAATCTCTAGGGCAGAGGCAAAGTGCAGCCAGTCTCTTTGCTGAAATGTTACAAGAGTCACCTGTGCTCATCTCTTTCAAGTTCAACGTTTCACAGGTTTCTAGAACAGGGGCAAAATGCTGCCAGTCTCTTTGCTAAAACATAACAAGAGTCACCTTTGTTCCAGTTCCCAACAGTTCCTCATTTCCATCTGAGACCACCTCAGCCTGGATCTCATTGTCCATATCATTATCAGCATTGTGATCAAAGCCATTCAACAAGTCTTTAGGGTGTTCCCAATTTTCCCACATTTTCCTGTGTGTTCCAACCTCTGCCTGTTACCCAGTTTCAAAGTCACTTCCACATTTTTTGGTATCTTTCCAGCAGTACCCCACTCTACTGGTACCAATTTACTGTATTAGTCTGTTTTCATGCTGCTGATAAAGACATACCCAAGACTGGGTAATTTATGCAGGAAAAAGGGTTTAATGAACTTACAGCTCCACGTGGCTTGGGAGGCCTCACAATCATGGCAGAAGGCAAAGAGGGGCAAGTCACATCTTACACGGATGGCAGCGCAGGCAAAGAGAGAGCTTGTGCAGGGAAACTCCCCTTTATAGAACCATCGGATCTCATGAGACTTATTCACTATCACGAGAACAGCCTGGGAATGACCTGCCCCCATGATTCAATTACCTCCCATCAGGTCCCTCCCACAACACATGGGAATTCAAGATGAGATTTGGATGGGGACACAGCCAAACCATATCACTGGATTATCTGGGTGACCCCTAAATTGAATGACAAGTGTCCTTCTAAAAGAAGAAAGATGAGAGACCTGAAGAGAGAGAAGGCTACGTGAAGACAAGAGGCAGACATTGCAGTGATGGTGTCACAAGCCAAGGGACACGTGGAACCACCAGAAACTAGAAGGGGCAAGGAGGGATAGTCCCCTAGAGCCTTCAGAGAGCATGGCCCTGACAACACTTTGAGAATGGACTTCTGTCCTCCAGAACTGTGAGTCAATCTATTTCCATTAAATCTCCAGTTTTTGGTCATTTGTTTTGACAGCCAAAAGAAGTTCATATGTGCTCCATATATGTCCCTCACAACCACACAGAAGCCTTCCCAGGATCATCTCATGCTCTGCTCCTGCCCCCCATCTTGCTAATGTGGTGTGGCCAAGTGCCCTGGGCTGTATCCAGTGCCCTTTCACCCCTGCACCTGCCTCTGGGCAGCTCACCTGCTTGATGCCCTGCTCATATGATCTTGTGGGTTGTCAACACCCACATACAGGAATGGAGCATCAGGACAGAGGGATTTGGGACAGTGGGGCCACCCTCTGGACCTCAAGTCACCTCGCATTTACTTAATAGGGTGAATAGTGAGAGTGGGGTTAACAGCCCCTGTAGGTGAAGAACCCATCATTTGCTGTGCAGTGCTGGTCTGTGGGCCTGCTCTGAGTCCAGCTGAAATCCTGTGCCCTCAGTGAGGCTGGCACAGCACTGGGGCATCTTCTCCGTGAAAATGCTTTCTTTTCTTTTCTTCTTTAGCTTTATTGAGGTACAGCTGATATACAAAAGAATTGCACATGTTCAATTTGTACATGTTGTTGAGCTGGACATAGCATTACACTTGTTTTTACCATCACCACAACCAAGATACTAAACATCTCCAGCACCTCCACAGTTTTCCTTCACGGGGCATCCAGCCTGCCCACTACAGGGGATGGAGGACACCCGAAGCATCATCTCTGCTGCTGGCCCCTCCTCCCCTCCTGCGTCTCCTGCCCTTCCCCTTCCTCCAGGCCTCACATTGCAGCAGGAAGCTCCTCCCCTGTGGCCTCAGGATGCTCTTGTTGTCCTCAGTGAAGTACTTCAGGTGCATAAAACCCACAAGCTCAGCAGCCTGTTGTTCCCCACTCTCCCATCTGGAAACTGAAGCTAAGAAAAGTGGAGCTGGGATTGAACAGAGCCAGAGTAAGAATCTTGCTCAGCCAGACTCCAAAACCTGCTATCCTGACACCTGCTGTGGCCACTTCCCTGCCCACTCACCCCTACTCCCCAACCATGACGTGACTTTTTTTTCTGTACCCCCAGAGCTCTGGAAGACCTGATAGAGGGAGAAAGGAAGACCCCACATGAGAGGGCTACCTCTACAGGGCCCAGGGTCCCCATATGACAACACAGACGAACCCCATTTGAAATCATGCATAGTAACCATGAGGCTGTAGCATTCATGGAAAGTCCCAAGATAAAATAAATAATCTGTCCCAGCGCCTATGTGGGCAGAATGCCCACCCCCTACTCCCACCAAAAAATATAATGTCCACATCCTGATCCCTGAATCCTAGAATACGTTACGTTACATGGCAACAGAAAATTCAGGCTGCTAATCAGCTGACCTTCACACAAGCAGATGATCCTGCATGATCCAAGTAGGTCCCAAATGGAGAAGGACCTACGTGTAATCATGAGGGTCACTACATGGAGAAGAGGGAAGCAGGAGAGGAGGTCAGAGCACGTGATGTGAGAAGAGCTCAGTGGCCACTCCTGGCTTTAAAGATGGATGAGGGGCCATGGGCCAAGGAAGATCACAGATTCCCCATGAGAGCTTCCAGGAGCACAGCCCTGAGACATGTTTCGTGAGACCTCCTGAGACCAGCATTGGACATCTGGACTCCAGAACTGCAAAATGAAAAATTTGCATTGTTTTAAGCCACTAAGTTTGAGGTCATTTGATCCAATAGCAATAGAAACTCATGCAGGGTCAAACAGTGCATCACTTAAGACCAGGAGAACTTGCTTGGCTTGGAAAACACAGCCCCATAAGCACAGGCAACTCTGGATAATGGCAGCTGCAACTCCACCCAAGGATCCTGGGCATCATCTGTCAGCAACTCTGGAGTCAGATACACCCAGGTTCTAATCCTGCTTGGCCACTTCTTCGTGTTGTGATACTGGGCCATTTTCTTCACCTCTCCGAGGCTCCATGTGTGCAAAATGAGAACCCTGACAACCCAGGCAGAGTTGCTGTGCAGAGTCTAAATAATGTGTGTGTGTGATTATCAATTTTATGTGTCAACTGGACTGGGCTACGGGGTGCCCAGTCATTTGGTTAAACATTATTTTGGGTGTTTCTGTGAGTGTGTTTCCGGATGAGATTAACATTTAAATCAGTTGACTGAATAAAGCAGATGGTGCTTTATACTGGGGTGAGCCTCATTCCATCAGCTGGAGGAACAAGAAGTCTGACCCACCTCTGAATAACAGAGAATTCCTCCTGCCTGTCTGCTTTTGAACTGGGCTGTCAGCATTTCCCTGCCTTTGGACTTGAATGAAAACATCAGTGCTTCCTGGCTCTTAGGGCTGCCAGCTTTCAGGCTGGAGCCACACCACTGGGTCTCCTGGCTCCCCAGCCTGCCCTCTGCAGATCTCCAACTCCTCAGCCTCCAGAAGCATGGAGCCAATTCCTTATAATAAATCTGTCTATATGCATGCATCCTGTTAATTCTATTGTCTGGAACATCCTGACTAATGTGGTTTGCAGCGTGTGCAGTCCAGTGCCAGGCACAGAGACTTGCTCAGTCACTGGTGCAGGAGACACTGGGGGCTGGATTCTGTGCCCTGCCCACCACCACCCCGATCAGAATGCCTGACCCACAGGAAGATCCCAAGGCAGCCAGCCCAGCAAGATGCGGGCACACTCTCCAGTTCCTACCTAGCATGAAGGCTGTTTTACTCCTTGCCCCTCTCACCAGCAAGAGAGGAGGCAACAGAAGCATGGCCATCCCGGGTGCCCAGAAGTCTAGACAACTGAGCTGGGTGTTTGGTGACCCCACGATGCATCGCTGATGATCATGGTTCCTGAAGGTGTGCAGAGTCAGGATCAAGGCTGGACAGGCGGGACTCTTCTCGCTGGTCTTTCAACCAGGCTTCCTCTGTCCCTGGACTCCTAACTTTGAGTTTCACTTATGTGTCTCCCTTCAGGCTCTAGGGGAAGTTGTGCTGATTCGGCTCTAGCTGGACAAGGTCACTGGGGTTGTGTCTCTGGCACTTCCCTGCCATGACCCTACACAGCCTCCACACAGGACAGAGCCTCCCTGACTTGCTAACCTCTACCCAGGCTGCAGCCTCCCTCCAGAAGCTCGTTGCACACCCATCCTCCTCAGGGACCTCTCAAATTTCTGCGTTTGATGGCATTTCAAAATTGCCAGGCCACTAACTAGGGGAGTAATTAAAAGGAAAAAAAAGCAAGCAAGAAAAAGAAAAGCGAAAGAACAATTGCAGTTGCTCCCACAGTCATGGGGTTGTGTGCAGGGGGGACCATTCCACAGATGTGCATTAACATACTGGGAAAATAGCATAAAGCACAGCCAACCATCTGCCCACCCAGGGTGCTTGGAATAAACCATATTTTTCCTGCTTTCTTCCATGTCAGAAGGTAAATTGGAAGGGAAATGTTGGTGCAAAAGGACAGCCCTGAATTTAGCACCAAGCAGATTGTACCCTCAAGGAGGCTGCCAGCCTTCCCCATCCTCAGCTGACAGCTCCTGGGCATCCTGTTCTTTGGCAATTTTCAAGGCCACCTGCCCCAGAAAGCCTGCTTGGGCTGCTCCACCATGCGACAGAGGCTGGGCATGCACCTGCTCCTGACCCAGGGCTGGCTCTGGCGCACCCAGGCATATTCTGTTTGGCTCACTGTGGCCAGACAGCAATTGCATTTGGTTCAGATCCACTCCACATGTTTCTCTTCCTTCTGAGACCAGTGGGGACTGAGGCACATGTGTTTCATGCCAGTGCCACACATAGAAATTTGCTCTGCCAGCTTTCTCTGTCCAAACCTTTGACATGACTCTGACTTCACTCCTGCAGAAAAGTTGCAAGAACCATGCAAGAAACTCCCATGGGTCCTTCGCCCAGATTGGCTGGTGGCTCATCTTTAGTCCCATTTACTTGGTCATTGCTCTACCCCGCCATTTTTCCTGAGAACAAAAATATTATCTTGCAGAGCCATGGCCTAATTTTCAAAATTATGAAATCAATATTGATATACTACAAGGGTAGAATCCATTGGACAAAATCACATCTCATCTCTGGGTCCAGCCTCAGATCCAGGATCACACATTTCCTTAAGTTTCCCTGTCTCTCTAAGTTTCTTCAATCTAAAGTAGTTTCTTATAATTGTTTCTCTTTTTCTTTAGACAATATCTCATTTTTATTATGGTAAGACCACAACATGAGAAAAACCCTCTTAACAAATGCTTAAGTGTACAATACATTATTGTTGGCTATAGGTACACTGATGTTTTATAGAGCTTATGCAGCTTTATAAAGCTTATTCATCTTTCTTTTTTAAAAATGTATAATGAGCAGAATGTATTTCCCCATCATTCTGAAGGCTGGGAAGTTCAATACGAAGGTGCCAGCATCTGGTGGGGCCCTTTTTGCTGTATTGTCCCTGGGCAGAAAGCAACAGGGCCAGAGACAGAGCAAGAGGGGGCTGAACTTGCCCATTTATAAT
Source organism: Colobus angolensis palliatus (assembly GCF_000951035.1). NCBI lineage: Eukaryota > Metazoa > Chordata > Mammalia > Primates > Cercopithecidae > Colobus > Colobus angolensis. Next base: position 3,734,551 of record NW_012114822.1, on the reverse strand, counting down.
GACACCAATCCCATCAATAAGAGTGGAGTCCTTATGGCTTAATCACCTCCTAAAGGTCACACCTTTTAATACTGTTCCAAAGGCAATAAATTTCAACATGAGTTTTGCAGGGCACAAACATTCAAACCATAGCAATGCATCATCAGCATGGGAATTAATGTTCAGCAAACTATAAGAAGCAGCCAGTTGAGACCTGGAAATAATTCCTTCCTAGGAATAAAGAAAGATCAAGAAAAACCCATAGTCAGCATCTACTACGTATAGAATAAACAGAAAATTGCCCAGATATCACCTTTGGGGATGGGGAGTATCCACCCCCTCAGAATTTTCTTTTCCTCAATCTTGACATTTTGAAGCGTCAAGGCCAATTACTTTTGGAGTAAGCCACAGTGTCTGCATGTTTGTGTTTTCCCATCACCAGGCTCCCGTTGTGCCTGTCCGTCAGGGACGTCCAGGATGATGCTGCCCACTCCCCGTAGCCTGGGATCAGGAGGCACACTCCATCCCACATCGGCAGAGCTTTGATCTCCTGGTTAAGGTTGCGTGTGCCAGTCCCCTCCACTCTGAAGTTACTCTTTGTGTTTTCATCATTAATAAATAATTTGCAAAGATTTACTTTAATTCTCTATAAATACTCTGTTCATGGTCAAACTTTCACCCACTGGTTTCAGCTGCTATATTAGCCCATTCCCACACTGCTATAAAGACATACCTGAGACTGGGTAATTTATAAAGAGAAGAGTTTTGATTGGCTCACAGTTCCACAGGCTATACAGGAAGCGTGGCTGAGGGAGGCCTCAGGAAACTTACAATTATGGTGGAAGGGGAAGAAGTCAGCACACCCCACATGGTTGGAGCAGGAGGAAGAGAGCAAAGGGGGAGGTGCCACACACTTTCAAACAACCAGATCTTGTGAGAACTCACTGTTATGAGAACAGCAAAGGGAACTCCGCCTCATGATCCAATCACCTCCCACCATGTCCCTCCTCCAACACAGGGGATTACAATTCAACTTGAGATTTGGGTGGGCACACAGAGCCAAAACATATCAAGTGCCCGTTAATGACATCCTGCACCCTTTCTTTTCTGTTAGGTGGGATTTTAATGTGAAGAGAGCTCTCCTTCTCCTCAGTTTGTTTATGTATTCATTCATCATTTATTTATATAAATGTGCATTCATTGGCTTTATTTTATTCATTGGGCTATAATCCATTGTAATTTTTACTTATGTTGATGCTCAATTTGTCCCATGTTTGGCCAGTAGCAGCCCCCCACAAGCCATTTCCTGTGTCCTTGTCTGTTGACAGCTGATCATTCTTTGAGCACTTCTTTACTCTCTGATGTAGTCAGAGTCCAGTTCACCTTGTGCTACCCTGCCTCAGCCCTGGAATCAGCACACAAAGGCAGTAGTGTGCACAGCTGACCAGGTGACACCAACTGTTGGCAGGACAGAGGGGTCGACTGAGTTTGCTGGCCCATAGAAGCTCCAGGTTGAGAGGGGTCCTGCTATGGTATGCGCTCTCTGGAGGGAGTGTTGCCTGGTTTAAGTGTGGCTGTAGGGGGTATCGATCAATGATATCCTAGGCCCTGCCAGCTCTGACATTTGAAAGAAGTTGATCTGTCAGTACAAAAAGCCCTTTAAAGATTCGTAGCTCTTTGTAGATGTCAGGGCTCATTGTGGGGCCCGGAAAGTCAGCACCCCAGTTTGCACTGCTCCTTCAGGCTGTCATCAGAAAGGGTTCTAGACACCCTGTTGTGTGTTATAAACGGATGGCAGAGGCCAGGAGGGGCGGGAAGATGCAGCGAGGCTCTTCCTTGACTTCCTCTTCATCTCCAAGATGAAGAAGGTTTGAACTCACAGATCTTGGCTGTGGGTGGAGGAACCAAACAAACTGCATGAATTGCTCTTTCTTCCCACTCCCTGGTTACCATCTGCTGGCTGAGGGTCTCAGTGCAAATCCCAAGCCCCACTGAACTGGAAATGATTTGTTACATAATGCAATATTAAGGCCATAAATCTTCCCAGGAGCAGAACCCATAAACCCTGGTTTTTATTATCCAGTTACTGAACAGACCCTGACTGTTCTTTCATTGCAGCACAATTATCCTACAATTACTGTTACATTGTTAAGTAAATAGTGTGCCGGGAGCGGCAATTCTGGGCCTCATCAGTACATTAACAAACACAGGAGCCAGGGAGGCCCAGAGCTCAGGGATGGGACAAGACAGGGGTGCAGGTGGCGGGAGCCTGGATGCTGAAATCCATTAGGCTCCATGCCTGTCTGCTGTGCAGAGGAACCCTCTAGGTGTCCAGGCCCTCTCATCGCAGCAGGGTGGGTGAAGCTGTGGGTGGCAGAAGGAGGGAGAATCAGGACCCAGGCCTGCTCTGCAACCAGAACAACACAGAGCACACGGGGCATCCCATAGACACAGGGGCCCCTCTCATGAGCTGGTGAGCACATGTATGAGGTGCAGACAGCCATGCAAACTCCTGTGGCTTTTTTTTTTTTAACACAAATGTTCATAGCATCTTTATTTATAGCAGCTCCAACCTAGAAATAGCCCAGAAGTTCATTCATAGGAGAATGGATAAACCAACCGCAGTGTGTTCATAAAATTGGAACCAACTAATGACGCCCCCAATGGAATCTCAAACCCACGATGATGGCCCCAAGAAGCCAGAACAAGAGTTCAGGCTGGAGGGGTCCAGTTCGATGAAGTTCCACAACAAGCTAAATGAATCTCTAATTTTAAAAATTCAGGCCACAGGTTCCCTGGGGGATTGAGGAGCAAGGGGCAGGAGGGGCTCTCTGGAGTGCTGGCAATGTCCTATGTCTTGATAGGGGTGCCAGTTGCACATTGTCAAAACTCACTAAAGGGCATCTCCTGGATTCGAGTTTCAAAAATGAAGTCACTGGGGCAATGAAGCGGAGACTGCGTGTCCTCATCTCCAGAATGTTCCCCTCTTGGGCAACGTCATTTGGCCAAAAGCCTGAAAATATGCCTGTGAGTCCTCGTCCACACAAGGCACAACTGAAGTATTGGGGCAGCCTCATACAGGGTGAAGGCCAGTTCTTCTATAAAAGGGTCACTTAGCCAACATCGCCTATCCCACCCCGGGGTGGGATTTGGCAAGGCAGATGGGAACAGGTATTTCCAGACCTGTTAGCTTACCCCTGCTGAGTGCAAGTTGGAATTTGGGCTTTGGAAACAACGCACTAAAATGACTCGATGTCAGACACACCAGGAGCAAGACCATGTTTTATTTGATAGCATTTGTTCTCTCTGAAGCATTTGCACATCTCCTTTCTTGTTTTGTTTTCCTCCAGGGTGGCACCGTGGGACAGTTGGGACAAATAACTTCATGGCTGTGGATGCAGCAGCAATCTGCAGCTCAGCAAAGCTGAGTGAGCCCAGCCCCGGGCTGACCCAGGAGGTAGCTAGAAGCTGAGACCCAACCACAGGTTCCCCCGGCTCCAGCTTCTTCTGCGCCTCTTTTCTTTTATTTTTTTTACTATTATTATTATACTTTAAGTTCTAGGGTACATGTGCATAATGTGCAGGTTTGTTACATACGTATACTTGTGCCATGTTGGTGTGCTGCACCCATCAACTTGTCAGCACCCATCAACTCATCATTTACATCAGGTATAACTCCCAATGCAATCTCTTTTCTTAAAAATAGAAAGATAGAAATGAAAAAGCAAGTTAGATAGAAGCACATTCATATGTTCAAAGGCAAAGTGTGCTCTCCATCTGTGGCAGGCAGAATAGTAGCCCCCAAAGATGTCCACGTCCTAATTCCTAGGACCCGTGAAGGTATCTGGTTCCATGGCAAAGGGGAATTCAGCTTCCTCATCAGCTGACCTTCAGCTGGGGAGATGGTCCTGGATTATCCAGGTGGGCCCAACACAAGGGTCCTTAAAGGTAGAAGAGGGAGGCAGGAGAGTCAGAGTCAGAGACACGGCAGCATGAGAAAGACGCAGCTGGCGGTTGCTGGCTTTGCAGATGCAGGAAGGGGCTGCAAGCCCAGGGATGCGGGTGGCCTCTGGAAGCCGGAACAGGTGAGGAAATGGCTTCTCCCCTAGTGGCTTCAGGAGGAACACAGCCCCACCAACAGCGTGGTTGCAACCCCGTCATGCCCATTTTGAACTTCTGATCTCTAGAACTATACAATAATAAATACGTGTGGTGTAAGTGACTGTAGCTGTGCTCTTCGTTACAGCTGTAATTGGAAATTTTAATACTGCACATCCTCCAAAACCTCATGGAGAACCAGGAGGCCCTCTACTCCCCCATAATGGGATGCTCTGAGGTGTGATGCTTCTGGGCTTCTTCTCCATGGGATGCTCTGGCCTCTATTCAGCCAAAGACCCTGCCATCCCTGGCCTGAGTCCAGAGAGTCCCACTCCATTCCTGACAAAGTCCAGGGAGCTGGAGGGATGCCTCCCAGCTCCGCCTCTAGGGAAGTTGCTCATGGAGCCTCCTGCCTGAAGGACTTTCTCCTCTCTGACCCCGTGTTCTTGCAGAGAGTTGGAAGCCAGACACCCTGTGGCGTCTGTTTACAATTAATGAAATGATTTCCAAGCACAGATTGCACGAACAACAATATTGCTTCTTATAATAACATCTTCTACCAAGCTACGTTGCAATGCATCTGTTTGTGCCCACTGTTTAAATTGAACATACGCTTTTTAAAAATTCTATTTGCATTATCTTATCGAGCGATCATTCCCTGGAACATCGTAAAACAAACATTAATTAGGACTCCAATTGGTGCAATCTCCTCAAAAGCTCTCAACCATACCACAGGCCATTCCATCTTTGGGACTCTCATTTTAAGAAAGTCGGTAACTCTCAGAGCCAATATCTTCAAGGCAGATCACAAATGCTCTTCAGTGTCTTTGGTGAAGAGAGGACCGAGAGGATGAGTACCAAGGGTGCTGAGGAATGCCCAAAGATACAGACAAGGCCTGGCAATGGTTAAGAACAAAACCAGCCATGTGGCAAGAGTATGGGGTGCTTGGCCATGTGACCGCCTCCGCACACCTGCCACCTACTTCCCAGCCTAACACACCCATGGCCTTGTACCCAGACTTCTGTCTTGATTCAAATACCCATTGTCCTGATACTCACAAGGTGATGTCTAGTCCCCTCAATCAAGAGACACTGGAAGGAGCACAAGTTTGAGAGTCAGATAGCTGGGGACTTCTCTGACCATCTGTTTCTTCATCTGTAAGAGTAATCAGGAATTTCATGGAGCGACCAGCTCGGCCTGGTTTGCCCAGCAGTTCCTGGCTCGCCTGTTTGCAGCCAGTTCTCCCAACAGGTCTCAGCCCCCATAAATGACAACACAAATCTGGGGGCTAGAGCCAGCCGCCAACTTCTCTGGGATCTCTGTGGGTGCATCAGAGTCACTTGTTCAACGCCACTGAAGAATTCAGGTAAACCCAAACGGACCATCTTCAGAGTGCGCCACGGGGCACATTTCTTTAGCAGATGAGTTCATGTTGACCTGGGATCACAGTAAAGGATTGCTGAGGGCACAGCATGGGTGAGCTGGGGAGGGAAAGTGACACCTGGTCCCAACCTGCCCCGAGGGTCAGACAGCACAGCCCAGGGGCAGCATGTGCTCCTGGGCCAGAAGAAAGGCCTCAGGTTTCCTGAAGACACCAAGGACAGTCAGGAGAACAGGGGTCCAGGCCTAGCAGTGCCTTTGCCCGTGGGTGATGCAGTCCTACTGAGACAGCCTGGTATAAAGGGGTCCCTGGAGAACCTCCAACCAGTCTGTGCGCTGGGAGGAGACCATGCTGTTTGCAGTGGGGAGGAGCCTGGCCTCTCCTGTCTGGGGTTTGTCACTGTGGATTCAATCTGTGAGGTCGGAAGCCAGCTAGCAGGACCCTCGCTTTGCTAAGAGTCCCTGTTTCCTTTTTATCCCTTTTCACCCAGTAAATTCCATGTTTCTCAGCCTTCAAAGTGTCTGCGAGCCTAATCTTTCCTGGTGTGTGACAAGGACCCTAAGAAGAAAGCCTACAAAGCTTGGTGGACAGTTTTCTTGGGGACTGGTGTCCAAGCTGAGAGGCCACTTTTCCGTGAATCTCCTGATATAGAATCCTACCACTTTGGATGACCCTGGCCACACACGCTCCGCCCTGCTCTCTTTACCCATGAGGCCCTGCACAACCCGAGATCTTTAAAATGTGTATTTTTATTTGAAGGATGCTTGGCTGTTCCGTGGATGCATTTCAGATAGGAGTGGGCAGTGGGGGCTTTCTGCTGCCCCCTCGGCCGTGCCTTCCTTCCCTGCTGCCTGTGCCTGGTGTCAGAGTGAGACAGCGAGTATAAAGGGGCCCCCGGAGAACCTGTGACCGGCCTGCACCCCGGGAGAAGGGCATACTGGGGTGGAACCTCTGGAAGTTTGAGCCATTTGCAACGGGGAGGAGCCAGGCCCCGCCTCTTCCTGGGTAGCGCCTGGGATTCAATCTGTGAGGCGGAACCAGCTAGCAGGACCCTCGCTTTGCTGAGACTCCCTCTTTCCTTTGTCTTTCCTTTTTGCCCAATAAATTCCATTTTTATCACCCTTCAATGCGTCTGTGAGCCTAATAGTTAATGGCTATGTGACAAGAACCTGGCTTTTAGCTGAACTAAGGAGAAAGTCCTACAACAAGAGAATTATCTACAAGTCATTCTCTCTCTCTCTCTCTCTCTCTCTCTCCCCCACCTCCTTCTCCGTCTCTCTCTCTCTCTCTCTCTCATTGATGAAAAGGGTCAAACTCTGTAAAATATTTGAAGAGATTTATTCTGAGCCAAATATGAGTGACCACGGTCCCTGACACAGCCCTCAGGAGATCCTGAGAACAGGTGCCCAGGGTGGTCCGGGTGCTGCTTGGTTGTTTACATTTTAGGGAGTCATGAGACTTCAATCAAACACATTTTAAAAATACATAGGTTTGGCCCAGAAAGGCAGGACAACTCAAAGCGGGGGCTTCCAGCTTATAGGTAGATTTTCAAATTTTCTGGTTGACAATTAGTTGAGCTTCTCTAGAGAAACTCAATAGAAAGGAATGTCCAGGTTAAGATAAAGGCTTGAGAGACGCAAGTTTTTGTGTGCAGAGGGAACCTTCAGGTACTGGGCTTCAGAGAGAACGGATTGTAAATGTTTCTCATCAGACCTAAAGTCTGTGTTGATGTTCGTGCTGGAGAGGCAGCATGAGGCATATTTGACCTCCACTTCCCATCATGGCCTGAAACAGTCGCTCAGGTTAAATTTTATAAGACCCCTGGTCAAGGAGGAAGTCCATTCAGATGGAATTTTATTTTATTTTATTTTATTTCTCTCTCTATGTCTCTCCCTCATAAAGAGGCCTGTGTGAGTCTGGGCTAGAGTGGCCAACCGATACGATTTGCCTGGGACCAAGGGGTTTCCTGGCATGTGGGACTGGCATTGCCAAAACCTGGATAACTCTCAGTGAACCAGCATGAATGGTCACTGGGTTTAGGGACGGACTCCCAGTAGGCCTTCAAGAAAACAGATCCAAGGGACATTAGCCCTTCATTAAACATGAGAAGAGAAATTTTGAGAGCTAGTTCTCTTGATATTTCTGGAAACAGAATAATTCTAATAATATCTGTTTAATCACCTGTCAACTTGAAGGACTAATGAAATCCTGGTGCAGAGCAGCTGAGCTCCCTCTGAAGGGCAGCTGGAAGCACAGATCACCTGGAAGCCCTCGGGGTCAGAGAAGCCGAGAAGCTGCTCAGTCCCCTCTCCTCAGGGAAGTTCTGTAAATAAATCCCCGGAATGGACAGCAGTCGTTGTGGAGCTGGAAGGAAAACAAACCTGAAACTTTCTCCTGCTAAGTTAAACACTTCATCCTTCTGTTTCTCAATCATCACTGTACATTTCTCCCAAGTTTACAAAATAATAATCATCATCATAATGCAATCCTTTTACCAAAGTCTTCCCCAGGTGGTGGGAAAAGTAGCCCCCTCCACGTCACAACCACTTCTTAACACATCGCGCCCATCAGCTGAGTTATTTCCATTGCATTATATAGTTTTTTTAATAAAAGGAGAAGCTGTCACCAGCAGGGTAATTGTCCTTGCATGTAATCCTGTCTCGGACGGAGCCAAGCGGCCCTCACTTCATTAAGTGCAAAGCCTCTGCCTGAGAAAATCAATCACAGCCTAAATCAGAAAGACAAAAATCAATCCCGGCTATGCATTCCAGGCACAGGAGTGCATACAGGGGACCTCAGGGCTGACTTCAGAGGAGCCCGGTCCTGCATCCCCCAGGGGCCAAGAGTGTGGGCACATGCAGGAAGCAGAGGGCCAGGACAGGGTTTTTAAAAATCAAATCAGCAAGAACTAGGCTAACGGAAGGGGAACCACGTGGTGCCCTTCAAGTAGAACATGAAAGGCACAAAGCAACATCCATGTATTCAGACATTTATTTAGCAACTACTATAGCCTAACCCAGGGAAAGCCCAGGGATTCACACGAAATAATCCAGTGTCTGTCCTCTAGTTATCCAGGGGCTTTCAGTGTGGTGGGGAACACAAGCATGTGGGGACTAAATTGGGCCTGAGCGGGGTTGGGAAATGCAGAGAACCTCATGGTTGGGGGTGGAGGGAAGGGGCAAGTTGATTTGGGTCTTGAAAGATGAATAGGAATTTGCTAGAAAAATGTTTCCCCTAGTAAGGGGCAATGTGGCAAGGAAGGACTAAATCCCTTTTTCGTATGATGCTTAACAAGTTTGCATTCCCCTGAGCTGACACAGAAAACACTGTGGCCAAAACCTAGCTGTCTTTTCCAGATAACTCTTAAAGTCTTAGACTGCTTTTCTACCTCGGGGAAGGGACTGCGTCAAACCAGAAAGAAGCATGAAAGTCCCCTTTACCTATTTCCCTTCATCCTTGAGTTGATATGAGCTGAGTGGCTGGCCCTGGCCTCTTCTCTTCTGGGTGTTGCTTGATGAACCCCAAAAGTCCTGGGGCCCTGGTCCTAGTGTTGGTTTCATTCTCCCCTCCTCATTTCTCTGCTTCCCTAAACTAAGTGCCTCTGGAAAATTCATCCCTTCGCTCATTCTTATTTTGGGCAACATTGCCTGAGTGCCAGGTGCTTTGCCAGGTGCTAACAATACAGACCCTCAGGAGAGACCTGCAGGAGCCCAACCATTCAGCAGGCACAGGGGAAGGAGATCCGGTGCATCCCAGGGGCGTGGGACAGGCTTTCCCCAAAGGTGACTCCTGAGGTCATTCCTGAGTCTGCTCTTGCCTGGGTAGGCACGGGTGGTGGGCAGGACATTCAAGTCAAGTTGCTGACACCTGGCAAGGCTTACACCCAGGCCCCTAATGCAGTGCCCACCACATCATCTTCATTTTTCCATTTAATCCCTGAGGCGCCCCTGAGAGATGAACAGCAGGGACATTTTATGAATAAAGACACTGGCTTAGAAAAGTGAAGTACTTTTCCCAGACCTACCCCATGTGGGCAGAGTCAGAACGGACACCAGGGACAGGTGCACCTCCCAGGAATGAAGAGAAGCAGTGAGAACAGGCGGGGACCAGGGATGGGAGGACCAACACTGACTGAGTCTCCACAATCTCCACCAGGGGACAGCATCCTCATTCCTAGATGGCCAGCTCCCATCCACCCTCCCATACACCCAGAGCCTGGCTCTGCTCTGCTCACCTCTGAAAGTGGCACTCCTGCCACCAGCTTCCAGGTTACACAGGTACCTACCTACCCAGGCATCCCACAAACATTTTTTGGGCACCGACTCGGTGCTGGCTCTGTTCCAGGTCCCAGGGTCACAGAGAGGGAGACGCACACTGATGGCCCTGATGGATCCAGCCCCAGCCTCTCAGTGTGGGGCCCCTGAACCAGCATAGGCAGCAGCCAGGAATGTGCGTTAATTAGCTTGCCTTAGTCACTCCGCAGTAGATGCGTACATCAAAGCCTCATGTTGTACACCATAAATATATACAGTGTTTATTTGTTGATTTTAAAAAAAAGGAAAAAGTAGTTATTGTAAAACAGAAAATGCAGAATCACTGTCAAACAGTTCCAGTCACTGAAAGGAAACAGCTTTTAATGCGTGCTGAAGAAAGCATGTTTACATTTGCGTTTTAAAGCTGTATATGTAAACCTGTTTAATATGAACCAATGCAGAAAGAAACATGTTGCAAAAACGCATTCTCAACATTTGTTTCCAAAGGTATTTCTCTGTAAAATCCTTCCCACTGAAGTAAAACAGCTTCTGTGCACACTGAAGGGAAAAAGAGGGGAGGACTGTCAGTGCTTCCTGCACTGGGAACCCATCTTTACCTTTAATAAACAGTGGGCCAAACCCGGTCCTCCCAGGGTTTCACTCCTGCTGAGGAAATTCACACCCGAGCAACAGTTAAGTCGTGGTAAAGACCGCAGAGGGGTCAGGAGCGCAGGTGACAGTAAGAAAAGGAAGCAGAGAGGGCTGTACTGCAAGCGCCCAGGTGATGGGCTGTTCTGCTGGTCCAAGTTGGAGATTGTGTAATTAGCAGCAACACACAGCTCCTCGTGCTAGATGGAGACTTGAACCCAGGTCTTTGGGTCTCCAAACCTGCACCCTTCCAGCTTCACAGCAGCAAAGGACCTGAGCATATTTCACTGGATGATGTGTGCCCATCCTCCTGCTCTGCCCCTTCCCAGGAGAACATCAGCTCAGTGAGGGCTGGGACTGTGTGCTCCGTTTACTGCCATATCTCCATAGACTGTAGCAGGCAGTCATCAAATACATGTCAAATACACAAATAGATAAGATAGCAAAGCAGCCAGAGGTGACGTCATCACCTCAGCGAAGCTCAAGCCCCCTCTACGGGCAGACACAGATGCCCGTGGAGGAAGCAGTGGGGGTGACCAGCAGGGTCATGTCGGGCCACTGGCTTGAACTTGATTTCTGTCTCCTGCTCTCTTGCTAAATGGGAAAAAAAAAAAATGCCCCGCTCACTTGGCAGGGAAAGTCCTTACGGTGTGAACTGACTCACCCTATCAAGAGGCAGAAATGGGTTAGGATGAATAACGGACCTTCAATAGCTAGACTCGCGTGAAGAGCACGTCATCAAGTCTGCGCGACCTGGTGACAAGGACAGCCCTGCCTCTCTCCTGGGTCCCGATCCCCAGGAAGCCAACCCCAGGGGGAAGTTATTTGCCTGTCTGGGAGAATCAGCAGCAGAGGCAGACAGAGCCACGTGGTCAGGTGTGGGCCCTCTTTCCAGCTTGCTGTGTTCTCCTGTGGTGGGTGGCCACACTCCTGGGCTTCAGTTTCCCTGTTTAAGCAGTTAGAACCACCCCTCTTCCATCACTCATTTTGTTCTCTGTATAGAAGGACCCTGATGAAAGGAACGTCCCTGGCCTCTGTTTTTCTTCTCACGCTCCCCTGTCTCTCCAGGCAAAGGGGGAGTGACTCAGCTGATGGGTGAGTTTTAGTTTTAGTTTAATTTCTTACCGTCACTGAAACAAATGACTACAAATGTTGCAGCTTAAGACAACACCAATTGATTGATTGGTTGATATTTATTTTTTGAAATAGGGTCTTGCTCTGTTGCCCAGGCTGAAGTGCAGTAGTGTGACGATGACTCACTGCAGCCTCAGCCTCCTGGGCTCAAGCAATCCTCCTCCCTCAGCCTCCTGAGTGGCTAGGACCACAGGCACACACCACCACACACAGCTAATTTGATTGATTGATTGATTTTGGTAGAGATGGGGTCTCCCTATGTTGCCCAGGCTGGTCTCTAACTCCTAGATCAAGCAATCCTCCTGCCTCAGCCTCCCAACGTGCTGAGATTCCAGGCATGAGCCACCACATCCGGCCACAATAACACCATGAAGGCCGGGCGCGGTGGCTCAAGCCTGTAATCCCAGCACTTTGGGAGGCCGAGACGGGCGGATCATGAGGTCAGGAGATCGAGACCATCCTGGCTAACACGGTGAAACCCCGTCTCTACTAAAAAATACAAAAAACTAGCCGGGCGAGGTGGCGGCGCCTGTAGTCCCAGCTACTCGGGAGGCTGAGGCAGGAGAATGGCGTGAACCCGGGAGGCGGAGCTTGCAGTGAGCTGAGATCCGGCCACTGCACTCCAGCCTGGGCGACAGAGCGAGACTACGTCTCAAAAAAATAAATAAATAAATAAATAAATAAATAACACCATGGAGATGGCTCCGGGCCTGGGCATGACCCAGTGTTTGGGACATTAGCAAGTCCATCTGGCAGTACCTTGGTCATCTCCCTCCCAACAGCCTTGTCTGAAACGAAGACGATTGCCTTTTACGCTTTATTTACTTGATTCTTGTGTCCATTTGCCAAACGTGGGAGGGGAGGGTGTGTCCTGCGTCAACCCACTGAACTTCTCATGGAGATGCCTGTTGCACTTCCAGGAACACAGGAAACATTAAGAATGGAATCTGGGAACGCAGAAAGGATAGAGATTGGGGTTTCTGGAGTCCTGTAAGCCCGTGGCTTGAGGCCACCCCTGTGGGTTTCTAACTTTGTGAAAAGTCAATGGTACTCTATGACTAGGGTTCCAAGGGCACCTGGCTTTGGTGGGTGCAGCCTGGGAGGGCCACGCTGGGCCTGGGACCTGAGTGCCCTTGGGCTCTGCTGGATCTTGACCTTGGCGGGTCACTGCGGCTTATAGAGGCTTTAACCATAGGCTAGGGGCTGTTTTGTAGCAAGGGCAGACCTTGGCAGTTCCAGGGGGAATGGAATGTGCTTTTTCGGCAGTGTGATGAGGGCACAGCTTTGATGATAGCATCTGTGGGTATACAGATTTTAAGACATTAGGGGATGAAACTTTTTTTTTTTTTTTTGCTGCTTTTAACTGTGGTGTTCAGTCAGACTGGCAGGCGAGGGAGCCAGGACTTAACAACTGTAAAAGCATCTGGGTTCTGCTGGCATCAGGAGCAGGCAAGAGGCTCCAGCTTCAAGCCGTCAGAGCTGAGTCCATGAGCAGGACTGAATCTCCCAGCCACTATTGTTCCCCTCCCTTCATCCTTCTCTCCCTCCTTCCTTCCCTCCTCTGTCTCTCCTTCCTCCCTTCCCTTCTTCCCTCCCTCCTTCTTTCTTTCCTTCATTTCTTCCTGTTCTTCCTTCCTTCCCTCTCTCCTCCCTTCCCTCCTCCCTTCTCTCCTCCCTTCTGTCCCTCCTTCCTTCTTTCCTTCTTCCTTCTTTCATTTCCTTCCTTCCTTCCCTCTCTTCCTTCCCTTTCTCCTTCCTTCCCTCTCTCCTTCTTTTCTCCTTCTCTCCTTCCCTCTCTCCTTCCTTCCATCCTTTCTTCCTTCATTAATTTCTAACTCCCTTCAAGGCCGAGACAGAGGGCTGCCAAGATGCCAACCTTGAATCCATGGGTCCCTTGTGAGTCACCTTCAACCAATAGTCTCAAGTGGACCCTGATACATGAGTCACATAAATTCTGATTGTGGCGTTAGATTTCTGAGGTCCTGAGAGATGGCTTCCTCCGCAGAAGACAGAAATGGCTAGAGGCCGACTGAGACAGCACGAGCGCCCTTCCTAGGAAGAGGGTGGGGAGGAGATCCTCCCGCAAACCCACGGTCTGGGAAGACAGTGACTGCATGGCAGAGCCCGTGCCTTCTGTTTCTGGGAACCAGGTTTGCTCAGAGGGACTGAGGAGGCAAGGGGGTGGCCTGAGAACACGTCTCAGAATTACTCTCAGAACAGCAGCTGGGCTGTGAGGAAGGCAAAAGAAGCAAGACACGGATTCCAGATGCAGAGCAGAGGCATCTCCTCTCGAGGAAGGTGGAGATCTCAGAAAATGTGCCAGGCAGATGCAACGGGGAAACTGAGACTCTGGAGGCCTATCTGCTCTTAAAGAAGCAGGGAAATGGACAATGTAAGGCTCAAGCATATTAAACCATTATTAAAGAGAAAAGTTAAATTCAGGTCAAACAGCTCCAAGGGACAAGAGGAGGTGTCTTGGTTCCTACCAGTTGGAGAAGTAGAATCACAGAGGGTGACGGGCAGCAGGACTCCCTGCAGGAGTGCCACCCAGGACCTGTTTCAAGCTACAGGCGACAGTTACAGCAAAGGTGCCTGGGAGTCATTTCCTCTGAAGACAGTGGCAGCTGCAGGAGGCAGTCACAGGAAATCTGGGCAGCTCACTGAGTAGAAGGCAAGGAGGTAAGTTTCAGGCTGATGAAACGGAAACTTCAGCTGAATTTAATTTAAAAGAGTCTAATTGAGCAATGCACGATTCACGAATTGGTCAGCCCTCAGAATCACAACAGACTCCAGGGGTGCCTTGTGGTCAGAACACATTTAGAGACAAAAAAGGTAAAGTGACATACAAGAATCAGAAATGAGGTCCAGAAACAGTGAGATTGGTCACAGCTCGGTGTGTGCCTTATTTGAACATGGTTTGAACGCTCCGCAGTCTATGAGTGGTTGAAGTACGACGACTGGGATTGGCCAACACTCAGCCATTATTACAGGTGCATACTGTTAAGTTGAGTTTTCAATTCTGTCTGTTAAGCTAGGCGACAGTTCATTCACAAGGACTCAAATACACACGTACAGCGTCCTTCTCAGGCTGTATTTGGTTTGCTTTAACAAGATGGATCTCCTCGCCGTAAGTATTGGTGCGGCCAGGGTCTGATACGGAAATTTAGGGATGGAGGCCTAGGGAGACGTCTAGCAGAGAGGAAGCAGTGAGTCAGTGAGGGCCTGGGCATACCTCTGTCGCACAGCCTGGGTTCAAATCCTGGCTCTGTCACCTAGTGCTCTGCAGCCTTGGGCAAGACACTTCACCTCTCTATACTTCAGTTTCTCCACCTGTAAAAATGGAGCTGATGATGTTATTTGTGTTGCAAGACTGATGAAAAATTAGACAAGTTAGCACTTGCAAAGCCTGCAGGAAAACTCCTGGCATACGGGCCATGCTATGCAAGTGCTGGCAAATAAACACACGCAAAGCGCAGGCAGGATGATAACACATTGAGACCAGGCTGGCAGGGACAGCGGCCCGACGGGATTAGATGCTGGAGTTGGATTTCTAAATCTGTAAGGTGATGAGGAAAAGATTTGTTTAAACTGTGGTTTTGGCAGACTTAGGTCTTATTGATTTTATATTTCTCACTCCCGGATAGAATCTGGAGGAAAATGTTAGAAAAACAAGGGCCTGGTTTAGCAAACAAAGGAAGAAGCAAAAGAGGAAGGCCCTGGGCGCCAGCAAACAGAGCCAACCTGTGCATGCGAGCTGCGATGCTAAAAAGCAGGTTACAGGTTAGAAGTTTCCTGCGCCAGCCACAGGTGTGAGGCAGATTCCAGAGCTACGCGAGTGCCATGCTGTCTGGCACAGAAGCAGGGAGCCTCCTGTGGCTACGTCAGTTTACAAAGGTATTAATTGAAATGAAATGTACAATTCCGTTCCTTCATCACACTAGCCACATTTCAAGTACTGCTGCTTAAAACATTAGGCATGGCAGAGAATGTTCCCACCATTGCAGAAGTTTCCATGGGAAAGCACTATTGCAGCATATATGCAATCAGCCCTTCCCACCCCACTCTGGTAGAAAAATGTGGCTGAGAGAAATGTGTTTTACAGAAAAGTGCAAGCCTATAGGGGCAGGAATTGTATCACTTTGTTGCTCATGGCTGTATATCCCAGCCCCAGGGCAGTATCAATGGTGGGCAGAATCGTGGCCCTCAAAAATGTCCATGTCTTCATTCCCAGAGCCTGTGAACATGTGACCTTCCATGGCAAAAGGGACTTTGCAGATACGATTAAGTTAAGGATTTGGGGATGGGGAGGTTATCTTTGATTATCTGGGTAGGCCCAATGTCATCACAATGGCACATAAGGAAGATGGAGGCCGGAGTGGGGGTCAAAGCTGTGATGGTGCGGATGTTGGAGTAATGGGGGGGATCACAAATCAAGGATGCAGGTGGCCCCTGGAAGCCGGAAAGGGCATGGAAATGGGTTTTCCCCTAAATCCTCCAGGAGGAACCAACCTTGCCTATGCTATGATTCTAGCCCATTTTGGACTTCTGGCCTCCAGAACTGTGAGATAAGAAGTCCACGTTACACTCGTGCTAACTTGTTACAGCAGCAAATAGGGCACTTATACAGCACCACTTACACCACGTTACACTCGTGCTAACTTGTTACAGCAGCAAATAGGGCACTTATACAGCACCACTTACACCACGTTACACTCGTGCTAACTTGTTACAGCAGCAAATAGGGCACTTATACAGCACCACTTACACCACGTTACACTCGTGCTAACTTGTTACAGCAGCAAATAGGGCACTTATACAGCACCACTTACACACTATGTGCCTCATAAATACTGGCTGGATGAACAAACAAATGAACGAGTGAATGAATGGCAAGGAATACCACAGAGGTCTTCAACACACAAAATCAGAGGAAATGCAGTCTTTTAGGAGCACCGGGAAGAGGCTCGGCAGCACGGCTTTCCCGGCCCCTATGGCGGCTCCGCTCAGCAACTTGCTGAGGGTGACCCAGTGGCTGAGTAACTGTGGGAAGGAGACGGGAACCATCCCCAGAAAACACAGCTTCAGGCACAAGGGATTCCATCTCAAGAGACAATGGGGACAGGAAGGATGACCCTTCCCAGAGGACACTGTGGGGCCTTTGTGGAGAGACAGAGTTGAAGCTCAGCCTGTCATTGAGGCACCCAGAACCCAAGATAAAGCGGTTTTAAGCATGTGGGACAAGTAAAACTCATCTCACAAGAGGCCTGGTAACTGGGGCTTCCAGCAGACTTAGCCAGACCGTGGCATCCTCCTGCGCGCAGCTCTCTGAAAGACAAGACAGCATCCTGTGGGGAGTTATCAACCAATTTGACAAACATCACTAACTTCTTAGGGAGAGATTTTGCCCAGGTGAGTGCAAGTTCTCAGGTCCTGGACTTGGTGCAATGGACGAAACTGAAACCAGCAGGATTTTCTCCGTCTTCATTCAATACCAGAGTCTGCCCTGTGTTTTGTGGGCACTAAGCACTGAGCTCTAGGAACAGAGCTTTGCCTTGGACAACTGCTTCAGCGCTGGGGATGACCTTGTTCTCTAAATATATCAGGGAAAATACCACCATATTATTGTGTATCTTGGAGACTCTTCACACTCACTCAAACCAAGGTACACAGCAGCCTAATTCAACTTCTGAGGTTCTGAAAAAGACATCCTCATCCTCACAAGACAGGCCAAACAGCAACTGCTACAGAAACCCAGGTCTGGGAGCCCACAAGACCACAGCCTGAGCAGGGTAAGACATTGTGGGAGCCAGCTTCCTGGATGCCCCCTAAGGATCCTCACTTCCTGGTATGCACACCCACACTGACTAGGGCTGAGCTGGGTCAACAATAGGACATTATGGAAATGACACAGCATGACTTCCAAAGCTGAGTCATAAATGTTATTGCAGTGGTGGCCTTGCTCTCTCAAATAATTCATTCTGAGGGAAGCCATCTGCCCATCTGCCACATCAGAAGGACATAGTGGCCCTTAAAGAGACCCACGTGGTGAGAAACTGAGGCTCCCTGCTGAGAGCCAGCGCTACCTTGGTGGCATGAAGGGAGCCATCTTGGAAGCACAGCCTCCAGCCCCAGTCAAGCCTTCAGATGATGGCAGCCCCAGCAGACATCTGACTGAGGCCTCAGGAGAGATCACAAGCCAGCCCTCCTAGGTAATCTGCTCCGGAGTGTCAGACCCACGAACACTGAGAATAATCAACGTTTATGGATGTTTCAAGCTGCTTCATGTTGAGACCTTCTAATGAGCTCATTGGGTTGATGTGGTTGGACATAATTTGGGATGTAGCCCAGAAGAGAGAAGATATTTTCAGCCTTGGAAACAGAGGAATCTCAAAATTAATCTCATTCATGTACTCTGTGCCTTCTGGAGAAAATTTTGCACTGCCCTTCAGCAGTCCCAGGAGATTCCCCAAAGGAGCCACTGTTTGTATAAGCTGCCACGTGAAGGTGGGAAAGGTGGCCTTGGAAGATAGCTCTTGTCATTTAAAGAGGAAGCTACACCCCTGGCTGATGGTAAGCTTATTGACTAAGGAAACAGCTTCAGAAGGTCACTCGTGACGTTTCCACACAGAAGGACTTTCACTGGGTCACACTCCAGCCTCTCCAGCCGCCTTGTCACCCCTGAGCTCAAGGGGAAAGCCCTGGATGTGAGCAGAGACGCTTCTGCTTGCTCTTCGGCCTCCTTCTGCCTGCTGAGCAGATGGACTCTGGCTACTTGGCTCCGTGATATGCAAAGTGTGCTCAGGTAGGCTGTGGTCTCCAGGCATAACCTGGAGGATAGCAGGTACGTTTCATTAGTGGGGGATATGTATGTTGTCAAGACCACCTGGACATTCCCAAGGCACATACGATAAGCAGCTTCCTTAGTGATACAGAGATACGTATTTTCACCTTCCTGTCACCTGTGTCTCTTTCAGTTGGTTCCAAGCCTGTGGGGGACAAGGAAGATGTTACATAATGAGCATCCCTAAGTCAGCACAGAGGGCTCGGACCACCTGGGCAATGGCAGCTCGCTGGGAATCCCCAGGAAGAGAAGAGTGCTGTGGACTGTGCCCCCCACCTGCCAAATTCATATGTTGAAACCTCAATCCCCAGTGCAATGGTATTTGGAGATGGGATCTTTGAGAGGTCATTAGGTCATACGGGTGGAGCTCTCATTATGGGATTAGTGCCTTCGTAAGAAGAGCCAGGAGGCAGCTCACTCTCCCTCTTTCTTCTCTCTGTCTCTCTGTCTCTCTATCTCTCTCTGTCTGTCTCTCTCTTTCTCCTCCTCCTCATCCTCCTCTCTCTCTCTCCCTTCCTTACCACCCCACCAACATGAGGACACAGTAAGAAGGCAGTGTCTGCAATCCAGGAAACAGACTGTATTAGTCCGTTTTCACACTGCTGATAAAAACATACCCGAGACTGGGAAGAAAAAAGAGATTTAATTGGACTTACAGTACCACATGGCTGGGGAGGCCTCAGAATCATGGCAGGAGGTGAAAGGCACTTCTGACATGGTGTCAGGAAGAGCAAATGAGGAAGATGCAAAAGCAGAAACCCCTGATAAAACCGTAAGATCTAGTGAGACTTATTCACTATGAGAACAGTATAGGGGAAACCGCCCCTATGATTCAGATTATCTCCCACCAGGTGAGAATTATGGGAGTACCATTCATGATGAGATCTGGGTTTGGGGACACAGAGCTAAACCATATCACAGGCCCTCACCAGAAACCAAATCTGCCAGCACCTTGATCTTGAATTTCCATCCTCCAGAACTGTGAGAAATAAATGTCTACGTTTAAAGCACTCTGTCTATGATATTTTTGTTATAGCAGCCTGAACTAAGACAAAAAGTTAGCAGTGGATGAGTTGAGGGTCACAGGTGTGGCCACCAGTGGAGGTCCTTATTCTTGCCTTATAGGGGAGGTCCAGCTCCCCGGTGACTCGGTTTCACCGTGAGTGCCTTGCTGGAACTGTGGTCTCTGCACTGATGGTGAAGCCGTCTGCTAGTTATGCAAGAAAGCCCTCGACGGGCAGTTAGTGATGTGCCTGCGTCATGAATTACTGAGGCCCATCCATTTTCTACAAAGGCTGAGCCGAACTCGGAGACCTTTCATAATTTGACATTTGATTACATTTCGGGCCCATGGAGTTCAGTGTTTAAATATTTCAGGCAGAAGTCTAGGCTGCTGGCACGTGTCCCTCCCGCTCTGTACGGCAAAGCTTCCCTGCCTTACTCATCAGCATGGAAGGAAGAAGGGGTCTAGGATAAGTGGCAGGACTGCAGTCACAGGCTTGTTCAACGCCTCCCACCGCCTGCAGGGAAAGGAGCCGTCCCACCGCCACCAGCACTGTAACAATGTGCTGAAGTTGAATTCAAGGCAATTCACAGCTCCTTGGTAGGCAATGAGTTGTCCCGATTGGAGTGTCTGGGCCTTTTGTGGTGAGAGACTCATTGTTCACTCCACTCCACACTGAAAGCGTCCTTCACCTACCACTCCTGCAGGAGAGCACCCGGCTCTTTTGGGGAAAAAGCTCTCACTTAAGAAACCCTCCTCTCCCCTTAGGTGTATTGGGCTGATTCCATTTTCCGTGAACACATTGAGTGTTGTCAGACGTGGCTCAGAGCCCCTGAAAGAGCTGGGTCTGCTCTCCCGGAGTGCAGCTGGGCCTCCCTTCCAGCTTTCTGTTGGCCACCACCTCGGGAGCTCCTTTGCTCTGGGGTTGGGGTGCCCTCTCTCTGAACCCAAAAGATCGATGTGATAAATTATCACCAAAGCAGTGCCAGCTGTCAGATCAGTCCTTTGTGTTTTAAACATTCATTCAGGTGTCCAGTGACTGCTACCACATGCCCCATTAGAGAGGTTCTGTGCTAGGGGCCAGAGCACACAGGCTATAAGGAACAAGTCTGTTTTGTGTGTCCCGTGAAAATTCATGATGAAGCTGTAACCCCCCAGGACTCAGAATGTAACTGTTCGGAAATAAGATCTTTGCAGAGGTGATTAAGTTAAAATGAGGTCATTAGGGTGGGTACCTAATCCAAGAGGACTGGTACCCTTACAGAAAGAGAGGATTAGAACACAGACATACAGAGAGGGAAGATGATGAGAAGACACAGGGAGAAGATGGCATCTTCAAGCCAAGGACAGGGGCCTCGGGAGCCACCAACCGTGCCGACACTTTGATCTCGGACTGAAATTTCAGCCTGGAAGACTATGGGAAAATAAATCCCTGTTGTTCAAGACCCCCAGTCTGTGGGGCTTTGTTATGTCAGCCCTAGAAAATTTTAAAGCAACGTCCTTGCTGTCAAGGTGGTTGTGATCTTGAGGGTGAGGCAGACAAGTAACAGGTGACTTAAAGTTGATCAGAATAAGTCAATGATGCAGGTAAGGATGGAGCAGAGGAGGCACAGAGAAGAGGAGCCCACCCAGGACCCAGGGAGTAAGGGCAGGCCATGGGCTCTGTGGCAGACACAGGAGGGGCTCAGGATTAGGGACAGATGAAACAATTGCTAAACAACCCTCAAGAAAATACCATTTTTATCAATGGAAACAACACAGAAACAATGTTCTTCAGAAAATGGGTATTGCAAAACAAAAAACTGCAGTAGTCAAAGAGGACTTCCTGGAGGAGGGGGCATGCAAACTGGATTTTGGAGAATGGGTTGTATTTAGGTCTCAGGACTCAGAAGGTGTACACATGCCCTCTGCTCAAATGTTCCATCAGGCTGACCTTTGTCACATGACCACATCTAGCTAGAAGGGAGTTGGGAGATGTACTCTGAAGCCAGATAGCCAGGTGCACAGCAGGTATGTGGAGTTCTATTAATAGCAAGGAAAAAGGGAGAACTGTCATCAGATGATTGATTTTCAGTTTTCCTCCATCACACGCTCGGTGATTTGTTGAGCTTCAAATACTGAATCTCATAGCAAGTTGCTAAAGAAACTGAATGCCTGATTCATGTAGGGGAAAGAACATGTGGCCCCCTCCAGAGGAGAAATTGGGAGAAATCAAAAGACCAGTGGGGTGCATGCCAGACCACAGCCAGATGGATGGTTTTGCTGATCAATGTCTCTTTATCGTCTGTGGTGCAGGATTGTCTCACCCTGTGGTGGAAGGAAGAGGAAATGAGCGTCAGGTTGTGCTGTGGTTTGAATGTACAGGTGCCTCCAAAATTCATGTTGGAACTTAAACCCCAAAGCGATGGTATTCAGTGGCAGAGCTTTCGGGGAAGTTATTAAATAATGAGAACTCCCCCCTCATGAATGGCTTTCTGCTCTCATCAAAGAGGTTGTAGCAAGCACCCTAGTCCCTTTTGCCTTCCATCTTCTCTGCCATGTAAGGACACAGTGTTCATCCCCTCTGGCCCCACACACATTCTAGCTGTGCGCATGACTGTCTGGCTTCAGACTGCATCTCCCACCCTCCCTCGCAGCTAGATGTGGCCATGTGACAAAGCTCAGCCCACTGGAACGTGAGTGGAGGGGATGCATACAACTTCTGAGCTGTGTCCCCGAGGAAGCTCCCATAGACTCTTTCAGTCCCTGCCCTTTGGGGAGAGTGACAAAACACTGGAGGAACCATGGAAATTAACAAGTTAAGGATGACCCCGCCGCCTGCCAGCCCCATGTGAGTACACAGCAAAAAGGAACCATGTTAAAAGAGAGAGTAGCCCTGCCCAGACACTAAATGTGCCAGCCCCGTGAATGTGGACTTCCCAGTCTTCAGAGATAAATAAGAGAAGTAAGCGTTTGTTGTTTACGGGCCACCCGGTCTGTGGTATTTTGTGGTAGCAGCCCAAATAGACTCAGACAGATTGGCTCCTGGTAGATCTGGACACCGACTCCACCTCCACCTCCACATTGCTCTGTGACTTCAGGAAAGTTACTTGACACCTCTGGTGCTCAGTTTCCTTGAGAATATTCAAGCAGAAAAGGCAGCACTGGGCCAGGGAGCTTCGGTATTGGAAGCTCAATAAAGTGCCAAATATGTGATGGAGGAAAACTGAAAATCAATCTTCTGATATCAGTGAGGACTTTTTTCCTTTTCAAACTTAGTAGAACCCCATACACATTCTGGCTGTGCACATGGTCTGGCTTCAGACTGCATAACCCACCCTCCCTTGCAGCTCCGTGTGGTCATGTAACAAAAACAAGTTAAAGGCGACCCAGCCACCTGCCAGCCCCGGTTTTCCACCCCTGGATGGTACAATGAGAGAGTGAAAAGATCTGTGTCATCAAAATCGTATGGTTGGGTCTCTTTATTTTAGCAGCTTAGCTTCCACCCTAACAGATACAGAAACTAGTGCCAGAAGTGGGGTGCTACCAAAATGAAGAACTAAAATGTACACCACTGGCGTAGCCGTTGGTGCGGGAGGTGACAGTCTAGATGCTGCAGGTTTGGCAGCTGTTCACCCTTGCTCTGTGTTGGAAATTTTGGTAGACCTATCCCCTGGGACAACTTGGAAGGCAGACCACTTTTCTACCCAACTTTCCGAACTTTGTCTCGCCAGGAATCTGCTGGAAAAACTCAGAGTGTTGGCTGTTCTTTGTTGCTTTCAGCAAAATACAAAAGAGAGAAATACAGGTAAGAACTCATGGCTTTGTAAACAGGTATAGAAGATAACTGAGTTTGGTTAAGAGAACCTTACAAGCTGAGACCTGCAATCCAAATTGATTTAAAATCCAGAAATCTGGAATCTCACAAGATTAGAAAAGCCATCTGCTCCTGTATGAGAGAGAGGGTGCACCAAGTCAAATAGTGTTGCCTTGTAATTAATGTCCATCTGGAACTTGTGAATGTAACCCCATTTTTTAAAAAGGGTCTTTGCAGTTGTAATCAGGTTAAGATGGAGCCATAATGAATTAGGATGGGCTCTAAATCCAGTAGTACTGGTGTCCTTAGAAAAAGGAAGAAACTTGGACACAGAGACAAGAAAGAAAGTCATGTGAAGATGAAGGCAGAAATTTCAAGGATGTTGGCAGGAGCCAAGGAACATTAAGACTGCTAGAAACCAACAGAGGCTGGAATGAGCAAGGAGTGGATTATCCCCTAGAGCCTTTGAGGGCACATGGCCCTGCCAACACTTTGATTTCTGACTTGTAGCCTCCAGAACTATAAGAGGATCACTACCTATTGTTTTAAGTCACCAGTTTGTGGCACTTTGTTACAGCATCTCTTGGAAACTAGTGCAGAAGCGTAGACCTGGTCAACCAAGAAAGCCTGGAAGCAGGAGAGGGGACTTGGTCCCTTTAAGATCATGACTGTAAGTGGATTAGAGGGGATGGTTACTTTCACATGGAATGGGCCGGAAGCAAATGCATTTTGAGGGACTGTTACTGTCCAAAAAATGTGCCACAGCTTGGGCCTACAAAAGCCCGTGATGGGACTTCAGGTCTTCAAAACTATATCTGGAGAAGGTGGCTGCAAAATCTGTGATTGCCCAAGAAGCACAGCATCCTATGCTAGCTTCAGATGAGCTGTGAGGGGTGCTGCACAAGGAAGGGCCTTCCAGGGCACAAAGCCGGGAGACACAGACGACAGGCCCGGGAAGCGCTTCAGAGAGCAGGGCCAGGGCTGCCTGCGGGGTCACCAAGGAGCTCACCCTGCTGCCAGGGCTGGGAGTCTTTGTGATAATTCCTGCTCGGAAGGATTTTAAAGGGAGCCATTGGGCATCAGAAACTGCTCTGTTTCTCTTATTCCCTTTTGAATCTGGGTCTTTATGCAGGCAGCACCCTCTGTCAGCCCAAGCCCTGCAGAGAAGCGATACGTCTGGTGAGATGTTCAGATGACTGTCTTTTGGATGCTTGATGTGATGGTTAATAATGTCAACCTGATTGGATTAAAGGATGCAAAGGATTGCTTCTGGGTGTTTCCATGAGGGTGTTGCCAGGGGAGATAAACATTGCGGTCAGTGGATTGGGAGAGGCAGACCCATCCTCAATCTGGGTGGGCACCATCCAATAGGCTACCAGAGCAGCTAAAAAACAGTAGATGGAAGAAAGTGGAAGAAGCAGGTTTGCTGAGTCTTCTGGCTTTCATCCTTCCTCCCATGCTGGATGCTTCCTGTCCTTGAACCTCAGAATCCAGGTTCTTCAGTTTTTGGACTCTTGGACTTACACCAGTGGTTTGCTGGGGGCTCTTGGACCTTTGGCCACAGACTGAGGGCCACAGACTGTTGACTTCCCTGCTTTTGAGGTTTTGGGACCTGGACTGATCCACCACTGGCTTTCTTGCTCCTAAGCCTGCAGACGGCCTACCGTGGGATTTCACCTTGTGATCACGTGAGTCAATTCTCCTTAATAAACTCCCTTTCATATATACATAGATCCTATTAGTTCTGTTCCTCTAGAGAACCCTGACTAATACAGCTACCTACCTCTGGGCTTTTGTTATAGGAGAAAGAAATAAGCCCCATTTTTGTTTAATCCACTGCTTAATGAGATTTGTGTGTGTGTGTGCGTGAATCTCAGCCAAACAGCACTCTCCCTGGTGCAGACCCCCAGCAGGGAGGCCAGCAGCTGAGGGAGGCCCAGCAGCCAAGGCTGGCTCAGTGCCAGGGTGCCCAGAGAGCAATGGCAGATGAGGCCAGGATCAACACCTTCCCCTGCTCACTCTTCAAAGCAAATTTTCCATTTGAGTCCCAACCCCTAGTGCACTGCCTGACTTGGGGCCACCGTCTGGGAAGCCCTGGGTGGCATGTGCTAGGGTGCTTGCCACAGTGCTGAACTGAAAAGTCCAGGTGTCTCTAGGGGCAGGGCACATGCTTTCCCAAGACTAGACATCACTGTGGTCCTGCTGGGGCTTCAGCCAGGCTCTGGGGTCTGAAGACTTCCTCGTTCACCCAGACTGAGAGCCCTCAGTCATGCGCATTTCCCATCTCTGCTTTGGACAGGGCTCCAACGCACTGTATGGCATGGGACCTATCTGTCACAGTGGCCACACTATCCCTATAAACCACCCACAGTTATATCTTTAGAAAATGATCTGTTCTGGGCCAGGTGCAGTGGCTCACGCCTGTAATCCCAGCACTCTGGGAGGCCGAGGCTGGTGGATCACAAGGTCAGGAGATGGAGACCATCCTGGCTAACACGGTAAAATCCTGTCTTTACTGAAAAATACAAAAAATTAGCCAGGTGTGGTGGCAGGTGCCTTGAGTCCCAGCTACTTGGTTGACTGAGGCAGAAGAATGGCGTGAACCCAAGAGGTGAAGCTTGCAGTGAGCCGAGATTGCGCCACTGCACTCCAGCCTGGGCGGCAGAGCAAGACTCTGGAAAAAAAAAAAAAAAAGAAAGGAAGGGAAGGGA
>NW_012114822.1:3678924-3707916 GCF_000951035.1 Colobus angolensis palliatus | reverse complement strand
AAGGAAGGAAGGAAGGAAGGAAAGAAAAGAAAGAAAAGAAAAGAAAAGAGAAGAAAGAAAAAAAAAGAAAAGAAAATGATCTGTTCCAAAGCCTCTTACCTGTGGGTTCTCTGATGGGTGCTGCTGGAGCATACTGAACCTGAACTCCACCTGAACATCATATATCTGCTTCCTGTGCATATACTGGGCCCTTGTTAGTGTTTTCCAGGCCTCTGTCCTCCTCTATTTGCCCATCAGTGGCCTCTTCCTGGCTTTAGTATGTAGCAGAGGCTTTGCAAGGCTGGTTCTACAGGACACAGGTGGGGTAGTAGCTTGTGAGGCATGATGTGGAGGAGTAATGTTGGTTAATTTAATCAAGGCTCATATATTCACACCTACACTGTGCCTGGTTTCATGACAAGCACGTTACAGGGATCATCTCATTGCACATTCCCCACCAGCCTGGGCAGGTGGACAGTACCCTCAGCCCCACCTCACAGATGAGGAAATGAAGGCTCAGATCAGTTAAGAGGGTTGTTGTAGTCACCAGTAGGCATGCAGCTGGGCCAGGATTTGAGCCAAGCTGCGGCATTTCCTCCTGGTGCTGTTAGTGGTCTTCCCAGTAAGAAGTCTACAAGGGGCTGGGAGGTAACATATTCATTACAACAATATTAATACATGTCTATTATAGACAACGCAGAAAACACATATACACAAAACACAAAGACCCAGAATGAAATGACAGTAAAATGTCAGTCAAATCATTCTAATTACAAACATGTGCACGTGTGCGCGCACACACACACACACACAAACACGAATTCATGCAAAGCCAAAGAAAGAACATGCTACATATAGTTTTGCCATCTGCTTTTTCTTCAAATTCACAATATTTCATGTTCATCTTGCCACATCATTAAATATTCTCTTAAGTATAATTTTTATGGTTAGGTCATAACATTTGGTTTATGGCTAGTACCGCAGTTTGTATATATTTCTTCAGAAATAAATTAAGTTCTTTCCTCTTTTTGGACCATGACAAACACAGCCAAATGTCAATCTTTGTACACATCAATAATTATTTTCTTAGAACAAATTTCCAGAAGTGAAAATCACAAGTAAATGGCTTTGTAAAGGTTGTGTATCTGTTGTGCCAAGTTATCTTCCCCAAAAGGTTTATCAGTCTACCTCCCCACCAGCAGTGTCCAAAATTGCTCTTTTATTCCCTCTAATGGAAGCTAAATTTTTTCTCTTTGAATTGCAATCACCAAATGTGAAGCAAAACTGTGTCTACTTGGGGATTTATTTTTCCTTATCCTGCTCAAAGTGTTGCTTTTCCCATCTGCCTCATGCTTTTCATCAGTTCTGGAACATTCTCAGCCCTTGTGGCTTTGCATATTGCCACTGGTGAGTTGCTCCAGGCTCTCCTCCGGGACCTCCTGTCTGGTAGACATTGAATGTGCTCCTCCTTTTGTCTGAGCCTTGAAGCCCCTCTGAGTCCTGAATGATTTCTTTAAATCACTAATTCTACTTGGCTGTCAACGTGTCCGCTTCATTTCATTTTGTTTAATTTCTGTGGTTCTACTTTCTTCTTTCATACCCCCCTGCTGTATTTTTCCCATAATGTTGTGTTCTTGCTTTTTGGTGTCTTTTCTTCCCTTTATCTCTTGAAATACTTTAAACACACTTATTTTAACGCTCCTTTGAAGTTGTCCTATTTTCTGTGCTTCCCGGAGTGTAATTTATCCCTTTCATTACTTCTGCTATTTCTTCCACGGGGCCTGAGTCTCGGCTCTCCCCATGGTGTAGGCTAAGCCCGGGCCCGGGCCCTGCTCATTGGCCCAGCGATTCCAGGAGCCCCCAACTTCTTGTGCCCTCACAGGTCCAGTTTCCTCTTGCTTTCTGGGACCCTGGGATTTTGCTTTCTTGCCTTTAGCCTTGGCACATGTACGTGCATGGCAGTGTGTGTGAGCTTGCATGTGTGTGTGTGTATGTATGTGTGTATGCACTTTATGGGGTATGCTGTGTTGTGAGGGGGGCTCTCTGTGCCAGCCCTGTCTCCCATCTTAAATAAAAGTCTCTTTGCAGTAAACACTCACTCAAAAATTACTTGCCCATCAACTAATAATAATAGCAATGATAGAATCGAATGTGTCTCTGAGGTTCCAGGAGACTTTATCGCCCTTATCACAGTCACAGTTCATACTAGTGGGTGTTTAAATAGCACATGTGATCTTATTTAATTCTCTGAATAAACTTTGTCATTATCGCCATTTTACAGATAAGAAAACTTTGGAAGAGATGGGAAAAATGAATTGGCTCTGTTGGAGATTATGCAGAGGGCTGGTGAGAGGGGCAGGCTTTGAAACCCGACCCTGCTCTCTGCTGAGGGTGCACTCAAGTCCTAGAGTGGGAAGCACTGAGGTGGGCACCTCCAGCTTCTGCAGTGCTGAGGGGAGCCTTGTTCTTCTTCCTTCTCAGGACGGGAGGCCAAAAGGCTGTGATGGCAGGTGCCTTGAACAGTGCATTCCCGGAGCTGGCCAACAGCAGAGTAGAGGTGCAAATCCAGGCATGTCTGGTTCTACCACCCACCAACTGCCTCCCAAATGCACAGATGTGTCTGTGCTCAAATACACACATTTACAAACACACACAGGTTGCCCCACGGTGAGAGTTGCCCTCCTAAGGCAGCCAGAGAAAAGCTGTGCTGACCTCAGAATGTTGCCAGCCTGTGGCCCTATGCCTGTCCCAGAGCCTGGGCTGTGGGCGTGAAGACCGAAGACATCTAGACCCCAGTACAAAGCATGCTCACACTTCCATCCCTGGACTAAGCAGAGCACACACTCCTCACTGACCAAAACACCGCCAAGCAAAGGGCTGCCCCAGCTGCTCCGAGAAGCTGCACGCATGAAGCTGCAGTAAGCCCAAACCCAAGGTGGGAAAGCCCCTCATCCCGCAAAGGTGCCTGCCTGCTTTCCACGGGCAATGTTGCACAAAGCCATTTTTTACTGGAGAAATGTTGAGGCTCTATTTTCTTAAGTTCTAATCATGCAAGGAACCAGGACAAGGCAGCAGGAAGCAGCGAAAGATTTGTGTGCCCTGCCCCAGGAGAAGGTGTGTGCTATGGTCTGAATGTTTGCGCATCCCTTGCCAAAATTTATACATTGAAATCATTTTATTTTTGAAATGGAGTCTCACTCTTGTTGCCCAGGCTGGAGTGCAGGGGCACCATCTCAGCTCATTGCAACCTCCGCCTCCTGATTTTTAAACAATTCTCCTGCCTCAGCCTCCCAAGTAGCTGGGACTACAGGCACGAGCCATCACGCCCAGCTAATTTGCGAATTTTGTATTTTTAGTAGAGACGGTGTTTCACCATGTTGTCCAGGCTGGTCTCAAACTCCTGACCTCATGTGATCCACCCGCCTCAGCCTCCCAAAGTGCTGGGATGACAGGCGTGAGCCACTGTGCCCAGCCATACATTGAAATCTGAACCCCAAGAGGATGGTATGAAGAAGTGGGCCCTTTGGGAGGTGATGAGGTCATGGGGGTGGAGCCTCGTGAATGGGACAAGTGCCCTTAGAAAAGAGTCCCGAGAGAGACCCCCGACCCCTTCCACCACGTGAGGACACAGAGAAAAGTCACCGTCTATGAACCAGGAAAGGGATCCTCGCCAGACCCTGAATCTGCCCGAGCCTTGACCCTGAACTTCAGAGGCTCCAGGATTGTGAGAATGAAATTTCTGCTGTTGGCAAGCCACCAGTCTATGGTATTTTGTTTACAGCAGCCTGAATGGGCCAAAGCTGTGGCTGGTGGTGATCTCAGGCATGCGTCCTGCAACAGTAGAAGGTGAAAGAGGCAGGTATACCAAGGTCTTGGAGGAACCCAGCCAGCTATCAGCTTCAGTCCTCACTCTGTGGCTGCCAACACAATCTTTGAGGTTGGTAGGAAGAACATAACACTCTATGGCTCTTCTGCCCTGACCAGGGCCAGGGTCTTCCTTTGATGCCTCTCCACACCCTCTGGTTCCCTCAGAGAGAAAGTTTCTTCCTCTGGCTTCCCACAAGAACTGGGCCCTTTCTCCGGCCCCAACCCAGGCAGCAGGAGCTGATTCCCACACTCCAGCCTTAGGCTAAGGTCCTTCTGGTATTGCAAAGATATCCCAGAACTGTAGAATCCCAAGCTGTGAATACCCCAGATGGCTGAAGCGCTCTTAACTGTACTCCATTTAACAAATTCACTGCACTGACCCCCTGCAGACCTTACCACTACCCTGTGCTCGCCCTCTCCTTCCAGTGTCCAGCTGCTTGGCAGTCAGCCTGTACCCTTCTGCTCCCACCAGAGAGTACGGCTCATTGTAAAGGGTTGAATAAGATATGGGTCTCATTCAAAAGACACCCCAAAAGATACAGTGAGCTCCTAACCCCTGGAACCTATAAATGGGATTTTATTTGGTAATAGGGTCTTTGCAGATATAAACAAGTTAAGAAAGGTCCTACTGGATTAGAGTGGACCTTAATCCAATATGACTGGTGTCCTTATAGGAAGAGGAGAAGACACACACAGAGAGCTACATGGCACTGTGCATGGTAGTGTGTGCATGACAGTGTGTGTGAGCTTGCATGTGTGGGTGTGTGTGCACTTTATGGGGTATGCCATGTTGTGAGGGGGGGCTTTCTGTGCTGTGACTGGTGTCCTTATAAGAAGAGGAGAAGACACAGAGAGGCAGCTGCACACAGGGAGGAAACCATGTGAGGGTGGAGACGGAGACCAGGGTGATGTTTTTACAGCCAAGAAACAGAAAGGATTGTGGTCGACGGACATGGAACAGATTGGAGCCTCCAGAAGGAACCAAGCCAGCAGTCCAGGGAACGTCTTTACTTGGACTTCTGGCCTGTAGAATAAATGTCTGTTGCTCTAAGCCTCCTGGTTAGTGGTACCTGTTAGGGCAGCCCCAGGAAGCTAATGCACCAACCCCGAGTCTTCTGTGTTTGTTCCCAAACCTACTTATACCAGTTGCCTTTGTTATTGTAATGAGGTAATTGAGTTAAACAGTACATAAGCCCATCAGTCTGAGTATGAAAAGAGAGCTGCAGCTCTGAAAACCACATCAACTGCTTTGGAAAGAATAGATAAAGGTAAGTTCTTAAATCTATTGCAGTTGAATTAGGTTGGGCAAGTCAACCATGAATGATTGGAAAATAAATCATATGAATCTAAAAGGATTCTAACCTCAGATTATTTTATATATGACTTCAAGTTCTTGGTCCACCCCAAAGAAACCTAAACTAGAAATGAAAGATTGAATATTACCAGTGTGTTTTATGAGAGGGAGAGAGAGACTGGAATTCCAATCAGGGGAACTATTCTCAAAGAAAAGGGCTTTGCCTTGTACCAAATGACTAACAAAATGACATCGTGTTATATGTTTCATGTTAGAACGAAAATATTGATGGCACCCATGTTGCAATTTTTTATGTTCCCCCACTTTGTCCAAGTTTCACTTAACCAAATCACCAAATTATGTCAGTTTAGAGGGTTTTTCTCAACATCCAAACACTTTCCCCATAGTCTGGGTGTGCTTTGAAAAAAATCCTAAGCAAATGGAAGAGGGAAAAAAAGAACTTAGATTCTTGGTGTCTGTGTGTTTGGCCACACTTGTGAGCACCCCATAGCTGTCCTCCAAATTCTACTTCCTATTATTATTTAATGATTCACTCACCAGTTACTGCCCTTTCCTGGCTATGGCGATCTCCTCCTCCTCAGCCGCCAGTTCCCTGAAGGCAGGGCCCTATCACGTAGCGTGTTCACATAAGAGTCCTTCCCTGCGTGGTGTTTAAAAACATAAGCTTATGCTTTTAGGCGCTGCCTCAGGTTCCATCGGCCACCTTCATCTCCCCTCTCTCTTGGTCAGTGTCCCCAGCCCACTAAGTTGTCCCTCCAAGATAAGACTTGGATAAAATGTCACAATGCAGAGTGGTGGGTGGGTCTGGCTTCCCCTATGGCTACTAGAGGAGCAATGACAACTTTCAAGCGATTGTGGAAATTAACTCCCAAAGGAAAATGGGAGACTGGAGGGACAGATAGGTCCCCACCCCTCCTCCTCTTCACAGACATCCCCAAGGTACCATCTCCCTTTGCGAATCTTCCAGAGAAGGCCCATATGCTGAGCAAACACATCTGTCGGCTTCTTCGCGGCTCTTTCTCATGCCTGCTAGTTTCTTCGTGGTTCTTTGTGGAAGATGGAAGGCAAGGTCACGCACCCCAGCGCCGGCTCTGCACTTTCTCTTGCCTCGCCTCCATCTACCCCTCACCTGCCACCCTGGCCTTGCGCCTTCCAAACCCAGGATCGGCATTCGAACCCTTGCTTCAGGCTCTGCTTTCCAGGTAATGCAAAGACTCGTTTAAATGGTTTGGTGGATGTTGCAGAGACAAATGCAAGTGCTCAGGCAGGTCTCCAGCTCCAGAAACATTTCCAGAAGGAGTGAAAAGAGGTCACTGTGAGAGCAAATCCAGCTGGTGGTTAGCAGAATGTGGAATGTGGGAGTGATAGAGCTCTGCTTCTACTGACTCTTCAGAAGGTTCACAGGAATCCATGGAGTCCCACAGTCTTTAAGAAAAGAAGGATCCTGTGAGGTCATGTTGTCCAGTTCTCATCTGACAGAATCCATTCCACCATTCTAGAAGCCCAAATGTTCATCATGATCAAAAGCACTCCTGAAATCCAGGCATCTTCACCCTATGGCATCTTTCTTTCTATTGTGATTGAAGTTCTCCCTACTGTCCTCCTGACTCAGTCCCTCCTTATATGTAAAAGCCATGGTCACCTGCCTGTCCTTGGTTTCCTCTACCTGGCACCCTATGGCAGAGCCACTGCTCGTGCCCACCAGACAGGTTGAGGCAGGCACTGGGGCCAATCCCATTCCTTGCTATGCCTGATGCCCCTCAGTGGCTGACGCCCCTCTGTCATCTCTTTGTTTGTACAGCTGTGACCTGCATTGTCTCCACTAATGACAGCATCCTTAACCCAGACAGCGATCCAGCAAGTGGCAGCCCACGCTCGCCAGCTGTGTCCAAGTTTTAAGTAAAGAAGTCATTTGTTCCCAGGCTGATTTTTATCAAGGCTCGTCTGTCTTCCAAATTAGGGCTGAGTCATTTATAAAGTGTGCGAGTGTTTGGATGTTAGCAGCAAACATTCATCCATTTTAGAATAAATGATTAAAAGGCCCTCATTAAATTCCTCTGTTGACTGATGCCAAGGCCCTGAGAATGGATTGGCCTGTTGGCTTCTGGCTGGCCCGACTGCCATCCCACCTACTGTGAATGCACGTAGACTTTGGAAAGAAAATTCCTGCCCTGATGGAAGATAACAGGAAGGATGTCGCTCAGGCCTGTTCCCCAAATATTACAGCACTGTTATACACCTTCAGAGTGGCCACACACCCAACCGATCCTTGGTGAGGGGGAGGACAACACCTTCTCCCCCTCCAAAGATCTAGGGAATGTGTGGCATTCCTTCCTGTGAGCATGGGGAATGTTTAATTGAAAAGTCAAGGGAATAATCCAATAATTACTCAAAACTAAGTATTCCAGTCCTGATAAGAATGGCTCTCTGTGCCCAACTCCAGGAATACAAGAATTGCAAGACTCTCCTGAGGCCCCTGCCCTGGAAGGTAGAAGGTAGAAGATCATACACAGAGAGGTAAACCAACTCCCGAACAGAACAGGGAGCCTTGGGCCACAGCCTCAGCCCCTTTGCTGGCCAGCAGGTGCAGAGGGAAGCAGCTTCTGCTGTCCTTGCCCTCAGCAAATGTCCATCCTCACCACAGGGGAACAAATCATGTCCAAGTCCACCTTGGGGGCACCAGCACCCCTTGAATGTATCCTCTCCAGGATCCCTGGCCCCACCTACCCGTTTGCCATCTCCTAAGGTCCTTTCTTAATGTCTTTAGTTTGGAAGGCTCTAACAGCTCCCCACGCCTGGCCTGAGAAAATCACACACTCCTCTGCATGCCATTTATCAGGTCACAGCATGAGTTTCCCGGGCCCTCCTTCCATTAAAAAAAAAAAAAACATTAAAACATATATATTACAATGGCATTGGTATAAAGAGGAATCTATTGATTTATATACTGAAAACATTTTTCCTCAACCTAAAAGTTCATTTATTTCCTTTTGATTTTAGCAATTAAAACATTTCATGAGTCCTGAAATCACTGTGGGCCCGAGGCATTGAGCCACCATACCCAACAGTGAAGGGGGTCTGGGTCCGTCCTCTCCACAGCCGTCCAGCTGCAGGTTTCCCCTGGGTGCTGCCCTGCCAGGCCTCCCTGCCTGTAGTGCTGCTGCTCCTGCACCCTCCATGCTGCCCCATCCTTCTCCACCACAAAACGTCCTACAAAGGCGTTAAACCCTCGAGCTAGTGTGATGCTCCCAGGTCCTGGAGGCAGCATCTGTGCATCTTCTTTGCCCTCTGCCACCACTCTGACCCCCCTGCAAGCCCAGACAGACGATGGTGTCTTTCTGACCAGGTGATGGGATCCTGCGTTCATCCCACAAACGCCTCCTGGGCACTGCCTGTAGGGATGCAGGAAGGGTCTAATAAATGGCCTGGCCGATGCTTCGTATGTTCTGGAGACTCTTTGAAGTATTTTGCTTATGCTGTTTCAGTTCATCCCACACTTTAAAACCCCGAGGAGGTCCTTCTGATCGGACATGAGTCACCAGGTACCCCGGTGGGTAATGACATCGCTGAGATGCCCACGCAGGCATTCTAGGTCCAGGGTGGGTGCTCCGGCCCCTGCCCTGTCCTGGCCCTCACAACTGTCCTCTAAGATGGGAAGTATCACTTCTATTTTGGAAACAGGGAAATGAGGCCGATGAAGATCACACATTGACCTCGCAATGGAGCTGGGTTCAAGCCCAGGACAGTCAGGGGCCAGGCAAGCACGGTGGGTTCTGCTCAAGCAGTGATGAGTAGGCACTGGTCGCAGAGCGAGATGTCCCAACGTGCGACACCACCCGGCTGCCTCTCCCACACTTTGGGCTTTGGAGGCCTCGGATCAGAGCCAGAGATCCATGTTCTTTGTGAGCACAGACAGTGGCTGTGAGGACCAGGCTGTCCTCAGACACTAATGGGACCAGACAGTCGGAGGCCCCGCCGGGAAGCTCTGCTGGGTGCCTGCCTCGGGGCGCTGAGCAAACATTATCTTCCAACTGTGGCTCTGCTCACATGCTTGAGATGTCACCCTTATTGGTTCTCCAGGCGATGGCCTCCACCAAATGGGAGCTGACGGGCAGTTGGTGGGGCTGGAAGATGCCAAGAGGCCCGCTGG
This sequence comes from Colobus angolensis palliatus, assembly GCF_000951035.1. Lineage (NCBI taxonomy): Eukaryota > Metazoa > Chordata > Mammalia > Primates > Cercopithecidae > Colobus > Colobus angolensis. The sequence goes on along the minus strand of NW_012114822.1, from coordinate 3,698,605 downwards.
CCCCGGTTCCACGTCTCCCTCGCAGCATCTGCTCTCTTGCTAGGATTGCTCCCAGCCATTCCAATCTGATTCATTGAAATGAAACCATTTCCACGGAATTTAATTTAAAGACTTGCCTGAAAACATTAGGGTTGATGCTGATGGAAGGTTTTTAGCCGAACACTAACAGGAGATGGGAGAGGGAGACCAGAAATTCTCATTATTGGCTAATGTTCCTGGGGTCCCTGCGGTGAAAGAAGGCAGGGGGGCTTCCCCAGGGCCATTGTAGGGTGTTCCGCTTAAATGATGAAACCAGAGCAAGCACAGAGGTCTTGCTGCAAATGCGGGCTCTGGTCACACAGCCATTCGCCGGCTGTGTCCTCGGCAAGGCCCTCCCGCTCGCTGAGCCTCAATTTCTTCCTCTCTGCGATGTTAACATGTCCTCACTCCCAGGATGAGACGAGAGGGTGTTTGCCAGGCACAAAGCACAGTGCCAGCCCAGAGAGTTCTCCCTGGAGTCAGTTCTTCTTTGTATTATTATTCCAAGTCCCAACATAGTTTAAGCTCAACATTACCCTTAAAAGAATCACTGGTTTTTAGCTTAGATTTTTAGCGCAAACACAGCCACTGCTCCTTGCAAGAATGAAGTGACTTATGGGAGGCAAGGCAGCAGGTAAGTGTCCCAGAGCCCAGCTCGTTATTAAGCAGGGAGCTCTCACCTTCCGGAGGTGCAGAGGGCTGGGGATGCTGCCCTGCCTGCCCTGCGCTGAGCCAGCTCTGCATCAGGAGGCAGGTGCTGTTATCATCCCATTATTTACAGATGGGAAAACTGAGACTCAGTAAAAGGATATAATTTTCCAAGTCCATAGCATTCGTAAGAGCTGGATCCCAAACTTAAAAGTGGACAGTTTGACGCTGATGAGCCTGCTCTTACCACCTCCATTCTCCTGCGTGGCTTCTTCACCACAGCACTGCAGGCATTTGTGGTTGGGTCACTCTTAGTCACAGAGACTGTCTTGTGCACCAGAACCATCAGGCTTGGTCTGTAACCAATAGGCACGGCCTACAGCCAGTAGGTATTGTCTGTAACCAGTGGACTTGATTTGCAACTGTTTATACGGTTTTCCCTCACGCCCATCATCATTCAAAGCACTGGGCAGGGAGAGCTTGATCCAGTGACTGTAGGTTCCGTGGTTGTACCCAGATGATGTGAGAGGCCAGATCTTTGTATTATTGTTCCAAATTCCAACACAGTTTAAGTGGAAAGCTCCAGGGACTCCTTCAGCCTCCACTGCAGGAGGGCAGGGCTGCACACACACAGGGAAATAATTCTTATGGGGGGATTGTATTGTTTGCTTAGTTTTGCCCTCCCTCCCCTCCCTGGCCACAGCTCTCCTGGGGGTGGATATTCTGTCCATCCCACCCTTGTGGGCTTGGCCTTGTGACTTACTTTGGTCAATGAAATGGTGGCAGAACTAACTAAGTGCCAGTTCTAAGCTGAGTCCTTCAGAGGCATTGCCTGGGGCCACTTGTCCCTCTAACACCTCTGCCACCTGCTAGGAAAAGATCCAGCTCCAAAGTGCACTGAACCCAGAAGGACAGCCACATGGAGCCAATTCGAGTCTGACCCGCACCTCCAGCACAGCCACCTGCAGACCACGAACAAGAAAATTCCATGTTCACTGTTGTGAGCCTTTGAGATTTGGGGGATTTTGTTAAGGAGCTTTATTACAAAAATAGCTGACTGTTCTTCCCCAGGGGAAATTTAGAAGAGGAAGAGAAGCTTCCCAGACAGAATCTCCCACACACGTCCTCTGCCCTCGCAACCCACCATCCCCGAAAGGTATTGCTGGTGACTATCATCTGAAAAAGAGTCACATGGTGCAAAGCTCTTCTTGACCCCTTCGATTTTCCACAACCCTCCTGGTGGTGGCTTTGAATGCTGCTGGCATTGTGCCAGTGAGTAAATGAAACCGAAACCTGTGCCCTTTCCTCTGCAAGCAGCTCCCTCTGTCAACTTCAGTCACCCTGGCCCAGAGCCCCTTATCTTGTTCATGCTCCCTGGACACTGCTTGATGCTGAGGGAATGCAATGGGGAAGCCTGAGTTCCACAGGAGATGAGAGGCCAGGCAGGGGCAGGGCAGAGGGCCTTGGAGCTGTGTGGCCACCCCAACAGTCCAGAAGAGGAGGGTGGGCCCCCTGCCTGTTCACTCTGCCTGAGCAGACATCACTGGGAGGAGTACCAAGGAGGAGGAGAAGCTGGTTCTGCCATCCCAGAGCCTCCAGACTGCTTGAGGAAACAGCCCCACAACAGCAGAGCCCTCCAGGGTCCAGTCCTCACAACACTCACTGCTGTCGGGTGGGCCGAGTCCCCATGTGCTCCACCCCACCTTGGGAGAGGTTCCCACGGGTGTGCATGAATGGACAACTGGGAGCGTGCGTCTCCAGGACGGGTGCAGACAGGCACCTCTGCAAGCCTCAATTCCAGGAGCAATGGAGAGGCAGAGTAGCTGCATTTACACCACGAGACCTCTTGCAGTTGAGGGAGGGAGGTGATTGGATCATGGGGGCAGTTTCCCCCATGCTGTTCTCATGCTAGTGAGTGAATTCTCGTGAGATCTGATAGTTTTACAAGAGGCTCTTAACACTTTGCTTTCTCCTCTCTCTCCTGCCGCCATGTAAGGTGTGCCTGCTTCACCTTCTGCCATGATTGTAAGTTTCCTGAGGTCTCTCAGCCACACAGAACTGTGAGCCAATTAAACTTCTTTCCTTTATAAATTACCCAGTCTCAGGTATTTCTTTACAGCAGTGTGCGAACAAACTAATACCCCGTGTGTCTGAAGATTCTAGAGAAAAAGCCTTCCTTATCCATTCCTAGTTCTGGTGACTCTGGCAGTCCTTGGCTTGTGGCTGCATCACTCCCGTCTCTGCCTCCATCTTCCCACAGCCATCTCCCCTCTGCCTGTACCTCTTCTCTTCTCATAAGGACACTGATCCTATCTGAATGGAGCCCACCTGAATGCAGTATGACCTCATCTTAACAAAGCACATCTGCAATGACCCTATTCTGAAATAAGGCACACTCTGAAGTTCTGGGTGGACATGAATTTCAGAAAGACATGATTCAACCTAGTGCAACTGTAGCAGGACGAGCCGCAGATAAAACTCCTCAGACACTAGATTAAAGAAGGAAGAGGTTTTTTATTTGGCCGGGAGCGTCAGCAGACTTGCGTCTTAAGTGCTGAGCTCCCCGAAAAAGAAATTCTTGGCCCTTTTAAAGGCTTACAACTTTAAGGGGTCCACGTGAAAGGGTCATGATAAATCGAGCAAGCGTGGGAAACGTGACTGGGGGCTACATGCATCAACTAACGGAACCAAAAGTTTTACAATGCTTTTTTGATACAGTGTCTGGAATTTACAGATAACACAAGTAGTTTAGATCAGGAGTTGATGTTATTATTACTACTTTTTTTTAACTCCTAGGGCCAGGTGGTGGTGCCAAGGTTGTCTGGCTGTTTATCTTACTTTTGTTTCTTTCTAACATTTTGCTTTCTCTCTTTCCTCCTGTCTTGTGAACTAGGCAAGGCGGGGGAGGAGGGCAGCAGGAGTAGTAGTGGTCTCCTTCCTTACAATGACCAATGGAGCCAACAGAGGCTCCACTATTTGCAACTCAAGACAACATTATGGAGTCCTCCGATTTAGCCCCAAATCGCCTGCCAGAGGAGGTCCCAGTCACCTGGTTAGTCTTGTTCCTGCATCCCTGGCCAACCGTGTTGCCCTGGGGCTGCCTGGGACTTCACGGGTTGGGGTACAGCAGTCCCTGGAGGGGGAGGCTTGTCAAATTTGCACTTCGACTTGGAGAAATGGGCAGAGATATTTCCTGTCATTTATTCATCACAGAGGACTTGGGCAGGGTTTGTTTATCTCCGGAAAGGATGGATTGGAGAGTCTCTGTCCTCTGCAGACTGAGGCAGGCAGTTTATTGCCAAGGAAAATGTCTAAGAAGCAAGGAGCTCGGACCTTGGGGAGTTCACTCATGTCATTCTCATGTCGGATAAGGTGCTCCTGTGTTCACCCTCCTGGCTTGGTCCTTACTTACATGAGTCCAACCGGGAATGTGCTCCGCGATTCAGGCCCACTTAATTTCTGGAATGTTCAAGTAGAAACTAATCATTAAAAACATGTAAATTAAGTTACCCCAGGAGCTTAATAGATTAGCCATCGACTTTTTCCCCCTGTTGGATTCTAACCTTCCACGAAAATTAATCACCAAGGGCTCAAAATAGCCACCGAGGATTAACATGCTCTGTTTGGTCTTGGTGAATGGGAGCCACCGAGGATTAACATCCTCTGTTCGGTCTTGGTGAATGGGAACTGCGCCCAGCCCCTTGGAGGGGAGAAAGGATTCCCCCATCTTCACTTTCCCTTTTCCCCTCCCAGCAGTCCTCCTGTTCGATTACATACAGCTACCCTGGAAGTGGCTGGAAGCCCCTGGCCACCTGAGCCTTCCTTCACAGCAGCTACCCAGGAGCAAGGAAAAAAGGGTCTGCCACTTGTGACACTGGCAGCCCCCACCCCCTGGGTGGACAGCCACACACACTGCAAAGAGGAGGGCCTTCCAGGGCACACAAAGACATCCCTGCACATTCTTTCATTCATGTATTCACTCTTGGAGCATTTATTGAGCACCTACAATATACCAGGACCTGCATGGGTGCTGAACACATGGAGATCAACGAGATCCAGTCCCTGCCCTCAGGGGACAAACACGGAATCACAGGATCTCATCAGTGTGGCTGGAGCAACCACAGGGCATCCAGGGAGCCTGAGAAGTGAGGTGTGAAAACTGTCTGGAGCAGGCCTGGAGGGCTCCATGGAGGAAGGGACATTTTGAGCTTTTTCTTAAGCACCAGCAGACATTTGCCAAGGGGAGGAGATGCTCTCCAGGAGGAATGGAGCTCAAATATCATGGGGGCTACAGGGACCCTGGGACCAGCAGACCCGGGTTCAAAGCCAGATGTAGTCTCTGACCAGCTGTGTGATGACACTGTCATTGGGCAAGTCACTTGCCAGTGTTGACAGAGGGTAGATTGTGCAGTAAGTGGTGCCCTTAAGGCTGCAGAAATGAACACACTGGGTGAGGAATGGTGGGCAGATAGATAAATGAATGAATTAATTTAAAACATGGGGCCGGGCGCGGTGGCTCAAGCCTGTAGTCCCAGCACTTTGGGAGGCCAAGATGGGTGGATCACGAGGTCAGGAGATCGAGACCATCCTGGCTAACACGGTGAAACCCCGTCTCTACTAAAAAATACAAAAAACTAGCCGGGCGAGGTGGCAGGTGCCTGTAGTCCCAGCTACCCGGGAGGCTGAGGCAGGAGAATGGCACGAACCTGGGAGGCGGAGCTTGCAGTGAGCTGAGATCTGGCCACTGCACTCCAGCCTGGGTGACAGAGCGAGACTCTGTTTCAAAAAAAAAAAAAAAAAATGGGTAGAATGATGATTTGGCTGCCTGATGAGAAGTTCTGCCCTAGGAGTAGTCAGAGGACATGGGAGGGAAGTTGTCTGCAGAGCGTGCTCAGATTTGCGGCTTAGAACTGCATCCCCAGCAGCAGCCCTGAGGGGCCAGGTTGCCGCAGGACAGAGCCCTGGCCACTTTCTTCTCTGGGTTGATGCCTCGGTCCACTGCTCTGCTGTGTGTGGTCTTCTGTCTTCGATCTGAGGCCCTCGTGGCAGTGGTCCCCAAGTTTGCCCTCACAAAACTGACATCTGCCTGTGGACACTTTGGCCCCTAGATTCCTTTCCTTTGGCTGACATAACCCATCACCACTCAGCGGTCTTGCAGAGGACACGTGCTGAGCATTTCCAGAAGAGAGGAGAATCAGTGGCAAAAACCATGGGTGTGCAGCACAGCCAGTAAGGGGGCATGAATGGTTTCATTTTGGAAATTACAGGAAAGGGCAACTCTGGGACAAGTGTGATAGACAAGTTCCAGGTTCAAATCTGTTTGCAAGTTTCTTCCAGGACAGGACTGCAGCTGTACTTCTTTCACACACCCTCACCTGTGCAGCCAGCCCTCACCTGCACAACCAGCCCTCGCCTGTCCAGCCAACCCTCACCAGTCCAGTCAGCCTTCACCTGTGCAGCTAGTCCTCATCTGTGCAGTCAGACTTCACCTGTATAGTCAGCCTTCACCTGTCCAGCCAGACCTCACCTATCCAGCTAGTCCTTACCTGTACAGTCAGCCCTCACCTGTCCAGCCAGACCTCACCTGTGCAGTCAGACCTCATCTGTACAGTCAGCCTTCACCTGTCCAGTTAGACCTCACTTATCCAGCTAGTCCTTACCTGTACAGTCAGCTCTCACCTATCCAACCAGACCTCACCTGTGCAGCCAGCCCTCAGCTGTCCAGTCAGCCCTCACCTGTCCAGCCAGACCTCACCTGTACAGTCAGCCCTCACCTGTCCAGTCAGACCTCACCTGTCCAGCCAACCCTCACCTGTGCAGCCAGCCCTCACCTGTCCAGCCAGTCCTCACCTGTGCAGCCAGCCCTCACCTGTGCAGCCAGCCCTCACCTGTGCAGTTGTCCAGTCAGACCTCACCTGTGCAGTCAGCCCTCACCTGTCCAGTCAGACCTCACCTGTGCAGCCAGCCCTCAGCTGTCCAGCCAACCCTCACCTGTGCAGTCAGCCCCCACCTGTCTAGGCAGCACATTGTCAGGGCTGGGCTCAGATCCAGGCCTAAATTGGCAGCTGATGACATCACAAGCCTCAAAGTTGAGAGGAGCAGGCAGAGGAACGGGGCCTCTTTCTTCTCTCTGGGCACCTAAACAGGGGTTACCTGCAGAGGCCTTGGACCAGGTGATGGCAAGAAGCCCACTGTCCACAGCCCGGGACTGTCTGCCTCCAGGCCTCCGCACAGCGACTTTGCAGGAGCCGTGCAAACAGCAGCTGCGTCTGGCAAGCGCACGGAGAGTCGGGGCAATGCCAATTTGAGGCAGACGTCTGAAGAAGCTATTTCTAAAACAGCAATTACCAGAAAGGGGAACAAATTACTACTTACTTCAGAGACTTTCACACATGGAGAATCAGAGCCCTACAAAGTAATCAGGGCAATGTGTTTGCAAAACTGCATTATTTATATTGAAATATTTCATGGAGAAAGGTCAGGAACAAAAATTGAAGGTTAGCGAGGAATAAAATACCAGGGTCACCGCATCTCCGCAAAGTCTGCCTGGGGCCCTGATTGTGGCCGCGTTAGGCGTATTTGAAAACTATTACAGAAACCCAGGCTGGTGTCCAACATCAGATTTCTAGGAAAAGTGAACTCGGTTGTCCAAACCCAAAGGCAGCCCATTGCCTACAACCCACACAGCGTCAGACCAGGCCCGGTGAGTGTCAGCCCGGGTGCCACTAGAGACCCCGTCCACTCATCAGACACTTGGCGCCCATCTTGTTTTGGTGCCAGCCAGTCAACCAGCTCCTCTGGAGCTCTACCCAGGCACACCAGGACACTGATAGCTGACCAGGTACTGGGCAAGGAGGCAAGGTAGCCAGGGCCAGGGCCAGCAGAACAACTAGGCAGGACCCTGGATTTGGGCTCTGTAAGAGATGTCAGTAGGTGACTCCCCCAAGAAGGGTGAGGCCATAGGAGCAGGGCTTCCTCCCTCCACCACACCCTCACCCTGCCTCTGCCACCAGCCCTCTAGGGCTCAGTGCCTCAGGTTCTCCCACCTGTCCCCCTGGGAAAAATGCGCTCCCAGGAGAAGACCGCCACTGATGATCATGTGAGTAGTGCCCTAGGCATGTGTGTGCACCCCTATTATTTCAGTTGATCCTTGCAGCACCCTGGCAAGGCTGGGAGGAAGAGGATCCTCGATCTTAGTGGGGCTGCTTTCCAACCTTTCCTGGGAAGCTCCAGGCCTCTGTGGTGGGCACTCACCCTGCTGGGGCCACAGACATTTCCCTCTGTGTCCTCACTTCAGGCACAAGCCCCAGGTCTCTGCACCACTGTCCAGCGCTCAGCTCCAGGGACAGTGATGGAGAGAAGGGGAGAGCATGTGGGATCTGTTGGTGAATTTGCCCCTTGCCTGCCTGGGCACCTTTTTTCCTGGCACAGAAACCTCTCCAGGCCAACCCAGATGCTGCCCCTTGCCTCGGAATTGGGAGTTAGGCATGGGGCGGCCATTGTCATTTACTGTGGAGATGGCACTGGTCTCTGCTCAGTGGCTGTTAGGGATTCTCTTTCTTATGCCTTTTGGCCTGGACCGAAGTCAGCTTCCAGGCTCCCTCAGCCTGAAAATGGTCCTTAGTCTCCACCCAGACTCCCGCCAGACCCCTCTCTCCCTATCTTATGAACAAAGCCTCATCCACCCCAAACTGTCCTCATTCATCTTGCACCCAGGCAGGCAGGTCCACCCCCAGCTTTTCTCATTATCTACAGCTTCTCCTGGTCAAGACTTGCCCACCCCACCCCAACCCTGGATGAAGCCTTCTCACCCGCACAATGGCCCCCACCTCACTCGTCTCCTCCGAATGCCCACGACTCTCAGGGCTTCTCTCACACCAGGCTGTGCCCAGTAGCACACGGCCTGGTTGTAAGTGCTGCTTTTGTGCCTTAGGTGAAGTCTTCCTGGGGCAGACACTACGGAGCATTAGCTAGTTTGCTCATTCATTCATTCTCTAGGCACGCTTATGCTCCTCAGCGGCAGGGCTTTTGTTTGTTCTGTTCTCTGATGTATCCTCTGCACCTTGAACAGTGTCTACCACAGAGAAGGCACTCAATGACTATATGAGGGATTTATCCTTCCATCCATCCACTCATCCACCACCCATTCACCATCCTTCCATCCAAACATCCACCATCTTTCCATTCATTCACGTGTTCATCCATTAATCCACCATCTGTCCTTCTACCCATTCATCTATCTACCATCCCTCTATTCATCTATCCACACATCCATCCACCCATTTACCACCTAGTCACCATTCTTCCATCCATCTTTCCATCTATCTATGCATCCATCCATCCAGTCATCAATAAACCCACCATCTTTCCTTCCATCCATCTATCCATCCATCCATCCATTCACCATACATCCATTCATCCACCATCCTTCAATCTATCCATTCATCCATACATCCACCATTTATCTATCTATTCATCCATCCACCATCTTTGCCTCCATCCATCCATACATGCATACATACATACATGCACCAAAAGTTCCTGAGTAGCTCTGGGGCAGATCCTGGCAGAAAGAGGAAGGTCTACAGAAAGGAGACCCTAGTCATCTGTCTCTTAGAAGCTTCTGTGTGGTATGTGGGGCTTTGCATAGGGCTGAGAAGGAGCTCAGCCTCAAAGAAACATATGAGAAAAGGCGAGAGGAAGAGCAGTTACTGAGGCCCAGCTGAGGACACCTCCCATCTGCAACCTCAGCCCCAAAACCGCAGAATAGGAAGGTGTGACCCCTGCTAGCTCCATTGTTGGTAAGGCCGAGTGCAAAAAAGTGCCATTCAAGGTCCTAGCATTACATAGCAAATGAAAATCATCATGACAAGTTCAGAGAAAAGCAATGGAAGAAAGGCATTTTTACATAGCAAATAAAAATAATCACAACAGGATGATGATATGTATTTGCTACGTAATCCCATAACAAGTAAAGAAAAATTTTACTTGTAAGTCATCAGTGTGGATTTTATCATTCACCTTTATCCTGTGCAATGCCAGTTTTAAATGCAAATGTAAGAGCATTTATCTCATGGATGGAATCACCAAAATTGCACAATTCCTATGGTGTGGCTTGTACATGTATCCCGTTCTTACTAGAACAGTGGAGACGCTGTACTAAGCCAGCTCAGCTGTTTCCATGTCCCTTCTTGGTCAGGTACATTTACCCCCACTCCCTGCCTCGGGCTTCCGGATGAGCATGGAAGGACTGAAAGGAAAAGGAGCTTGGGCTGCCTCTCTCCCTTTCCTTTTATATCATATTTTCAGCATAAGTGGTTGGCTACACCGGGAGCAACACGAATTAGGACAGACACGAGAGGGCTCCTTGGTGGTTTTTGTTTCTTAGGATGTCAGGGCCTTCTTTCTGCTTTCGAAGCAAGTTCTAGTTCAAGTGGAAAGTGTGGCTTTCAGAGCTGTCAAGAGCCTGCTTTGTTGCAGATGTAGCACACTGATCTTGCACCCACTTTGAGTCTTGCTGATCTCCCACGTATCCTCGAATTCTGCACTGATGGGGCCTCAAAGAATGCTGCATGCCAGTGGAGAGGCAAGAAACAGTGGACACATGTCACAGCATCTGCTCTGTCCACGGTCATGCTCCAGGGTCTTACGATGCAACTTACAAAACACAAACTCAAAAATAAAAAATTATTAAGAATGTGGCCAAAAATTATATGGAAAAAAAAAGTCAACATCACCATCCTGAGAGAAATGCACATCAAAGCCACAGTGAGATACTATCTCACACCGGTTAGAATGACTGTAATTAAAAAGTCAAAAAATAACAGATGCTGGCAAGGTTGCAGAGAAAAAAGAACACTTACACACTGTTGGTGGGAGTGTAAATTCGTTCAACCATTGTGGAGGACAGTGTGGCAATTCCTCAAAGACCTAAAAACAGAATTACCATTCAAACCAGCAATCCCGTCACTAGACCTATTCCCAAAGGAATATAAATCATTCTCTTATAAAGACACATGCATGCCTATGTTGACAGCACCACTAATCACAACAGCAAAGAAAAGGAATCAACCTAAATGTCCATCAGTGGTAGACTGGATTTTTTAAATGTGGTACCTATACACTGTGGAATACTATGCAACCATAAAGAAGAAGGACATCATGTCCTTTGTAGGAACATGGATGGAACTGGAGGCCATTATCCTTAGCAAACTAATGGCGGGAACAGAAAACAAAATACCACATGTTGTCACTTAAAGTGGGAGCTAAATGATGAGAGCGCATGGAGACGTGAAGCGGAACCACACACACTGGGCCCTATGAGAGGGTGAAGCGTGGGAGGAGGGAGAGGATCAAGAAAAATAACTAGTCAGTACTAGGCTTAATACCTGGGTAATGAAATAATTTGTACAACAAACCCCCATGACATAAGTTTACCTATATAACAAACCTGCACATGTACCCCCTGAACTTAAAATAAAACTTAAACATAAAAAAAAAAGTGAATTTCAAGATGGCAACAGCGAAGCATTAAATCATGCCAGAGGCCCTTCTAGGGGCATTGTGCGATTGCACTGCTTGTATGTCCATCACATTAGCCAGCGTAACACCGGTGATTTGATCACAGGTCCTGGAGGAAGGGCCCAAGCCTTTTCTCAGCAGGAAGGACTTGCCTGAGCTTCTAGATGGCTTATTCCCTGTTGCCAAATCTGGCTTGGGCCACAAAGTGAAGGCGGGATCCACTTGAAAGCAAGGGAAGGGGGTGCTGAGAACAAGTCCCTCAGCTGACTCAGCTCACACACACACACACACTCACAGACACAAACACACTCACACACACATGCACACAGCATCAGGCTGACCCGAGGCCTGCAGCCCCTTTGCTGTCTGTGTACAACAAGATAGCAAACAAAGCGACAAGTCAGTGCAACAGGAAAAGCGAGCGCTGCCAGAAGCTTGCATTTCCATTTCCGAAACACCCAGCCCTGACCCCGGAGCCAGACAAGCATGCTTCAGCAGGACCAAATGTTTCCAGCAGGCAGCCGGGCTGAAGGCAGCAAATTGAGTGGAACTGTCTGTTGTGTCTTGCCTTCAGCTTCTCGAGCTATTTTTAAAATCCCCTTTGGGCACAGGAATCGTTTCACCTCTATGATCTGCAGAAGAAAGTTCTTTTGTCAGGACCTCACTAGCCCCTGCACCCTCAAACACACAGGTATGATATACCACACGTGCCCTCACTCACACCTTGCACTAAGCCGGGCGTGGTGGTGGGCGCCTGTAGTCCAACTACTCAGGAAGCTGAGACAGGAGAATTGCTTGAACCCGGGGCGGAGGCTGCAGTGAGCCAAGATCACACCACTGCACTCCAGCCTAGGCAACACAGAGAGACTCTGACTCAAGAGAAAAAAAAAAAGAGAGAAAAGAGAATTATTTTAGATCTCTTTTTTGTCAGTGCTAGTGACTCAGAAACCAGGAGTCAGTACTAAGTCCCTTATGTATGCATTCAACAAACAGGTGACGTGCATACTTACTGCATGCCAGCGTCTGTGCCACACCCACAGCCAAACAGTCACTGTCTCCTTCGGTACCGGGCAAGAGGGCAGTGTCCTCTGCCGATCGCGCAGAGCAGCCTGGGACTGGCTGCATTTGTGATGCACATTCCTGGCTTCCCCTCTGAGGGGCCCAGGTCTTTAAAGCTCCCATCATGATGTCACCCGGAGGCAGGAGAAGAAACAGCAGCTGGGAAAAAGCAAGGCTGGTGGACCCTCCCCACACTCCAGTTCAGGCCAGAATGGGTCTCGCTCCCCACAGCCAGTGCTGCTCTGTTTGAACAGGGAAGACAGCTCCAGCCCACTGAGAACAGATCAGACCCAAAGGAAGAGGAGACAAACCCTGTTGTCGGCCTGCCCCAGGCTTTTTCCCAGATGGGTGAGCATCTGTCCTGAAGGCTTAGGAGGAAGTGAGCCTGGGGCTCAGGGACCAGGCCTGCCCTCCCAGTTAGTGCCAAGGACACAGAAACAGAGGGGAGTGCCCATCAATTTCTGCCCAACACAGAGCCCCTTAATGACTTTTAGATTAAAAAGCCAAGACACGGGCATATCCTTAAGATGCCTAATAAAGCAATTGGCCCGTCAGCCAGTCCAGCCCCCCGCATGAAGCCCCAAATGTAGAAACTCAGCCAGCCTTGCCAGACCTGCTTAATGCAAAATTGGTAATGTCATTTACAAGCCTCTCACACACAGGCCTATGAATAAAAGAATAATGCTGAAAAGCAAGGCTCTCCAATTTCTATGCATTGCAAACAGCTCCGAGCAGATCCTTCATGTGCACTTGGCACGGACCTTCCGCCCTGCCAGGGCTCGCCTTGAAGATAGAGCGCCCCAATCCTGGAGGCACGGTCGCTGGAATTGCTGCAAAGTACCAGGAGGTAGGAAGCTTTACCTCCCTGGCCCTGGAGCTCCTTCCAGCCAGGGAGGAGGCTCGGAGGCCAGCCCTCAGGCCCCAAGGCCAGAAGACATGTAAACAGTAACATAAACGCACCCCAAACGCCTCTGTCAAGCATCTTGTAATGCTGCTCCTCTCCCACTGCAAAGGCTGCTGGGAATTTCTGCCTCCACTGCCCCCGTTAAATCAGCTGCCTGTAGAAAACATGTCCATCCTGTGGAGGCCAGGCTCAGGACCACCCCTGCATCCCCAGGGCACTCTGCAGAGCACCCTTGCTCCAGGGCGGGCGCCAAGCACAGACTCTCTCCCAAGGCATTTCTGCAGCACATTAAAGAAAGAACAAAGGAGAGAAAGGAGGGAAAAGCCAGTCTCTCTGGATTCCAAATGAGAAGATGACGAAGTGTTCAGAAGGGAGAGAGCCTTTTCAAAGGACTGTTCATCCTGCACCAGCACGGTGTGAGAGAATCAAAACAGAGGAGTTCTGTGTCAACAGGACAGATCCCTCCAAGGCTGCTAGTAAGTCGGAGTCCTGGAAGAGAGAGATGAGCCAGAGCAGGGCACTCCACAAACCCTGAATGACCAGGTTGAAAGTTCTCCCACAACGAAGGCTGCTTCTGGAGCACCGGTGCCAGCCTGCACAGGCTCAGGGGCAGGAGCAGTGGTTGTGTTGGGGGTCTCTGGATCACAGCCTCTCCTGGGCCATGCTATGTTGGGGAAAGATCCTCAAATTCCCTTAGAATTAAGGGTGCTGTACTGGATGAATTCCCGGGTCTTTTTTAGTTCCAGCTCTCTGGGGTGGCAACCTTTCTTATTTGAAATGCAAAAATATGTACTAACAAATATTTATTAAGCCTCTAGCACAGCCATTCACACAAAGGAGGTGATTCATAAATATTGGGCAGTTTATTAATCGATTGTCATTATTGCTGCCTTACAGCTGCTCTAAGGAGCCGTCTGCCACACTTTGTCCTAATAAAGCAATTGGAACTAAATTAAAGCTCAGCCTGCCCAGCACACTCCGTTCTTGTCCTGTAAAGAAGGGACTCTTGGCCGGGTGCGGTGGCTCAAGCCTGTAATCCCAGCACTTTGGGAGGCTGAGACGGGCGGATCACAAGGTCAGGAGATCGAGACCATCCTGGCTAACCCAGTGAAACCCCATCTCTACTAAAAAATAAAAAAAAATTAGCCAGGCGAGGTGGTGGGCGCCTGTAGTCCCAGCTACTCGGGAGGCTGAGGCAGGAGAATGGCATGAACCCGGGAGGCGGAGCTTGCAGCGAGCTGAGATCCGGCCACTGCACTCCAGCCTGGGCAACAGAGCGAGACTCTGTCTCAAAAAAAAAAAAAAAAAAAAAAAGAAGGGACTCTCCTAAGGAGACATGGTTTCCCCAGGTGACTTTAGGAGAACATTTACCCAACAAAGTAATTAAATAATCCCAAGTGGTCTCCCAACCCAGAGTTGCTCCAGCTGCCTTAAGTCTGGTCATGTTTCCTGAAACTTGACAACTGTTCTAAGTTCTTCAAACTTTTCTTTCGAAGCCCACATTGGAGGGGAGCTGGGGGTGGAAAGTCCATATAAAAGCAAAGATCAAACTCTTTCAAAAGAGTGTTTGCAACTTTCAATGATATTCATCTGTCACAGGGTGCCAGAGGGCAAAAGCTGCCTCTATATCCTAACTGTAATAACTACATATTGAGCAGCCTGAGACTTGATTTATTAACAATGAGATTTTACAAGCAAGCCACTATTGACAAATGGCAGCAATTTTAGGCACCCCAGATCAATACCCTTTAATCGAGTCAAATCTCAACAAATTAAATTAAAGCCAGATTCCAAAACAGCCCCAAACTAAATAAATGAATCTGTGTAAAATTCCCCCACATGGTTGGATGACATACCAGTGGCTGTCTTGAGTTGGTGGCAGTATTTTTATTTATCTATTTGAAAGCAAGATGCCTGCCAAAGGCACTGTTGTTCAACTGTCATGCATGCAGTCCTCCCGAGCCCCATGGTCGGACACCAGTGAGGGAAGGGGAGATGGGCACAGACACGTCCAGGCCCCAATCCAGGGCCACTTTGCGAATAAATTATTTCCCTACCTGTTCGCAGCCACCTGGCACGTTCCTTCCAGCGAGGAGATGATCAGATCTTACGGCTCATAGCAAAGACCAAACCCAGAGCCCACCTCTGCCCCATGTGACCCAGGTGATCTTAGATAAATCAGATCTACCTGTTTTCACATGCAAAACAAGAATGATGACCATCATTGTCACCTCTAAAGCTTCCATGACATTAAACGAAATAAAAAATTTCAAAGACACGGTCCGGGTCTGGCACGGAAGGAGCACTCAGAGGTTAGCTAAAGCAGGCACTCAGCTGAGGCATGAGGAATGGGGCCGCCTCCCCCTTGCAATGCCAGCATGTGTGGCCAGCCTATCCCCAGAGCAAACGGGTTCTCCCTGGGCACTGTGGAAACAGGGTCCCCACAACGCCGGAGACTGGCCATGGCCAGGTACCTGGGATCACGGTATGTCCCCTAGCTCTGCAGGAAGCCCCAGAAGCATTTCTCTCATTGGGAAGCTTTTACTTTGGAAAGTCTTTGACCCCTTGGATTCTTCTGCATCTCCAGGGAGTCCTTGTTTCATAGATTTAAGAATGAATCATAGCCCCACCTGTAGAAGGTTAAGGAAACTCTCAGGGAAGCCAGCTGTTCTGGGCCAGCAGTAAAGCACAGGACACATCTTCCAGGCTACTATATCCGCTCTACAGGGAGCAGGTCAGAGACTCGGGAGACAGTCCAGGGCTCGGACAAGGAGCCTGGCTCGATTTAGGTCAGTCTTAAAACATCGCTGGAATGGAATGACAATGTCAACAGCAGCCTCTCTTGCTGGTTAGAAGGTTATTTACCCAGGGCAGATGGGCAGTGCCATGCTCCTCTGTGCATCCCCAGCTGGAGGTTAGCAATGACCTGGAGGTCAGCTAGTGCATCACAGTGATGTTGTTTCTGGGGCTTTCTGTGCCAGACCAAGCGTGTTTTGTAAGTATCCGCTCATCCTATGCTTGTCATTGACTTGTAACCCAACAAAAGTTGGGGGAAGAGCAAACATTTCTTGAAGCACCGACTGAGTCCTGGTAGAGCTGATGGGAGAGGGATCTACCTTCAGCCGGGGTCTTTGTTTTTCATGCACTGTGTTTTTCCCCAGGCACCTGAAGTTGGAGTCCCTCTCCTTCACCCGGACCCCACCCCAGCTAGACGAGGGGCTTCTCGCTCCACTCCCAGGCACCTGCAAGTCTCCTGTGTCACTTTATTCTAACTGTATTTGAGTACCATGGTTGCCATAACAAAGGACCACAAACTCGGTGACTTAAAACAACAGACATTTAGTCTCTCAGTTCTGGAGGAGAGAAGTCTGGCAACAAGGGGTGGACAGCACTGTGCTCCCGCCAAGGGCCCTAGAGGATCCTTCTTCCCCTCTTCCAGCCTCTGGGGGCTCCAGTTGTTCCTTGGCTTGTGGCTGCATCGCTCCAATTTCTGCCTCTGTCTTCACACAGCATCTCCTCTCTGTCCATGTCTGGTCTCTCTGCCTTTTTCTCCTAAAGACACTTGGCATGGGATTGGGACCCACCAGGATTACTCGATCTCATCTCATGATCCTTAATAACAACTTCAAAAACACTCTTTCAGGATAAGGTCACATTCACAGATTCCGGAGATTGGGATGTGGACGTGTCTATTTGAGAGGCCATTATTGTAGAGTCTGCCTTCTCCCCATCACAGATGTCCAGTTAATCTCTGCAGACTAAATGAATGAGGGGCTCCCACTGATGCAGGTCAGCCCCTCATCCTTCAAGGGCCATGTCCCTTCAATTTTTCCAGGGGTTATTGCCCACACTGGCTTCAAGACCCTCCTCTTGCTGTTAGAATTATAACTACCCCTGCCAACATCTGGCCTCATCTCAGACACTTGGAGATGCATGGAGATGCTAAGATTCTCAGATGCCTCAAAATCCTGTTTAGGGGCTGTCCCGCAGTAACTGTGAAAAAAGATCCAACCTCCGGGACTCACCACAGCAGCCATTGCTCCTGCCTCTAAAGACCCGGTGGGGCCAGGAGGGTATCTGCCTCACCCCAGCCTCCTTGGACATCCTCAAACATCCCCTGCCTGGCAAACAGTCAGAAGGCTGGCAGCTGGACACCTTCAGTCTCAACATGGATTCGGGGGCAGAGATGAAGTCCATGTCCTGAACAGCCTCTACTCAGTGGTGCAGGCACCGTCTACCTGCAGCTCCAGGGCCAGGCTGCAGATACTCAGGGAGCAAGCCCAGGTCCAACTCTGCCTCCTCAAATCAAGCAGCAAACTGGCACCAGGACCCTTTCCTGTTAAGCCCCTGAGTCCTTGGCCCCAAGCCAGCTGGCTATAGTGCTGAGCTGGGGCACCAGAATCCAGCCAAACCTCAGGGTCCTTCCTCCATCACTGGAGAGAATGCTGCTTAGCAAGCATGGGCAGTGTGTGTGTGTGTGTGCAAGTGTGCACATGCCTGTGCATATGTGCATGTGTGTGCATCTGTGCATGTGTGTGCTTACCCATGCATGAGTGTGCAGATGTATGTGTCAGGGCATGTGTGCAAGTATGCAGTTGTGTGCAGGCATCTTCAGGTGTGTGTTGTGCATATGGGTTTCTCTTTGCATATTTAACTGGGTGTGTTTGTTGCTAATGGAGCCTGTATACAAGTGGACCTGTCTTGAGGATGCTGAGGGAAACTCCTTTAAGAAAAGAATTGTCGGCTCAGATGCAAACATCAAGGAACCTCTCCCCTGGCTTTCAGGGTGTCCCCCACACTCCCTCCCCATGCTAGGGTCTCCTGGTGTCTAAGGCATTCAGGGAGGGACTAGGAAGGAACTTGCAGTGTCTGGGCATCTGTCAGGTGCCAGACAAGGTGGCACCATCCCCCAGGGCTGTGCTCCTTTCTCCTCTGAGCAGATGAGAACATAAGGCTCGGCCAAGCAAAGGCATTTGTCCAAGCCACACAGCTGGTCCCCAGGAAGCCAAACCAGGATCTCCACTAAAGGCTGGGACCTCAGACCCACGTATGTTCCAGGGCAGAGGTTCCCACCCGGTGGGACGAGAGCCACCTGGTTCAGGGGGCGAGACGGGGAGGGCGTAGGGTTGAGGCTTTTGTGGAGCAACTGACACCCAGGCCTCCCTGAATCCTGGTGGGGCTGACTCTGGGATCTTCATCTTTACTAAACCTCCTGGTAATTCAGGAGCAGAGAGTCCCTAACAACCCACTGAACTGCTGCTGTTGGGGCCTGCGAGTGGGGCGGGCAGCCAGGGCAGCAGTTTTTTTTCCTAGCCAACCTGCCAAGACTGACCCCAGAGAGGCTGTGCTCAGAGACAAAGGGCCCAGTACCTGCTCTGTCACCTGTTACAGGCCTGAGATGGGGCATCAAAGTGACCCCAGAGCCCCCACACCAAGGAAGACTCAGACTTGCTAGCAAACAGAGGGCACCAGAGGAAACCAGGAACAGGGCGGGACTTCTGTCTTCCCCAGAAGAGCCACATACAGAAGCTACTGGAGCAGGAAGACCACATTGAGAATTTGTCCTCCAGCCATGTCCGAGTGGTGACTCTCAGGGGACAGTTTGCAGAAGCCATTGAGGGGACACAGGTTTTCCTAACAAGTCCTAAGGTGTTAGCAGAGTATCGGCAGCACAGATAGGATTGTGCCTTCTATTATGGAAGGCCCTAGGTTCTCTGATCAAGTATTTGGCAGGATAAAGAACATGCTTTCAATAGGATGATACATAGATGCATAGATAAATGATGGATAGTGGATGGATAGATAGACAGAGAGACAGATAGATTAAAAAAATAGAAGATAGATAGATAGATTACAGATAGAAGATAGATATATAGATAATGGATAGCTAGGTAGATAGATAGATAGATAATAGATAGATGAGTAATTGATAGAAGATTAGATAGATACATAGATGACAAACAGATAGATAGTAGAGACATAGATGATAGATAGATTAGATAGATAGATGGATAGATAGATAGATGAATAATAAACAGATAAATAATCCTCCCAGACATGAGTGTGCTGGGAAGCAAGGTTTGCAGATAAGTGGGTCAGATTGTCAAGGGCAGCAAAAGCCACTCAGAGGACTTGTGATCCTACCTGTAGATTAATTCTTTCATTTATTCATTTAACAAGCGTTCAGGGAGCACCCACTATGCACCAGGCACTATGTTAGGTGCTAGGCTGCAGCTGTGAATAAAAAGGCATTCTCCCCACCTGTCCAAGAGCAGAGCTAGGGGGTTAGACAAGCAAGTAAGACAGCAAGTGAAGGACTCGGCAGGGCCTCTGCCTTAGGCAAGTGTAACAAGGGCAGGCTTTCAGGTGCAGTGACCAAAGGCATTTGGGAGTAATCCACACAGCCACTCCTGAGGTCAACATGATGGTAGCACGAGGAAGACAGTTGAGCTGCAATGGTCATTCACTTTCACCCTTAAAAATGATGTCCTGGCCGGGCGCGGTGGCTCAAGCCTGTAATCCCAGCACTTT
>NW_012114822.1:3662546-3678314 GCF_000951035.1 Colobus angolensis palliatus | reverse complement strand
AAAAAAAAAAAAAAAAAGTTGTGTCCCCTGCTGGGCTGGGCACAAGGAACATTCACACCAGCCACCAGGTGGTGGAAAATTCTGTTTTAGATGGAAGAGCCTTGTCCCCTTGCCCTGTGTGTGTGTGTGTGTGTGTGTGTGTGTACAGCTACTTACACATCTATCTGTCTAGGCATCTATCTAGGTATCTGTGCACCTGCCTTCACCTACATACCCATCTGTTTGTCCATTTTCTATTTAGCTATGCATCTATCTAGGCATCTATGCACTCATCTATCATCTGTCTATGCATTTATCCATGCGTGCAAGTGTATTCATGTGTGCAAGTATACATATAATAGACATAGATATGAATATAACATATGGAAAGAGAAGCTGTGGTTAGGCTGTTGGTCACATTTGGATCCCTGTAGCTATTTCTCCAGAGCAGAAAATATTTTGCCTAATTTTATTCTGCTGAAACTGTTTTTTTTTTTAAATCTTGCAGATGCTTCCTCCAGAATAGCATGTTTTCCCTAAAAATAACTGGGCCAGGGTTATCCTAATTAACTGAGTATTCCGGAAGTTACCTTTGGAAATGATACTATGTATAATATTGAAATTTTCCAAAAATGGGCCCTGGAGCATACTGTAAGCCACCTGTCCATCAGAGCACTGAGGGCCCCAGCACCCCTGATGGAGGGTCCAGCAGTCCCAGCCCCCGCCCAGCCTTGAGCAGAAGTCAAGTCTCCATTCCAAGCCTGCTCTTGTTCCAGAGGAGTTAACTGGGATTTACAATAAAAGGCTGACTTGGCGAGCTGGGAAAATGGGTGTTTGAGGCTTCATTTCCCCCTTTCTTGAGCAACATCTTTTATGAAGAATTTCTCTGTGCCTTGTCCCTCCTCCCATGGCCTCAATCCATTTTTAATGACATTTCTGTCAGCCTTGTATTTCACTTCTCGCCTGTTAATATCCAGATTTTTCATTATTCACGGTGCCATCGGTCTTCCTCCGACCCCACCGCATCCCCCACCCTTCATGTCATTCGGCAGGTGCTGCCTTACTGTCTCTGTCTCCGAGGCTGACATCCTCATTCTCAGTCCTTTAAACAAAACGGGACCTATTTACCCAGCCAAATGAACCCTCTCCTTCCTGGAAGCCAGCCTTCCCTTCCTGGGCAGGCTGTACGTGGAAACCATGGCTCCTACACAGACAGACACACCGCGGTGCGTCTCTCGGCCCCATCACGATGGCCTGCGTCACGTCCCAAATCAGAATCCAGCTCACGGATGCGGGGTTGGCCCTAGAAAGTGCCAGGAGGCATCCAACTCTGGGCCTGGTCTTATCCTGGACATTTTCTTGTTTCAGACATTATGTGGCATGGAGGTTTAGAACATGGGCCTTGGAGTCACAACAACTACATTTCAAATCCCCGATTCTCTCAAGCAGGGTGACCTTGGACACTTGACCGTTGCTAAACCTTGTTGTCTTCACCTCTGAAATGGAAGAGACTATCCCGATTACAGAGAGCTCCAGTGGGGATGAATGGAGATACTCTGTGGATCCCTGTTTGAGACATAGGAAGCCCACAGCCAGTGGGAGATCCAGAAAGATCACAGGGCGTCCCAAAAGGGAAAGAAAAGAGCAAACATGTTGTGTGCAACTAGGAGCCTAAGTAAGACTGCAGAATGCGCTGAGGCGTCTCAGACCCAAATCCATCTCCTTCAATTTAGCCGTGTTTGAAATATGAAAGTCACCATTGCCAGCAAGCCCACACTCGCAGCATTCCTGCCACCGAGTATTTATGGAGACATCCCACCAGTCAAGGGAGACTTATGAGCTACATAAATACAAAGGATAATCCGGCAAATTCCAAGTTGCACTAAAGGGCTACAAATCAGTGTTTGGGCTGGGTTCCAGATACAAAGAGAAAGTGTGATTAAGTGTGACTTTTTTAAAGTTTTGTTTGGATTTATTCCTAAAAGCTCCTTCACCCGAAGACGCAGATTTCTTGTTGGCACAGATGGCTGCCCTGTCGTGAATCAGAGGCAGAGAATTTGAGCAGTGCCCAAAAGGAGCCTAGAAAAAAGAAAGCACAAAAAATAGAACGACTTGTAACTTTGGTGCAAAACTAAGATTTGCTCCCACCTGTGACTCTGGGGGTGCTCTGCACTCCGGGGGGCGTGAGCTCTGGGGTACAATCCCTCGAATGCTTGCTGGGACCTCCTGCTCTGCATCCACCCCCACACTGGCCCTAACTAGGCAGAGGCCTTCACAGGCATGCCTCCAGCCCAGGCAGGATTTCTGGCCTGAGCCCACACAGTGGACATGTACAGAATAAATAAAAGGTCAAATGGCAAAGTGACATCAGGAGAGACACAGGACCACGGGCTCGTTCAGCCGAGACGGCGCTGTGGTCAGAGCTGCATCCCAGGGCAGAGGTTTGCACCTGAGAAAAGCGTTCCACCATGCAGCATCCTGCCCGGATGGACCAGGGCAGAAGCACTGAGGTCAGCTCTCCTGGGAAGATGGTGTTTCAGGGTCTTCCTGAGTTGCTCTGAGCTGGGGGCCTTAGCCAGTTGCTTCCTGACCTTCCTCGTCTACAAAATGAGACTCACAGCCTTCCTCGCCGAATTAGCATGCAGGTTCAAAGAGGGGCCTGGATGCTCCTGCAAGACCAGCCAACAAACTCTAATTTCAAGGCAATGGCTTCCCCCTGTTCCTCCTGATAACAGCAGCTATAGGAGGGTTCAAACCCCAGCACACTCATGGCTTCTTCTTGCTCTGCACTCACTCTGGTAGATTTCAAAAAATAGTATTAACCATGAAGTTTAATTTTCTCTGTTCTGACACTGTGACTTCTAGTGCCTCGCTGACCCTGGAGGGACTGCCTCTCCCAGGGCTGGCCAATTCCTAGAGATAGTAAAGGACTGGGCTGGGAGCCCTCCTTTAATACCAACCCACCCAGAGCCTACATCCCACCACCTCCTCTACCGGGGCCTCTCCCCGGGGCCACCATCCACCTGCCCTAGTCACCCCTGGCTCGGTGCCAGACACCTAGGGGCAGCCTCTCTGTCCCAGAGCCCACAGAAATTACCCACACGAGTCTATCCTTCCTGCAGAAACCACGATAAAGGCTCTGCCCACGTTGCCCCTGGCTCCCTCTGCCTCCTGATGGACGCCCTGCTTTCCCATGTGGCCCTGTGTGCCATGGCCTGCCCCCTCCTCATGGGATCTATGACAAACCACCTTAAACAGGCGGCTGACTGCTGATCTGCTGGCCTCGCCATGGCTGCATATTAATAAAACTCACGATGGAAAGCAGGAATAAAATAACCAGCCCTGCTCAGCACAGCTCCACCAATCTTTGCCATTGCCCTGGCCCAGGAGAGACTGTGGGGAGCTGCCTGGGCTCAGCCCTGGGTCTGGAATGAGCCAGTGCACTCGGCCAGCATGCCTGAGGCATGTTCCCACCTGGCCTCCCGGGCATGGAGGGTATGCCCTCCCCACTCTGAGTAATATTTCCCAGCGCTTTCAGAACTGGAACAGCAACACGGTGTTTTCTCTTTCCTTCAGTGACCCTCACCCTTGGGGAGCAAAGCCTCGCACTGCCCCACATTCTCTCCCAGTGACATAGAGAAGCTTCTGGTAGCAGCTCAGAAATGCTCCCAGGAATCCACATCTTGGCTCTCTAGTGGCTACAGCTGACCCAGCCCATCCCCTGGAGCCAACAAGGACCAACGTCCCCAGGCCCTGAGCTCACCACTCAGCCAGCAGCTGAAGCAAGCACTCTTCTTCTGGGGCTGCTGGTACCAGGGCAGTGATTTCATCCCCCTGGGTCTGAGATCGGGGATGATTCTGGGTGACTGGGAGCCACTGCATATGAAACCCTCTGAAAGGCCAAATCCCAGCTACAGCTCCTGTTTGGAGATTAAAACTAGGACATCAGTAACCCTGAAGCTGTGAACTAATGTTCAGGGGGATTCCCAGTCCAGTCATTGTGATCTCTTTTCCCGTAGGAGGCAGCTGTCAGCAACAGGTCCGTCTTCCAAACACACACACCGCAACATGTGGCTTGCACTTCCCCTGCCCCTTGATACAAGAAATGACCGTGCAACTGTCTTTGGCCGATGAAATGATGCCACTTCCGGGCAGAGGCATTAAACGGCTTGAGTGAGACCATACAGAACTTCCTTCTCCTGCCTTGGTAATTGAGCAAGCGTCTGTTTATAAGGAGGTACAGCTCGTAGCCATCACGAGGCCACCATGCCATGTTCCCAGTATTTGCATCTGTGCTCCCAATTCCCCTGTTGAAATCCTAGCCCCAACGGTGATGGTATTAGGATGTGAAGCCTTGGGGAGGTGACCAGGTAATGGGGGTGAAGCCTCTGTGTGAAAACACAGTGAGAAGGTGTCATCTGTGAACCAGGAAGCTGTCACCGAACCAGAAACCAAATCTGCCGGTACCTTGATCTTGGACTTCCCAGCACCCGAAGTGTGAGAAATGAGCTCATCATTTTCTAAGCTACCCTGGTAGCCTACGGTATTTTCCTACGTCAGCCCAGATGGACTAAGACACAGGGTCACTCTAAAGAGTGCTCAGCCTTGCACTGACCCCTGCAGAAGGCAGGAACAGAATGTTGTTGGTAGCTCTGAGATGGGCGCTGTTTGTTACTGCACCATAACCCAGCCCATCCTGACTAACACAGGCAGACAGAGGAGCCAGGTCAGCACCAAGGGACTCCTGGTTGGTGGCCCCCAAGAGGACAGGGCGTTGGGTGGTACCAGACATCTGCAAACCAAGCCAAAAGTCTCCAACAGGAAAAAAAAAAAAAAAAAGTGACAGAGAGCATTTCACATGGCTGTATCTGACAGAGAGAATCAGATTCTAAATATCTGTTACCAAAATTGCCCGAGGAGAGAACGTTTATTAAAAGTTTTCCATAAGCATTCCCCAGCTCTTTAATCACATGGTGCTTTCTTCTTTCCCGTAACATCTTCAGCACATTTACTGCTTTTGCATGAAGGACTTTTGCTTCTAATCACATCGATTTTACTATAATTAATTTTTAATGTATTTTCCAGGGTGTTTCATATGTACAGACTAAGATATTTTATCATGTATTAACATAGCCATTTCCACTCTTAAAGTGGGTTATTAAATGAGGGTTAATTTATTATTGCTTAAGAAGTTACAATGTTAACCCAATTATCATTTGGGTTTTGTCGTGTACACTTTGGAGTGTGATAGGATATTGATAATAGACCCAACAGGATGAAATTTACTAAATCAAATCCTTAGGACTCTTGCTGAATTCTAATAATAGCTTGATTAGCTAGGAGACACCCACTGCTGTCATCCGGGCAGCTCTCATCCGAGGACAAAGCAGCCTGCACTGCAGGGCCTGGACCTGGGGTCAGCTGGGGTCAAGCCTGAAGGCCAGGCTTCTTTCCAAGAACTGGGGCTCATGTTTACTTCCACATCCTGCACCAGTGGACTCAGATTCCAGGCTCTGTCCTCTTGGCCAAGGATCTGGTAATCCACAAGGAAGGCTGAGGACGTGGGTCTGCTCAGACTCCCCCAGGTTCACATGGGGAGACATTGCCCCATGGCTCGGTGCATTTGGAGAAGAACCACAGGGCATCCTGGGTGTGAGCACCTCTCGTGCCCACCAGGTCCAGGACAGGAGCATCGGCCATGGGGTGGATCTGGACCAGCAACTTCTATTCATTCCACAAACATTCCCCCAGCCCAAAGCTCTGTGCCCATGACTGCCACGGAGCCAGGAGGATCAGGGCCTGGCCCTGCCCACACACAGCATCCATGCTGGCCAGAGAAATGTGGTAACCAGCAGCATGAACCAAGGGAGAGCAGGGCAGGGCAGGAGGTGCGTCCTAGGCTTGCTGAGCACCTTGCTTGTGGTGCAAGAGGGAGCTCCAGGTGTCTGGCCTCCAAGGAGCCTTGGGAATGGGTGGATAGGGGAAGGTGAGATGGGTGGGGAGGAGGGAGCAAGTCTCACCTGAGAGAGACACTTCTCCTTCCAGAGCCCGGAGATGGCTTGTGCTGTAAGGAATTGCCCCCACCCCAGAGCGGGGCCAAGAGCTGAGGAGAGCTGCCTCCCCCACCCTGGCTAAGGTGACCAGCTTGTCCTGCAACACTACTAAGGACAACAAGCCCCATCCCCAGGCAAAGCCCAGCCCCCGTGACACAGGGAGGTGGCGAATGAGGGACTCGGACGGCATGGGTACTCGCAGGGTTCCTGTGTTGTCAGGAACCTGCTCATCATTCACTCTGCCCCCTCCCCTGGAAAGAAAGAATTGCACTTTTCTCCTGGTGAGCCAGGCACTCTACTGCCTAATTTAAGGGGCAGGGAGAGCGACGATAGCACTCAGCACTCGGTGCTAGTCACCAGAGATGTATTTTAGTTGGGAGCATCAAAAAACACGTCATTAAATCATCTCTTTCCCTTCATTAGGATAACATCACTTAAACCTGCTGTTTCCAACCTCAGCAAAAGCTGCCCCCTCCTTCTGAAAGCGCAGAGCCAGGGTGGGACGGATGCCAGGCCCAGAGGGTCTGCACACACGCCCCCAGGAGGGTCTGCACACACGCTCCCAGGAGTGTGCATCTCTCAGCGGCTAATTCGCTCGCATTGACAGATGGATTGCACGGTGTGCTTATTTATAATATTTACACTTAGGGTGAGAGGAGGGTTCTGGCATGGAGCCATTTATCTCATTCTTTTTGGAAGCTCTTCCTCTTTTTCACTAATGGGAGTATCGCTCACTAGATAATACACAGCCTTGCTTGGCTGGCGCAGCAACTTTCCAGAGAAGGCTCACGTTCTCCACCTAAGCCCATGCTGCCCCAGCCCATCCACTCTCTCCACCATGGGCTTCCCGAGTTCCATGTCATCATGGTAACTGGTGTTGTAGAGTATTTGTCCCTGTCCAAATAAATCCATGTTAAAATGTAATCCCCAGTGTTGGAGGTGGGGCCTGGTGGGAGGTGTTTGGTCATGGAGGCAGATCGCTCCTGAATGACTTGGTGCTGTCCTCATGATAGTGAGATCTCCTGAGATCTGGTTGTCTGTCATTGTGCAGTGGCCAGGTGCAGTGGCTTACACCTGTAATCCCAGCACTTGGGAGGGCAAGACAGGTGGATCGCCTGAGCCCAGAGTTTGAGAACAGCCTGCGCAATGTGGCAAAACCTCGTCTCCATAAAAAATAAAAAAAATACAAAAATTAGCCAAGCATGGTGGTGCATGCCTGTAGTCCCAGCCACTGGGGAGGCTGAGGTGAAAGGATCACTCACTTGAGCCCAGGAGGTGGAGGTTACGGTGAGCCATGGTGATGCCACTACACTCCAGCCTAGGTGACAGAGCAGCACCCTGTCTCAAAAAAATAAGTGTCTGGCACCTCCTTGACTGGCTCTTGTTCTCACCATGTGACACTCCTGCTCCCCCTTCACCTCCGGCCATGAGTAAAAGCTTTCCAATGCCTCCCCAGAAGCCAAACAGATGCCAGCGTCACGCTTCCTGTGAAGCCTGCAGAACTGCGGGCCAACTTAAACCTCCCGTCTTGGTAAATTCCCCAGCCCCAGGCATTTCTTTATAACAATGCAAGAACTGCCTAACCCAGGAACAAAGGAGACACTGAGGCCGCTGGGCAGAACCTGGCCAAGGTGATGGACAAGGTCAGGGTCACCCTGGGACCACACAGTGGATCTTGGGCTCACTTGCCTCCGGCTCTGATGTCCTACCTGAGTCCTACCTGGGGAACGTGGCCTTGACCTTTGCCTTGTGGGTATTCTGAGATGGGGGCTGAACAAGGGGCAGTTGGAGAAAACAGCAGGACATTCCTTGGATGCCCCCGCTGCCCCACCCCTGAGCTCTGCTTCCTGTCCATTTAGGGTCCTGGCATGGCCATGCACACAGGTGCATCCCTGCACAAGCCAGCCCCTAGGTGCCACAGCACCAACCCAAGACCCTGCCCCAAGAGGGCTGACTCTGCCTGTGACCCAAGGGTGTCTGTTTCTCTCCTGGGGCTTCAGTTTCCTCCAGATGAAAGGGATGAGCTACTTAGTGATTCCCAACTTTGGCTGCACACTGGAATTTCCTGAGAAGCTTTTAAAATCCCGGGTGCCTGACCTTCCACTGATGGCAGCATTGCCTCCCCAGGTGGGGATCCAGGCCTCTGCGTGTTCATGTCTCCCCAGGTGACTCCATCCCCAGCCAAAGGTAAGATTCAGCAACCTGTGTCAGCGGTTCTCAGCATGGGGTCCTGGGGCAGCAACAGCAGCCAGGCTGACAGACCAACTCTGCAGCCTCCGCCCCACACCTGCTGAGTCAGAAACTCTGGCTGTGGGCACAGCAGTCTGGGATTTTACCAGCCCTGTGGGGGATTCAGCCTCCAGCATCCTGGTGCACTTTCAGCTGTGCCCCACCTGAGTGCCATGCAGAGAGTGCTGGGCAGATCCTGGCTCCAGGACCCACTAAGCTTCACTTGACCCTTAGAGGCTCTGCTCTTCATCTGTGAAGCTTCTAAAGAAGCTATTTCCCAGGAACCTTGTAAGGAAATAAACAAGGTCAAGTCCACCAAGTGCTAACTAAGCATCCCAGGCCTTAGCAGAATCTTTCTCCATGGGTTGACTTCGGTGCTGACAATGTCGTCAGGCACCGATCAGGCAGTCACAATTCAGAACCCTGCTCTGTTTTGCTTCTGGAGAAAGATGGAAGGAAAGGAAAGGGTTTTATCAAAGGGAAACAGAGACCAAGGACGAGTGTGTGGCGTCCGACAGGCAGGAGGATGAGGCCAGGAGGGGCATTTTGGAGACTCCAGCGCATCTGGGCTACCCCGAAGAGCGGACCTGGAGTGGAGCGACCAGCGGGATTGAGGACAGGGAGAGACAACTTGGGGACAGCAGAAGCTCCTGGAGGTGGGCACCCTGAACGGAGGAGGGAAGAAGGTACACCTGTCTGCTGGCCTGGGGCTCCCTGGGCATGGGGACTCTCCTACACCAGCTCACTGGTAACACAGACACGCATGGGAAGGGATCAACCCCAATTCATTGTGATGAGTGTCCCTAAAACGACCCAGTCCGCGCGGCTCTGCAGGGACACAGGTACAGCCTCCTGGGGTCTCCCAGGACAGGGCAGCCTGCAGTGTGCAGAGCTGGCCACCAGGTGGCAGCAACACCGCCTCCCCAGGGGCTACTTTGTTACCACTTGGGGAGGATGGAGGGGAGCAGGTGGTTGCAAAGAGTCAGTCCCAGAGAGCTGGAAGGAGGGTACTCCGCCCTGTGAACCACATCAGGGGACGTCCAGTGGACCCCAGCAGACCCAGAAGCCAGACCCCCAAGTGTGTGTGTCCAAACTCTGCCCTACAGCCCAGCATTTTCCCCCAACCCGTCTCCCTCCCTAACCAAGTTTAAGGAAGCTTTGCAAATTCCTCAGGACCTGCAAGTTTCTGAGAACTAAACTTGTGTTTTTATTTCAACGAGTCTAAAATATATTCTGCCAGCTCTAGAGGCAAAACTTTCGCAGAGATCATTTACCAGGGAAAACGATCTTCCTCAATAAGGCCTTTGCTTAGTCATTAATCCATAAACTGAACTCTGAGGGCTTCGGAGATATTCTCCAGGATTCAAGAGAAACGGTTTCCTCCAAAGAGATCCATGCATTTACCCAGGTTTGGTAAACATCGAGAAAAAAGGCAATCGTCATTATAGCTGCCTTTTACTCAGCGCTCCCCCCGTGGCAGGCTCTCTTCTCCATCAAACCCTCAGAAAGAGCCCGGGAGGTGGGTGCCCGTATCACCCCCACTCCGCAGATGGGCAGACTGAGGAAGGAGAAGCCAGCAATGGCAGGGTGGGGATTTGGGCAGGGCGGCCTGACCCATAGCTCCCTCTTAACCTTGGGACCATACCTCTTCCCTCTGGCATCCTGGGACTCCTCTTCTCACCTTTCTTGTCCCCTGCTTCCTCCTCACAACTGGAACTGGGGTGAGGGGCTCACTCATTGCACAGATTTCCTTATGGTGAGACAAGACCTGACTCCAGCCTTGAGCTTATGACTGACCATGGTTTAAAGGGCCCTCCCTGCTGGGGACGCATTTCCTTTCTCGGCTTGGCAGTAGCCATGCAGGGCTGATTAGAGCCTCTGCCAAGGGACTGCAGCTGACACGGACATTTGATCCTCACTTCCTCCAGAACACAGAGCAAGCCCACAGCAAGGGTCAGTCATCCTGGCTCCCAAGAAAATGTGCACAGAACTGCTCCTTGGCCAGTGTGCTGCCCAGGACTCCAGAGCACCTGGGAGGTGTCCCTGGCCCAGAGGGGATGGGAAAAGGCGGAGAGAGGGATGGGACGGAGGGGTCCAGGAGCCTGCAAGCTAAGCATCCTAAACCCTGGCACACCTGGCCAATGTCAAGGACCCTGATTTTCATGCAGGGCTGGCTCCTCCATGCCTCGGGTAGCCTATGAGGCCCCTTAAATGTGCCCTGTGTGGAATCCAGGACATAATTGAGGCTCTCAGGCAAACAGGGAGAGCGGAGAGACAGGAAACACGGAGTTGATGGGCCACAGAAGAGAAAGGAACAGAGAGAATCAACCCAGCTTGAAACAAAAACGCATTCCTATGAGGCCCCTTAAATGTGCCCTGTGTGGAATCCAGGACATAATTGAGGCTCTCAGGCAAACAGGGAGAGCGGAGAGACAGGAAACACAGAGTTGATGGGCCACAGAAGAGAAAGGAACAGAGAGAATCAACCCAGCTTGAAACAAAAACGCATTCCTAAGAGTGAATCTGCAGATTGGTGTCACGGTGCGAGGCTGGCTGTTACCCTTGTGTGCCCACTCATCACCCTCCTTCAGGAGTGGCAAAAGCACATGAGGCACTGGCTCTGTGTGTGTGTGTGTGGAGAGAGAGAGAGAGAGGCAGAGAGAGAAAGAGAGACAGAGAGAGAGAGAGAAACGGAGGGAGGGAAAGAGAGAAACAAAGATCATCTCAAGCCAGGCTCTTAAAAAAAGAGCATCAAAATATTTTGTGAGGGATTTCCTGAGTTCCACATCTTTGACTCTTGGAATAGAGGCAGAAGGAGATTGTAATTAAAATTGCTAGTGGGGCGGGGGAAGCATCGTTATATACAGAATTTCTAAACGCCTGGAAGTGATCTTACAAAGACAAATTGGTTTTTCAACCCCACCCCAGCTGTAAAAAGTTATAACTTTGAGTCATCAGCAACCTGCTGAACTAGGAGTCTGGATCGTTTTTAGGTAGATGAATGAACTTGAGAAAATTATTCTCCCCAGACCTCGATCTCCCTTAGTTTTCAAGCTGCATCCTAAAGAGTGCAGGGCTTCAGCTGAGAAGCCTCATGGATGGTGGTCTGTCCCCACTCCCCCACTCCTGCCATTCAGGTGGGAGGCTCCCCACACCTTCTCTGTATCCCCCAGCTTCAAGCAAATCTGATCTTCTTTTTTAAAAAATGTGTTGTATATCTTCTGAAGGAGGTTTCTTTTGAAAACACTGGAACTTAACTTCTAAAGTTCCTTCGAGTTATGATGCCAGGCAGAAGTGTCTGAAAGCAGGTGGGGGGCCATGAAAACTCCCCTGCACAGCAAAGCAGGCCCAGAAGTTTCTGCCATTCAGCTGAGCCCCACAGTGAGCCCATCCTCCTGTGGTCACTCATCCTGCCTCCTCTCTGCAGGTGCCACATGCTGGGCTCGAGATTTCCGCCTTTGTTCAGAGCAGTTGTCATCTCCAAATGGCTCTCCATTCTCTCCTCCACCATCCCCTTGCCCAGCTACGCACCTATAAAGACAGGACTATGCTTTTCAGCATGGCATGACCTTGGCATGCAATAGATGCTCAATAAATATTTTCACAATAAATAAGCAAATGCTGCCTCCAGGGTCATTCTCTACACTTGTGGTAGACAGAATTCTGTCCCCCTAAAGGTGTCCCCACCTTCTGGACCTGTGAATATGGTACAGCATGTGGCAAAAGGGACTTGATGGGTGTTATTAAGGATAGAGGTTTTAAAATAGATTATCCCGATGAGCTGAGTGGACTCAAGTTCATCTCACAGGACCTTAAAAGCAGAGAACTTTCTCTGGCTGGGGCAGGAGAAGTGAGGCAGAAGGGGAGGTTAGAGAGATTCAGAGTATTGAAGACTCAACTTGCTATTGCTGGCTTTAAGGATGGAGAAAGGGGGCTGTGATCTGGGGAATGTAGGAGGCTTCTAGAAGCTGAGAACAAGCCTGGCTACAACCAACCAGGAGCAGACCTCAGTCCTACAGCCACCAGCAATTGGATTTCACCAACAACCCTCATGAGCAAGGAAACAGAACTTCCCTCAGAGCCTCCAGATAGAAGCCCAGGCTGGCCAATGGCTTGATGTTGGCCTCCTAAGACCTGGAGCAGAGAAGCCAGTCACGGCCCCAAGCCCCACCCTAGACACTTTCCCCTCCCCTTTACCCTGCACTTCTCATCTCAGCTTGCCGTCAGCTTCTCGGAGGACCCGACTGACATAGAGCATGCCCCACCGACCCCTGAGGATGAGACACACAAGCCGTCAGGATCCAGGTGGGCTCTGGGTCCCTGCAAGGTGCAGGGACGAGGCTGAAGCTGTCCTGGGCTGTTGGGTGCCGGCTGCTCCAAGCGTCCTGCTCTTCTGATGTCTGGCTCCCTCTGTGAAAACCCCTGCTCATCGGCTGGAGGTGCAAGATGGTCGGGGGCTGGCCCCTGCTGGGAAGGGTCCCATCTGCTTGGGGTGGCCTTGTCCCCTTTGTCCCTCGTGTCCCTGTGGCACTTCTTCTCATAGTTCATTTCCATATTGGAGCCGTAAGACCACAAAGTGCAGGGTGTGGACCTGGGGATGAGGCCAAGGAAGTAAGGTCTTCACTCGGGCCCCAGTGCAAGCAATGGTACACCAGGCCCACTTCAGCTCACCAAAGGCAGCTTCAGGCCTCAACCACTGACCAATGTAGCCCATGCCATCCAGAGGCTGTTGGAGGGGGAGGCTGTGTCTGTAGCTCCATGGTGGCCATAAGGGGCATGCAACAGTGAGCAGTCTTTTCCTGCAGGTCCCAGTGACCTGACTGCCCTCGCAGCACCCAAGGGTCACAGCTTCAAGATCCTGGCCAATCCTGAGCAAACTTTTTGTCCAACAGACAGTATGCCAACCCCTCCAACATTTCAATCCCCTTAAGAAGCTTCTGTTTACACACCACAAGAAAGCAGCCATTCCTTTTAGGCCTGACGCTTCTCTTTTCCAAACATCAACCAAAAACCTAGCAGGCTTTGTGTCTAGAACATAAGGCACACACCCTTCCCCAGCCCCTCCCAGTCTCCCTGACTCCTCCAAGCACCTGTGCAGCCAGTCTGCTTCTCCCCTAGCCTTCCCCCATCCAATCCTGCACCTGCCATTCTACATCTAGGTTTTCTCTCCATCCACCTCTCCCTCTCCATCACAGCGGCCATGCTAGCCCAAAGCCACCTGCTGCAGCCTCCTCTCAGATCTCCCTCTTTCACCTCCCCTTCTACCATCCATTCTCTGCAGAGCAGGCCACGTAGAATTCTCAAAGCAATGAGTGTCATGGCACAACTGGGCTTAAAGCCATCAATGACTTCCCTCTGTGGGTAAATTTAAACAGGAACTCCTCCTCTCCTCTCAGTCCTCCTTTGCACCTCTGTCCCTCCTGCTCTTGTCCTCTCGCTGCTTGGACCTCTGGCTGGCCCAAGGTCAAGCCTGGACTGCTTGGACAAGCCTTCTCTGTTCCCTTTATGGTCCCTGGAATGTACGTTCCATGGAGCAGGGCCCTTGTCTGTTTCACCAACAGAGTTCCATCACCAAGACCCTAAAGCACGAAACCCATCCATAGTTGTTGAATGAAAGAATGAGTGAGTGCAGCGAGTAAGAAATAGTAACTGGGTTTAAAAGCTAGAGGAGAGATAGTAAAGTCACACAGATGCTCGATGAATATAAAGGATCTCAGTGCAGTTCTGCGGAGCTGGTGCCTATCAGGAGTAGTGCCTGCAATTCCACTAATGGCCACCGGGGGCGCAGCGAGGCGGCAGCGCTGCCAGGCCCCCAGGCGGACCATGCAGGAGGCTGAGCTCAGAAAGCCGGATTTCAGTGCCTGCTCCGGTCTCGTGTGCTTTTTCTGTAACAGTGTAACTTTTGATTAAAATAACGATATGCATTATTCATGTCATTACTATAAATATTGTCTATTATAAAGGGATTAGTAAAAGGTACAGATATAACAGGTACAAGTTATATCTGTTTCTGAAATAGACTTAACTGTCAACGACGAAGTAAGCACTGAGCTTACATCCAAAGCCCAGAGCCTGCCCTGAGTCC
Organism: Colobus angolensis palliatus; assembly: GCF_000951035.1. Lineage (NCBI taxonomy): Eukaryota > Metazoa > Chordata > Mammalia > Primates > Cercopithecidae > Colobus > Colobus angolensis. The sequence goes on along the minus strand of NW_012114822.1, from coordinate 3,663,968 downwards.
CTTCCTGGAGTTAAAAACCTCCTGGACCACTCCTGCACCAAGCACGATGTCTTAGTCCATTTGTAGTTCTATAAAGGAATACCTGAGGCTGAGTAATTTATTTTTTAAAAATAAAGTTTATTTGGCTGACGATTCTGCTGGTGGCAAGATTGTGCATCTGGTGAGAGCCTCAGGCTGCTTCCACTCATGGAGGAAGGTAAAATGGAGCCAGGTGGGCAGAGGCCACAAGGGGAGAGAAGACGCAAGAGAGACAGGGGAAGTGCCCGGCTCTTTCTTTCTAACAACCAGCTCTCATGGGAACTAATAGAGGGAGAACTCACTCATTATCTTGAGGAGGACACCAAAACCTTCATGAGGGATCCGCTCCCAAGACCCAAACACCTCCCACTGGGTCTCATCTCCAACAGTGGAGATCAAATTTCAACATGAGCTTTGGGGAACTCAGGCCACAGCACAAGACTTCGCTTGTTCCATCAGCTAACCTGTGCTTTGCATGACCAACTTGATGTCTCTGAAGAGGATGTCTCAACAGAGCCTCCTTGGCCCTCTAACTGGCTCTATGACAATTCTATTTGATCCTTTTGATGGCCCAAAGGGCACACCCTGCACCTTCGGGGGTGGCCACTGGCCCACCAGGCATCTCATGGCAGCTCACCCTCAAGAGTGGCTACACACCCCAGCTTGTGTTTCTGGAGCCCTGGATCCTTTGGCTCTCAGTCGTGTATCTTTAGCCTGGTTGCTGGCCTCTGCTCCTTTGTGTCTTCACATCCATAGAAACTCTTCCTGAACCAAGACTGTGCCCTTCCTACAAACTCTGAATTGACCTGTCTGCTCCCTGTTGCCACGTTAAGGTCATCAGAGTGGCAGCTGAGATTAACCAATCAGGGACAAGATTCTATGAGCTTTTGCTAATGTACTAGGGCCCCCGCCCTGAAATAGGCGATCACAGCCAAGCTGGTGATATGAAAAGCCAGGTTCATGATGGACGGTCATGACTAAACAGATGTCACATAAGTGGATTTACAATTGCATTATTCCAGATTAGAGCATGGCAGATGGGGGTTCCCAGCCACAGAGGCTCCTCTCCCAGGACCCTCTCCCTGTGGCTATGAGAGTTTCCTCTGTGTATCTCCCAGTCTGTAAACACCCATCTAATCTCTGGCAAATTCCTGGACCAGACAGAAGCCCACCCCCACCATGGGTGTGGGGCTGGGCTACACTTTCAGTAAGACAGAGAACAGCTGAAAAGATGCCTTCTCACTTAAAAACAAAAGCCTATCTTTCCCCTCAAGCCACCTCCCTTCTCTCACCTGAGTTGTTTCATGGCTGGGCCATTTACCAGCTGTGGGAGCTTAGCAACCTCTCCAGACCTCAGTCCCCCAACCTGTAGAGTGGAAGGTAATAAAACCTCTCACACCATGG
>NW_012114822.1:3658634-3660936 GCF_000951035.1 Colobus angolensis palliatus | reverse complement strand
AGAAAAGTATAGAGAATCTGTATGCCAAACACCAGTATCCACCATCCAGAATTCACTATTGTTCACAATAGGCCACTGTATTTCTTTAGTTTGTAATAAAAGAAACATAATATTTACCCCCAAAAAAATGTTTTCAGGAAAAATGGGGCTAACACTCTCGGATTGCACTCTTCTACTGGGCGTGGTCAGACTCCCTTTCTGCGCATCCTCATCTTTCATAAGGTGCCTCCTCACTCTCCAACCTCCCTTCCACTCGTGACTGCTTCCTCCACCTGCCAATCCCCAATAATTATCAACTAAACAGATGTCACATAAGTGGATTTACAACTGCATTATTCCAGATTAGAGCGTGGCGGATAGGGGTTCCCAGCCACAGAGGCTCCCCTCCCAGGAGGAGCCTGGCTCACCCTCCCTGTGGCTGTGAGAGTTTCCTTTGTGTATTCCTCAGCTCGGGCTGCATAGCAAAGTATCACAGACAGGGCGGGTTAAACAGAAGAGGTTTGTTTTCTCACAGTTCTGAACTTTGTATGGAGTATGAATTAGGGAAAAGGCTCATGCTGGCAGAATCAAGGGAAAGCAAAAAGAGAAAGCAGATAAGCCATATGTCTGCCTTTCTCCATGGTCCAGAACACGTAGCTCTTCTGCACAAATAACTCACAATCTTTCTGCACCCAACTGTCACCAGACACACCTACAGGTTAGCTCACTGCAAACTTAGTGTCATCAGTACCACGCAAAGCTCTCTTCAACAGACACCGTGAACGCTATCCTATACCATCTCCAGCAAGCCTTTGTTTCTCTGCAGTCGGCATCTGCTAACTTGCTCATTGTCTCTCTGGCAACGTACTTTCCTCCCCAAAGTCTTAACTCAATTCAGCATTAACTCAGAAGTCCGCAGTCTAAAGTCTCATCTGAGACAAGACAAGTTCCTTCTGCCTATGAGCCTGTAAAATCGAAAGCTAGTTAGTTACCTCCTAGATACAATGAGGGTGTAGGCATTCGGTAAATATGCTCATTACGAGTGGGAGAAATTGGCCAAAACAAAGGGACTACAGGCCCTATGCAAGTCTGAAATCCAGTAAATCAGTCATACCTTGAAGCTCCAAAATGATCTCCCTTGACGCCAGGTCTCACATCCAGGTCATGCTGATACAAGAGGTGGGCTCCCATGGCCTTGGGCAGCTCCACGCCTGTGGCTTTGCAGGGTACAGCCCCCCTCCTGGCTGCTTTCATGGGCTGGCATTGAGTGTCTGCAGCTTTTCCAGATGCATGGTGCAAGCTGTCAGTGAATCTATCACTGTGGGGTCTGGAGGACAGTGGCCCTCTTCTCACAGCTCCACTAGGCAGTGCCCCAGTGGGGACTCTGTGTGGGGTTTCTGACCCCACATTTTCCTTCTGCACTGCTCTAGCAGAGGTTCTCTATGAGGGTTCCACCCCTGCAGTACACCTCTGCCTGGACATCCAGGCATTTCTATACATCCTCTGAAATCTGGACAGAGGTTCTCAAACCTCAGTTCTTGACTTCCGTGCACCTGTAGGCCCAACACCACGTGTAAGTTGCCAAGGCTTGAGGCTTGCATGCTCTGAAGCAATAGTCTGAGCTGTATGTTGGTCCCTTTTAGCCCTAGCTGGGATGCAAAACACCAATTCCAAGACTACACAAAGCAGCAAGGCCCTGGGCCTGGCCCATGAAACCATTTTTTCCCCTAGGCTTCCCAGCTTGTGATGGGAGGGGTTGCCTTGAAGACCTCTAACATGCCCTGGAGGCATTTTTCCCAGTGTCTTGGCGATTTACATTGGGTTCCTTGTTACTTTTGCACGTTTCTGCAGCTGGCTTGAATTTCTCCTCAGAAAATGGGTGTTTATTTTCTAATCACATTGTCAGGCTGTGAATTTTCTGAACTTTTATGCTATGCCTCCCTTTTAAACATATGTTAAAATTCCAAACCATATCTTTGTAAATGAATAAAACTGAATGCTCTTAAGAGCGGGATCACATCTTGAATGCTTTGCAGCTTAGATATTTCTTCCACCAGATACTCTAAATCATCTCTCCCAAGTTCAAAGTTCCAAAGGTCTCTAGGGCACGGGCAAAATGCTGCCAGTCTCTTTGCTAAAGCATAGCAGGCATCACCTTTGCTCCAGTTCCCAACAAGTTCCTCATCTTCATCTGAGACCACTTCAGCCTGGACTTTTTGGTCAAAACCATTCAACAAATCTCTAGGAAGCTTCAAACTTTCCCACATCTTCCTGTCTTCTTCTGAGCCCTCCAAACTGTTCCAACCTCTGCTTGTTACCCAGT
>NW_012114822.1:3623807-3657984 GCF_000951035.1 Colobus angolensis palliatus | reverse complement strand
TATGTAGCACTGGAGGTCAGAGCTTCAATGGATAAATTGGAGAGGAAATAATTCAGCCCCTGATGCCCTGCTAGCCCCAGATGCCACACAGCTCACTTTTTATCCAGAATAATCACCACACACGTTATTCACCAGGTGAATGACATTTGCTCTTTCAGTGACTTCTCAAGAGATCATTTTTTGCAAAGCCTTTTCTTTTTAGGAGGTTTAAGGTAGAAAAAGAGAAAAACAAACCAACATAAGCCTCTGAGTTTGAATACAATAAATCTCATTAATTTGGGCTTACTGTAGGAAAATATTCTAGGATAGTAAAGGCTTTCAACTGATTACTTCAGAAGTTTTCTTTTGACTGGTTGCTCTATCCTTGTCGAGCTAAGAAAACCCATCTTAATAAACAGATAAGAATCACTTCCAATTAATAGTATCTTTGGGTGCAAAGAGTGTGCTAATAACGTCGACTAATTATTCCCCTAATCAGTTAACCATTAACCCTTTATTTTATTTTCTTTTTTTTTTTTTTTCTTGAGACAAAATCTTGCTCTGTAGCCCAGGCTGCAGTGCAGTAGCGCGATCTCCGGCTCACTGCAACCTCCACCTCTTGGGTTCAAGCGATTCTCCTGCCTCAGCCTCCCGAGTAGCTGAGATTACAGGCGCCCATCACCATGCCCAGCATTTTTTGTATTTTTGGTAGAGACAAGGTTTCTCCATGTTGATCAGGCTGGTCTCGAACTCCTGACCTCGTGATCCCACCCACCTCGGCCTCCCAAAGTGCTGGGATGACAGGCGTGAGCCACTGCGCCCAGCGAACCCTTTCTTTTCATATGCATTCCTTGTGGTGCTAAATTTAGTACACCTTGTGAACAAAGGTAAACCTCAAATCTAACCTATAATCAAAAGGAAACCAGGATAGACAGAAACCCAGACACTGCACTTCGCTTTTCTCTCTGGGATGCAGTCTAATCAGCTTCAAGGGAAATGGGAAAACCAGCAAACAGTGGCTCCAGGTAACACGTTACACGGAAGCCCGGATTAAAAAACAGATTGTGTAGTAATTAATTCATCACTTCCCTTGGAGGTAAAATAAAGGGAAATACAATCAGGCAACAGTAACTCAGAAAATATTTTTGTCTTTAAAGTTAATAGGACTCACGGTTTTAAATGGAGCCATATTCAATTCTCCCAAGGTTTTCCTTGCTTTTAAACGAGGTTATCAACTCCCAGTGCAGCAATTAAATGTGTCAGCAAAGCTCCTACTTAGTGCTACTGAAGCACTTAATTTTCATTAAAAAGATGACATTGCAAGCAATTATCAAGGACAATCCACATTCGTGGGTATTTATATTCATAAGGACAGATTGTAACACAGAGATGCATAAATTACCCAGATCTGCTTCTCTGCTTCCTCCTAAGCTACGCTGCAAACTGGTCAGCTCTAATCGCTTGCTCTCGGTCTCTCCACGAGGGCCAGCGTGCAGGACTGTTCTCCGTGTGTTCACACCACCCCGTCTCTGGAGGCTGAGATGAGTCCCTGGGGTCTGATACTGATGATTTTCCATCATGCACTCATTTCCTCCATCGTAACCCTTTTAACACATCCCTTAATTGAAAGAGGCAGCTTAATTCAGTGCCCTGTTCCCCTTCACCCTTGCCAGTCCCATGCCTGTGAGGGTTCAAGGCTACTGACAACAATAGCTGTGGCTGTCTGGGGCCCCTAGAACAAGTCAGGCACTCCACAGAGGGCACGGCCCGACCTCCTTATCATGGCACCCCTTTAGTGCAGGAGTTACTGCCCCATGGACGATGGCTAAACGGAGGGTCAGAGGGGAACAGATACAATTTTCTTCAAGGTCACTTGCCTAGAAAGTGACTGAGTCAGGATTTGAACCCATGTCCAGCCCTGCTCAAAGCTCCTTGCCGTTTCTCTGCTGTGCCAGGAGGGCTTCCCAAATTGTATACTTACGATTGGATCTCAATTTTTATTTTAATCTAACACTATTGAAAAATTATTTTGCCAAATGTGGTGGCTCATGCCTGTAATCCCAGCACTTTGGGAGGCCGAGGTGGGTGGATCACGAGGTTAGGAGTTCGAGACCAGCCTGGCCAATGTGATCAATGTGATGAAACCTTGCCTGTACTAAAAGTACAAAAATTAGCTGGGCGTGGTGGTGCGCACCTGTAATCCCAACTACTCGGGAGGCTGAGGCAGAAAAATCACTTGAACCCGAGAGGCGGAGGTTGCAGTGAGCCGAGATCGCACCACCACACTCCAGCCTGGGTGACAGGGGGAGACTCCATCTCAAACAGAAAAAAAAAGCAGAGTTTTGATGGCTAGGTAATATTTCCTTTTCTGGATCTGCCATGGAGTTCATGTAATTTCCATGACTTGAGCCCCTCTGTGAGTTGTCCTGGGGGTCACATGGGCAGTGATAAGCTGTTTCTCATTCACCCTGTGTGCGTTTATGGGGCACCTATGAACGCCCTGCTGGGAGCATGGACTCTGCAGTCTGAAGAGCTCAGCAGCCCTCTCTGGTCCCCCCTCCCTCCAGCCACCCCCTGAATCTCTGGAGTTGGTCTTCAGGTCACACGGCATCCACTGGAAGCTTCCAGGTGCTTGCCCTGCCCTGCCCTGTTGGGGTGCAGACAGCGGGCCGTCAAGGGAGAAAGTGCAATGGATTCCACATACCCAGAGGCTTCTAGGGTTCCGGGGAAATAGGTTCTGGGGGAGGGAGGACAGCACAGTGTGACTCTTGAGTCAGACACTCCTGGGGTCGGCCCCAGGCTGCCCTTCACCACTGTTCTGTGTCCTTGGACAACCCTCTGCCCTCCGTCTCCTCATCTGTGGGGTATCCCGCAAAGACGAATGATGTTTGCACTCCATGCCAAGCCTACACAGGGTCCTGAGCAGGCAGAGGAAGGTGCCACAGTGCCTGTTTCTCAGAATTCTCTAGAGTGAGAGGTGAACCCCACAAAAGTTGAGGGAAGTGTGGCTTGGTATTGTCAAGACAGTCAACTTCTGATAAAGATGGAATATTCATTATGCCTCTGGCGTGGACACGAATGCATTGTCTGGAGCTGTGGCAGCTATCTTGGGATCACAAGGCAATAAGCCTGAGGAGAAAACTCAAATCAAGGAAACATCACGCTAAGGAAGGCTGAGTGGGGACTAGACCGATCCTAGGACCGTGCTGAAATAACGGAGCACCAGAACAGATTCCAGCCACCACCAGCCTCCAGACCTCGTTACAGAAGAAAAATGAATTCGGTTATTAAGCCACTGTGGCTTGTGCTCGCCTATACCTGTTGCCAGGAGTGTTCCCAGCCATTTCCATGTCACTGCTTGCCCTCGGCTTGTTCTCTCCTGGGTCTCAGAGGAAGAGGAACCCCTGGGAAACTGGTGGGCTGAGTGAGAGAGTGAACTCATGCCTTTTAGGACAATCTCAACGCAGCAGCCACACCTGTGTCACCCAGAGAAAAACTTCCTACTCCACGCCCCACTCCACCCCTGCACGGCCACCCAAATGCTCCCAGTGCCAGAGACTGAGAAGCCCAGAGGAAAACTGAAAGCCTTATCCATATTCAGCTTTGATTCCATAGCTCCGCAGCGTCAGGCTCCGTGCCAAGTCATGGGATCCTCACAGCGACCATCCCACAGATGAGGAGATGGAGGTCAGAGGGTTGTCCAAGGACACAGAACGGTGGTGAAGGGCAGCTCAGGGCTGACCCCAGGAGTGTCTGACTCCAGGGTCACACTGTGCTGTCCTCCTTCCCCCAAAACCTATATTTCCCCGGAATCCTAGAAGTTTCTGGGTATGTGGAATCCATTGCGCCTTCTCCTTTGACGGCCCGTTCTCTGTACCCCAACAGGGCAGGGCAGGGCAAGCACCTGGAAGCTTCCAGTGGATGCCGTGTGACCTGAAGACCAACTCCAGAGATTCAGGGGGTGGCTGGAGGAAGGGGGCACCAGATAGGGTTGAGCTCATCAGACCGCAGAGTCCTTGCTCCCAGCGGGGCATCCACAGGTGCCCCATAAACGCACTCAGGATGAATGAGAAATGGCTTATCACTGCCCATGTGACCCCCTAGGGCAACCCACGGAGGGGTTCCAGTCATGGAAATTATATAAACTCCATGGCAGACCCAGAAAAAGGTTATGTAGCCATCAAAGCTCTCCTATTTTCAAAGAGCATTTTAAGAGACAGGAAAAATAATTTTTCAATAGTGTTAGATTAAAATAAAAATTGAGATCCAATCATAAGTATACAATATTATTCCAATTTTGTGCTATTTAGACTTAATATATATAGAAAAGGATGCAAAAGATAAAAAAAGAAAATGTTAACAGCAGCCATCCTTTGAGATAGGATCAAGGACCAATTTTGATTGCATTTTTATATTCCTTTGTATTTCTCTGAATTTTCCAAACTCTCTGTCATGAGCATGAAGCACTTTAAATTAGAAAAAACACTTGTAATATAACCACGAGGGGAAGGGGAGCTTGACTCGGCCACATGGCTGGTGCCGCCTCACTTTCCTGACTATGCGTTCACTTAGGAACCCGTTCTTAACCCGCCTTGCTTCTCCTTCATCCTAGGCTGCACGACAGACAGACGGACCTGCCCAGCATGTAGTTTCCCAGGGGCAGCCGTGTGCATTAGGACCCGCTGTTTCAATAAACGCCCTCGGGTGTTCTGGAATTCCGTCGCTGTGTCTCAGGACCTGACGCTTCAAAGAACAATTTTAATTGAAATGGTGATGATGAAATTTCTTCTCCCTGAAGATGGCCTGTGCATTGTAAACACCGCGTCCCCTTGTCTGGAAGCTGCCCCGTAGGAAAGAGTTGAACACAAATCCTTGCTAATGAGAGCTGGCCCCTGCCTGGGACCCTCCAGCCCCAGTCTGCAGACACTGAGCTGCTGCCAGAACCAAAGCCCTCGCGAAGCTGCCTTTTTCTGGACACACCTGTGACTCTGGCTGCACCAGAAGTGACTCTTGCATCTGAGTACTAGCGAGGAAGCCGTTCTCCACGCAACCTGGCACCGTCCACCCACCTCCAAGAAACTCAGCCAAGATATTTTTCTGGTGGAGATGGGGTTGAAGCCATTTGCAGTTTTCCCACTGGGAAATCTGTGGTCGGTGCCACCTCTTGAGGGGCCTCAGAGCCTCGGAACTGAAAGGACAGACAGGAAAGGAAGATGCCAGGATCCCAGGCCCACTCCTCTGCCTCCAGGGCCTCCCGGGCAGGAGGTCTCCCGGGCAGGAGGTCTCCCGGGCAGAAGGTCTGCAGGAGTTCACAACAGCGGCTCTTTCACTGCCTCAAAGGGCAAGAGTTCAGGGCAAGGAAACTAGTAGAGAGAGGCTAGTGGGAGGGCCACATGCCCCTGGGGGATGTCGCAGTGGAGATTAGGGACCTTCCTTAGAAAAATCTCACTGCTCCTCTGAGATGTGTGAGCGCTGGGCCCTGCCTGCGCTTTCCTGGGAGAGGGAGCATGGGTGCAGTGGACAGGCCGCTTCAGCCTTTAGTTTACACTTAGAATCATCCCTTGCAGAGAGCAGCCCTCAGAGGGGACCAGGAAATGTCCCTGAGTGGGTACCCAGGGTGGGGACAGGTCTGTCCTCCAGGGACATCTGAACTTAACCTGATAAGATGTCTTCCCAGGAAGCTTTCTGTGCTTCTCTACAAAATTAAACTCCTGAGTCATTCCCACACTCAACCAGTCTGAGAAGGAAACTTCCACGCCCCCCATTCTACCAGGCGTCCCAGGGCTGGGGGGCTGAGCCTGCTGCCCTGGTAAGACAGTAGCCTGCAAGAAAGGAGGGGACCCATCAGGTCCCAAAGGTAGTTTTTGGCCACACTGGTACCACGTGGGTAACAATTCCTGTCCCATGCCTCAGTTTCCCCACTGGGTATTTAAAGCTCCTGTAGTGGACCTGGCCTATAGGAAGCATTCGATAGACAGGAGCCTCACGGGTGACTGTCATCAGCCTAAAGCCGCTCACCCTCCAGCAGCATGCACCACACACCTACTCCAGGCAGCCATCCACACTTTCATTATTCAACAAACAAGTGACGAGCTCATTCCGTGCCTGGCTCTATGCCAGGTGACAGCAGTGAGAAAGAACAGATGTGGTCTGGCTCCCACAATAGGAAGCATTCGATAGACAGGAGCCTCACGGGTGACTGTCATCAGCCTAAAGCCGCTCACCCTCCAGCAGCGTGCACCACACACCTACTCCAGGCAGCCATCCACACTTTCATTATTCAACAAACAAGTGACGAGCTCATTCCGTGCCTGGCTCTATGCCAGGTGACAGCAGTGAGAAAGAACAGATGTGGTCTGGCTCCCACAATGGGACCCTGGAGCCCTGGCTCCCCTCTTCTCCAGCACCGTCATTCCTTCCGTGGCTCCTTCCTGTCTTCCTACATCCTGAGAACCCCACTCAGAGCCCAGGGACAGGACTGCAGTGCAGGAAAGACTCCCCCGCCTCTAGGTTCTAACCCACGGGATTCCTGAAGGGGGCCCTCGGCACAGTGACAGGTCACTGAAGGAGGAACGCTCATGGGCAAGGAGACGTGTCAGTGCCCCTGAGAGAAACCATGGGAGCAGCCGCCCAGTGCGGGTCAGGAGACGGGGATCTAGTCTTGACATCGCTGACAATTAGACTTGAGGCCCCCATCTTGCCGCTTCTCTGAGCCTCAGTTTTACCACCTATAAAGTGAGAGATGGTGCTGGACAGATGGACACTCAGCCCCTTCCAGGCCAGACCCTCTGAAAGCCAGACAGGCAGGTAGGGGCAGGGGTTTCTCCCAGGAGTTCAAGGAGAAACACTCCAAAAAAGAGAGCCACCAAGAGTGGTGTCCAAGATTTATTTCTTAAGCAGAATCCCTTTTAATTCCTCTATGAAGATGAGTGGCTCTCTGCATTCCAGGCTGTGCCAGGCTGTCCTATCCATCAGCCGGCCGTGCTGCGCCAGTGCGACCCAGCACTAATTCACAGGAGGGGAGCTTAGGGCAGCCGCTCCGCAGGCCAATCCATCAAGGCTCCCTCCTGCACCAGAGCTCTTAGCAGCCAGTGGGCACCACAGCAGTGGCAGGAGGCTCTAGTGATGAATGGCCCGCAGACCACACCCCACATCCCCCTAGCCCCCTTAGAGCTGGGCTTGATAGGACCCCATTCCACCTGTGACTCTCCAGCTGTCCCCAACACTGAGGACTGGGCTGCGGACTCCTGGCCTGCACAGAGCCAGGTGGGAACACACCTGCATATCCAAGGGGCTGTCAGGAAGCAGGTGAGGCTGGAGCCGAGAGCACAGGAGACAGCAGGAGAGGAGGGAAGAGAAGAGAGAGTGCATCATGGCAGGTGCCAGGCCCTTAGAAGGATCTGGCTTTCGGTCTTAGGGAGATGGGACACCACTGGAGGCTTCTAAGCTGAGGAATGACGTGATCTGACTGATATTTTAGAGGGTTGCGCTGAGCCCTGCACAGAACACATCACTGCTGGGAGGCCAGGGAGGAGGCGCTGCAGAATCCAAATGAGAGGTAGGATGGTGTAAACAAGGAGGCAGCACTACCTTTTGGGAGCAGTGCTGGTCAGGTGTGCTGAACGACAGGCCATGGGGTACCCAAGAAAGATGGGCACGGTGGCTCCCAGGTGCCAGCCTAAGGAGAAAGGTGGCATTTGTTGTAATGGAAAAGGCATGAGAGAACAGGTATGAAGGAGAATGTCAAGTATGATTGATATGGTTTGGATCTGTGTCCTCAGCAAATCTAACATCGAATTATAATCTCCAGTGTTGGAGGTGGGACCTGGTGGGAGGTGATTGGGATCATGTAGGCAGAAGTCTCATGAATGGTTTGGTGCTGTTCTCGTGATAGAGTTATCATGAAATCTGGTTGTTTAAAAATGTGTAGCACCTACTCCCCTCTCTCTTGCTCCTCCTCTGGTCATGTAAGATGAGCCTGCTTCCCCTTAGCCTTCCACCATGATTGTAAGTTTCCTGAGGCCTTCCCAGAAGCAGAGCAGATGCTGGCATCCTGCTCCCTGTAACCTGTAGAACCATCATCCAAGTAAATCTCTCTTCTTTATGAATTACCCAATCTCAGGTATTTCTTTACAGCAGAATGAGAATGGACTAATACAGAAAAAATGGTACCAGGAGTGGGGCATTGCTATAAAGATACCCAAATATGTGGAAGCAGCTTTGGAACTGGGTAACAACCAGACAGAGGTAGGAAGAGTGTGAAGGGATCAGAAAAAGATAGGAAGATGAGGGAAATTTTGGAATTTTCTGGATAATTACTTAATGGTTGTGACCAAAATACTGATAGTGATATGGAAAGTGAAGTCCAGACTGAGGAGGTCTCAGATGGAAATTAGAAACTTTTTGGGAACTAGAGTGAAGGTCACTTTTGCTATGCTTTAACAAAGTGCCGGGCTCTACAGATAGTTAATGCAACTGCTCTAGGTATCTGTAGAACCTTGAACTTGAGAGTGACTAGGGTATCTGGTGAAAGAAATGTCCAAGTAGCAAAGAGTTCAAGATGTAGCCTGGCTGCTTCTAACAGCCTATGTTCATTTGCATGAGCAGAGAAATGACCTAACCCTGGAACTTATATTTAAAAGAGAAGCAGAGCATAAAAGTTCAGAAAATTTGCAGCCTGACCATGTGGTAGAAAAGAAAAACATGTTTCAAAGGAGGAATTCCAGCAGGCTGCAGAAATTTGCCTAAGTAAAAAGAAGGCAAGGGCTGATATCCAAGACAATGGGGAAAGGGCCTCAAAGCCACTTCAGAGACCTTCATGGCTCACCCTGTGCAGCTTTGGGACACTGCTCTCTCAATTCCAGATATTCCAGCTCCAGCCATGGCTTAAAGGGACCCAGGTACAGCTATTGTTGCTGTTTCAGAAGATGCAAACTGTAGGCCCTGGCAGCTTTGACATGGTGTTAAACCTGCAGGTGCACAGAGTGCAAGAGTTGAAGCTTGGGAACCTCCACCAAGATTTCAGAGGACATATGAAAAAGCCTGGATGCCCAGACAGAAGCCTGCTGCAGGGGTAGAGCCCTCATAGAGAACCTCTACTAGGGCAGTGCAGAGGGGAAGTGTAGAGTTAGAGGCCCCACACAGAGTCTCCACTAGGGTACAGTCTAGTGGATCCATGGGAAGGGGAGCCACCCATCCTCCAGACCCCAGAATGGTAAAGCCACCAACAGCTTGCACCATGCACCTGGAAAAGCTGTAGGCACTCAATGCTAGCCCTTGAGAGTGGCTGCAGGGGCTAAGTCCTGCAAAATCACAGGTGAAGCTGCCCAAGGCCTTGGGAGCCCACCCCTTGCATCAATGTGGCCTGGATGTGAGACACAGAGTCAAATGAGATTATTTTGGAGCTTTAATATTTAACGACTGCCTTGCTGGGTTTCAGACTTGATTGGGGCCTGCAGCTCCTCTCTTGGCTGATTTCTCCCTTTTGGAATGAGAGCACTTGCCCAATGTCTGTACTCCACCCACCTCATTGTATGTTGGGAGTAACTAACTTTTTTTTTATTTTACAGGCTTGTAGGTAGCAGGGACTAGTCTTGTCTCAGATGAGATTTTGGACTTTGGATTTTTGAGTTAATGCTGGAATGAGTAAAGACTTTGGGGAAGGCATTATTGTATTTTGCAATGTGAGAAGGTCGTAAGATTCGGAATGGGTCAGGAGTGGAATTATATAGTTTGAATCTGTGTCCCCACAAAATCTCATGTTCAATTGTAATATCCAATGTTGAGGATGGGTCCTGGTGGGAGTGATTGGGTCGTGGAGCTGCATCCTTCATGAATGGTTTAGCACCATCCCCTTGGTGCTGTTCTCATGTTACAGCTATCACACCATCTAGTTATTTAAAAGTGTATAGCACCTCCCTTCTCTCTCTCTTGCTCCTGCTCCAGCCATGTCAGACAAGCCTGCTTCTGATTCATCTTCTTCCATGATTGTAAGTCTCCTGAGGACTCCCTAGAAGTCAGGTATATGCCAGCATCATGCTTCCTGTACAGCCTGTGGAACCATGAGCCAATCAAACCTATTTTCTTTATAAATTACCCAGTCCCAGGTATTTCTTCACAGAAGCATCAGAATGGAATACAGTGGGTCTGTGAACACACTGATTTGAGTGTATGATTTGAAATTCTGCCGCAGGGTAATAATGAGAAGCATACTGACTCGTAGCTCACATTATTATTATTATTTAAAAATTTCTACAGACAAAGCATCCATTGTGGCCTCTGCCCCAGCAAGACTATTCCCACCCCTTTGCCGCTGGGGTGTCACTGCTGTGGGGTCTCTGGTAGACTGTGGAGGCCATGATTGGGTAGCCAAGATAAAGTTCAAGAGAGTTCTGGGCTGGACATTGCATTTAGGTGTCATCCCACATAGATGCTATTTTGAACCATAAATCAATATCATAACCAAGTGCTCAAATGTAAATAGAGACACAAAGAGTGAGCCCAGGAGTCTGAAAAATTAGGAGGAACAGCATAGGGGACTGAGAAGGAGCCAATAAAGTGAGAGGAAACCCAGGAAAGCTTGAGATCTAAGTGGTATTGTGAGTGACCGAATAGGTCATATGAACATTAGTATTTCTATGCACAGTGGGAAATAATAATTGGATACATAGCAACATGGGTGTCAATAGTGGTCTTGAGAAGTCTGTTTTGGTGACATTGTAGGGACAAAAGTCTGATTTGAGATGATTCAAGAAAGAATTGGAAAGAGACAGGAGACATCAAGTCTGGACAACAAAGAGCAGATAACTGGAGTTGAAGTTGGAGAGGGATGCATGGTCAGATATTTCTGTTTCTAAGGTGAGAGACGCTGAGGGCTATGGTTTATTACAGGGAAAAATTGATGTACAGGAGAGAGAAGATGGGACCATTGAAGCAACAGCCTTGAGTAGGCAAGAAAGGATAAGATTTATGGATACATTGAGAGGTTGGCCTTAGTAGGCACATGAAAGGAAAGAAGTGGGGTGATGAGGCACAGATGCAGGAAGATGGGGTGAGCTGGCAGGTCAGAGAGCTCCCTTCTTGTTGCTGCTGCTCATGGGCAACGAGACTGTCTGCACAGTGATGGGGAGGTATTAAAGATTTGCAGAGGAGATGGGATGAATCTAGGAGATGCTAGAAAGCATGGATTAAATGAGTATAGTATGACTAAGGGCAGAAGCAAGGGGCCATGGGAAGTTAGTGCTCATGAACCTCAAATAGGACTAATCGGCATAGAAGTAGGTGAGTTCTTCTTCAGCCATGGTTAGCTGTGCAGGTAAGGACTTGGAGACAGGGAGAGCTGGATTTAACCAGCACTGAGGTGGAGAGTGCCAGAACAACAAGATGAAGTGAAGATCATTACAGGATTTGAGTACTCATGCAGGGGAACTGTTATAACAAAGGACCCTGAGTAAGGAGGCAAGACAAAGCACAGGTAAGGGAGATGAGTGTACAGGTGGAAGCACTAATGCACTGCAGGTCCTGGTGGGGCTGAGGATGGTTGGAGTCCAGGTATGAGAAGGGTCGGCTGGATAGACTGGAGTTTGTAATTGGAGTGTGGGAATGCTTGTAATTGGAGTGTGGGAATGTTATGGGCAGGTATTGCAATTATTGGTAAGATAAGGTCCAGGGCTTCAAAATGGGAGTAACTGTTTGAGGCATTGTTCCATTTATCTATTGCTGTATAACAAGCCACTCCAAAACTTAGTAGCTTAAAAACAAGTCATTATTGTATTTCACAATTCTGTGAGATGACTGGCTTGATGAGGCTGTTCTCACCTGGGGTCTCTCAGGTGATTGCAGCATATAATTATGGGGGCTGAAGTCAACCAGAGGTCAACATGTTGGCATCCAGGAGGCTCACTTCTATGGTTGGCAGTTGATGGTGGCTGGCAGTTCGGGGCTCAGCTGGAGCCACTTAGTGATGTGCCTACATTTTGCCTCTCCATGAGGCCTGGGCTTCTCAGGAAATAGCAGCAAGTTTCTGAGGAGAGAGCATTCCAGAAGACCCAAGCAGAAGATTCTAAGCTTCTTATGGCCTATCTGTGAAGGTCTCAGAACACCACTTCCACTATTTTCTCTTGACCAAGAAAGTCACTGAGACCATTCCAGAGTCAAAGGAGCAGGATTAGGCTCCACTTCTTCATGCAAAGAGCATGCGATGGAAGGAATGAGTGGTGGCCATCTTTGAAGACCACACGGTCTTCCTCTGACCCTCCCTTCCTTGAGCTGAGAGTCAAGGTACTGTATAACAATGCCCTTACTATTTTTAGAAGCTATCTGAGAAGGTCTATGAGGCATGCCTTTAAATATTTCTGAGGTTTTGACAAAAGGCCACACTCTTGACTTACCTTGAAGCCATTTCTTATTCTGAGAGTCTTCCTTTGAGAGTCTTGCCAGTAGAAAGAATGTAGTACCTTACTAGATGTGGCAAAAATAAACCAGTTTTCACTTTCAACATTCTATCTGGAATCTCCTAAGCCATATCAACCTAAAATAATCAGAAGGTCAGAATCTAGTTTAAACAAAGTTTTTTCAAAAACAAAGTTTGTGGATGGCCCACGCAGGAAGCACAGATTCTAAAGAATGAAAGTCAGTTGTTCTGAAGTGTAAACGTTTGGGATCATTTGTATACACAAAGTTTATGGAAGCTTAACAGAATTTCAACATCTTTCTAAATAAGGCTTCATGCATAGTTGCAACGATCTCATTTGCCAAGGTGGTATTTTTCTTTCAGGAAAGCTATATTTATCACTCCACACTGACGATGTAACAGTCATGGGGTCTTTCACACCATCTGGTCTGAGCTAGATACAGGACAAAAAAGAGGCAGTTAATCTATAACAAAGATCAGTGATTGCAATGGGAGTTGGAGGGAGGTCTGGTCTCTAGTCTCTCCTAGTCATTTACAGAACAAGAACAATGAGGAAGACAATTAAACTATAGTCTAAAAAAAAATTGCAAATATGCTACTGATTCAGTCTCTGGAGCTTACCTTTCCCCTTGGAATAATAAATTTAGAGGGTCCTGAAATTTTGTTTTATTTTACAGCCAAGTTCATCAGTTCATTAGGTATATTTTCTATTTTTCAGGTGACAATGTTGTCAAACTTTTCAGCAGTACATGGCAGTGGTCTCCTTCTGCAGCCTCTGATAACAACTCCCTCCCCGTTTTGCAAGCCTTTCCTCACAGTTTCTTGGGTCCTCTCCAGCTTCTACCTGCTGGAGGCATTAGAGGTTTGTGGAGGCAATGGAATGAATCTACAAGGGTACCAGACAGACTGGACTAAAGTATAGTATGATTGTGAGCAGAAGAGTCCCAAACCTGGTTCCACATGTTTGGGGATTTTGTTCCAGCAGCGCTCCACTTCCAGGTGCCAACTTCTGTTCTGATTTTCTATTGCTGAATGACAAACTAAGCAAAAATTTAGTGGCTTAAAACTACTTATTATTATCTTGCACATTTCTGTGGGTTGACTGGGCCCAACTGGGTGATTCTTGCTTGGGGTTTCCCATATGCTAGTGGTCAGATAGCAACTGGGATTGGTTTCATATGGAGGCTCAACTATGTTGGATGCCCCACATGGCAGCTGTAGATACTGCTGGCTGGGAGCCCAGCTGGAGATGCAACAGAAGGTCCTCACTTAGTCTCTCCGTGTGCCTTGAGCTTCTCCCAGAATGGAGGCTGGGAGAAGAGTCATCTGAGTCATCTGACTCTCAGAAGAGTCATCTTCTGAGAAGAGTCATCCTGCTTTCCATTCATCAAGAAAATCACTGGGACTGGGATTCAAGGGGTGGGGAATTCAACTTCATCTCCTGATGTGAGGGGCAGTATGCTCCTCCAGGGAGAGAAGCAATGGATGGTGGCACCTGTGGAGACTCTGTCCCAGATAGGATGGAGGAAAGGTCATTAGATGAGTGGAGCCCAAGAAACTGAGAGGCTGGGTGTTGAAAGGAATATCTACATGGATATTGTATACAACAAAAATGAAGAGAAGCAGTGGTGTTGGTGAGAGCAGAGAGCACATCCTTAAAGGATATATGGAGTGGACTTGGGATTGGTAGATCTCTGCAACAAGGATTGGGAGGGCCAGATGAGTGTCAAAGCTGAAAGCTTAGGTGAGGAGGGAGAAGGATGATCAGGAGAAGACAATACCTGCCTCCAGGCCTATGTCCTGTGGCAGAGGAAAGAGTGCCCATTTGTGGGAGAGACACGGGAAGCCTAGGGCTAGGTTTTGGTTAGTAAATAGAGTGAGAAGAGCATTACAAGAAGCGACTGAGGACACAGGAACTCTGCCAACAATTAACCCTGGGTTCTGTCAATGAAGGATGTTAGGCATTGGGGAAAAGTGTCAAAAGGCATCAGGGCAGGGGTAGACAGGAGGTTCCTGACCTTCCTGTAGTCATGGGCATGACAGAAATAAGGAGCAGGGTGAGATTAGTCTCTTGGTTTCAGGAAAAATGATGGTGGAGAGATGGTGAGTGTTGAGAGGGAAGGAGAGGCAGAGTTTTCTTCAGAAAACTGGGCCCTTCTTTGCTCTTTTGGAGGGTGGCATAAATCCAGGTAGCCTTATGCAGGAGCTTTCTCTCCTCTTGTTCAACAATGCTATCTTGTGTTATTCCATTGTGGCCCATGCTTGCTTGTCTCAGTTGCCCAGCGAGATGTTAAGCTTCCCCTGCCCTCCTCATAATGACCAACTGGATGTCCTGCATGGAGCAGGCACTGCAGAGACATCAGCTAGGTGGATGTGTCCCTGGGATGCCCTCAGTGAGTTCCACTGGGAAGCAGACCTCTTTGTGAACTACAGGACATTCCAGGGAACAGAAGCCTGTGCCAACGTTGACAAATGGAATCCACTGAAAGAAAGACCAACCAATCTTGTTAATAATCCCATTCAAAGACAGGCATTCTGCAAGTCTCTTTGCTATCTGGTTCCAAAGCTCATGGGCTTTGAAGAAAAGAAAACTCACTGTCTCTGAGAATGATGGCAGCAGCTGGACACACTGGATGTTTGGCATAGTTCAGGACAACTGCTAGGTGTTTCTCCCACCCCAAGATGCTTCATAATGTTTAAAGGATGGGATCCATGGTGCCACCAAATTCTCTGTAAACTCCCATCTCTAGAGAAGGACACATAGGGGTAGAGCAATTTGTTAACCATAAAGGATGGTTTGTGCTTATGGTCAGGAGCACAGATGCCGTGAGTCAGTCCCAGCCCAGTGTCATTTCACATGTGTGTGACTTTGGATCAGGACCTTAGCATCCGTACCTCTGTTTCTTCATCTGAAGAATGGGGATGGGATAGTAGCACCAGCCCCAAAGTTCTTGTAAGTTAATATTTGTCAAATGTTTAGCATCAGAGTGTTATAGACTGAATATTTATATCTTCCCAAAATTCACATGTTGAAGCTGCACCCCCTCAATGTGATAGTACTAGGAGGTGGAGTCTTTGGGAGGTAAATAGTTAATATGGTAATTAAATGATGTTGTGAGGGTGGAGCCCCCAAGATGGGATTAGTGCCCTTATGAGATGATAAAAAGACTAGAGCTTGCTCTCCACCGCATGAGAACACAGAAAAAAGGCAGCCGTCTGAAAGCCAGGAAGAAAGCCCTCACCAGGAACTAAATCCGCTGGCAATTTAATCCTGGACTTGCAGTCTCAAAACTGTGAGAAGGAAATATCTGTTGTTTAAGCCACCCAGGGTGTGGTATTTTGTTTTGGCAGCCTGAGCTGACAAAAAAACAACAGAAAGGTTTGTGACAGTAACTAGCTGAGAAAATGAGCCAAGTAAGGTGAGATTTTATAGAGAAGGGGACCCAGGATTGTTTGGGCTTGGGGCTGACCATGGAAAACGGACACAACCTGCAGAGGGTTGTTGTGAGAGTTCTTGCGAGGGTCCCTGGGCATCTGGTCTGGCGGGATCTGCACCATCATTCCTGCATCCACCTGCTGCAGTAATTGCCAAAGGATCCCCCAAGATCTATGTTTTTGGATCATAGCTGATGCACATTCTTTCTTTAGGAAATAAATTCAGGAAGAATTTCTCCTTGTTTTGGAAACAAAGTACAATTCCTATTGAAATACCAATGACACTCTTCACAGAACTAGAAAAACAATTCTAAAATTCATATGGAGCCAGAAAAGATCCCAAATAACCAAAAAAAAATCTGAGCAAAAAGAGCAAAGCTGGAGACATCACACTGCTTGACTTCAAAATATACTACAATGCTATAGTAACTGAAACAGTATGGTAGTGGTATAAAAACAGAGACATAGTCCAACTGAACAAAATAGAGAACCCAGAAACAAACCCACGTATTTGTAGCCAACTGATTTTCAACGAAGTCACCAAGAACATGCACTGGAGAAAGGACATCTTCTTCAATAAATGGTTCTGCTAAAACCATATATACATATGTAGAAGACTGAAGCTAGACCTCCTATCTCTCATCATGTACAAACATCAACTCAAAATGGAATAGAGACTTAAATGTAAGAGCCAAAAGTATAAAATTAACAAAAGAAAACCTGAAAAACACACTGGTCTATGCAAAGATTTTATGGGTAAGACTTCAAAAGCACAGGCAACACATCAGAAAAAGACAAATAGGATTATATCAAACTAAAAAGCTTCTGCACAGCAAAGGAAGCAATCAACAGAGGGAAGAAACAGCCTACAGAATGGGAGAAAATGTTTGCAAACTATTCATCCAACAAGGGATTAATATCCAAAATATACAAGGAACTCAAACTCAACAGCACAAAAAGCAAATAATCAGATTTTAAAATGGGCAAAGGATCTGAATAGACATTTCTCAGAAGAAGACATACAAATGATCAACAGCATATTTTTTAAATGCTCAACATCACTGATCATCAGGGAAATGCAAATCAAAACCACAATAAAATATTATCTCGCCCTAGTTAGAATGGCTGTTATAGAAAAGACAAAAAATAACAAATGTTGGCAAAAATGTGGAGAAAAGGGAACTCTTATACACTGTTGGTGGAAATGCAAATTAGTACAACCATTATGGAAAACAGTATGGAGGTTTCTCCAAAAACTAAAAATAGGATTACCGTATGGTCCAACAATACCACTACTAGGTATTTCTCTAAAAGGAAGGAAACTAGTATATCAAGGAACTATCTGCACCCCCATGTTTATTGCAGCACTATTCACAATAGCCAAGATATGATATCAACATAAGTATCCATCAACAAATGAATGGATAAAGAAAATGTGGTGTATATATATACAATGGATAACTATTCAGTCATAACAAAGAATGAAATCCTGCTGTTTCCAGCAGCATGTATCAACCTGGAGGACGTTTTGTTAAGTGAAATAAGTCAGGCACAGAAAGATAAGGACCACATGTTCTCACTCATATGTGAGAAATAAAGTTCATAGAAGTAGAGAGTAAAATTGTGGTTATTAGGGTCTGGGAAAGGTAGGGGAAATGGGAGGATGTAAAGAGGTTGGTTAATGGATGCAAAATTACAGCTAGATGGGAGAAATAAGTTCCAGCTTTCTATAGCACTGTAGGATGACTACAGTTAACAATAATTTATTATATATTTTTGAATAGCTAGAAGAGAGGATTTTAAATCATTCCAACACAAAGAAATAGTAAGTATTTGAGGTGATGGATGTGCTAATTGCCCTGATTTGATTATTTTACATTATATACATGTATCAAAACATCACTCTATACCCCATAAATACAATTATTATGCATCAATTAAAAATAAAAAATTTTAATTGGCTATATTAATTAACACATAGCTGATTTCCCTCAGCCTCTGTTCATCACCTTCAGGATTTTGCAAATAAAACAATAGGAAAGAGATTCTGGGAATATGACAAAGTAGGAAGCACCAGAAATCTCTCTCCCCACCCAGACAACAATTGCACTGACAGAATCAGTCTGCTGTAACTGTTTTGGAACTCTAGCATCTATTGAAGGCTTGCAATTTTCAGGGGAAGGCTTGCAGGGTACGTTGCAGTTAATTTCAGTCCATTTCAGTTCATAGAGCAGTAGCAGCTCCCCACCCTTCATCACCAGCCCGGTGGTTGCAGATATGCATGTGTTCCTGGAACAGCTTGCGCACAGCTAGTGGAAGATGGAGTGGGCAAAGAGGACTCTAAAAATGTCAGGAATCTGTGTTCTGATTCCCGATTTCTCTGCTTCCGATCACAGAGTGCAAAGAGGCAGTGGTCATTATTGTTGCACCTCCCCTGATTAATGTAAGTCCCTCCCACTCTGGCTGACATGATCTCCAGGGGATTTAAAGGGCTGGCACCCTTTTTTTCCTGCCTTAGTTTTCTCTTTTTCCCCTTTTGGGAGCCAGATACTACAGATAAGTTATTTTAAAACAACTGCATATACAGGGATAATTGGAAAGTGACCACACATGCCCAGGTAAAAGCGAAGGCTCTGTAAAGGTCTGAGAAGACCCCAAGTTTATGCCTCAGGCTAATCCTTGGCACAGAGACAGCCACCAACAATTTAAAAAAGAATAAAAAATAAATAACATCAACAAAATGTCAAACCATGGGGAAGGGAGAGAATCTGATTTCCAGAGTTGCCACATTACTAAGTTCAAATGTCCAGTTTTCAATAAAAAAAAATCAGAAGTTATATAAAGAAACAAGAAAGTATGGTCCACTCAAAGGAAAAAAATAAATCAACAGATACTGCCCTTCTCTGAGAAAGAACTGAGTGTAAATCTACCAGAGTATCATTAAGAACTGTATTAAAGATGCTCAAAGAATTAAAAGATATGGGGAAATAAAGAAAATGATGTTTAAGAAGAAATATCAATAGAGATAGGAAACCTATGCAGCCATAAAAAAGGATGAGTTCATGTCCTTTTGCAGGGACATGGATGAAGCTGGAAACCATCATTCTCAGCAAACTATCACAAGGACAGAAAACCAAACACCACATATTCTCATTCATAGGTGGGAATTGACATGTCCTCAATCATAGGTGGGAATTGAACAATGAGAATACAGGGACACAGGGCAGGCCACAGCACACACCAGGGCTTGTCAGGGGATGGGGGGCTGGGGGAGGGATAGCATTAGGAGAAATACCTAATGTAAATGACAAGTTGATGAGTGCAGCAAACCAACATGGCACATGTATACCCTATGTAACAAACCTGCACGTTGTGCCCATGTACCCTAGAACTCAAATAATAATAATAATAAATTTAACAAGAAAAAAAAAGGAAACCTAAAAAGAAGCCAAAAAGAAGTTCTGGAGCTGAAAATGCTCAAGACAGTCATGGGAAGTGAAAGGAAAAGACACTAAACAGTAGCTCAAAAGCCACATAAAGAAATAACTATTTCAATGAAGGTAAATACATAGGCAACTATAAGAGATAGTATTACTCTAACTGTGTTTTGTGACTCCACTTTCTGTTTTCTAGGTAACTTAAGAGGCTAATACATGTTTAAAAAATTATTAGTCTAAAAGTTAGTTTATTATAACTTTAGTTTGTAACTCTGTTTTGTTCTCTACATAAGTTAAGGGATTAAGGCATTTAAATTAATGATTAGCTCATATATTTAGGCACACAGTGTATATAGATGTAATTTTGTAACGTCAACAACCAAAAGGAGTGGAGATAGATCTGTAAAGGCAGAGTTTTTGTGTGTTACTGAAGTTAAACAAATAAAAGTTCAAATTAGACTATTATAACTTTAGTGTGTAAAATGCAATCTTTACAGTGTCCTCAGAAAAAACAGCTGTAGAATATACACAAAGGGAGGTGAAAAAGTAATTTAAACACTTCCCTGCAAAAAAAAAAAAACCAACTAAACACAAAAGAAGATAGTGATACAGAAGGAGGGACAAAACAGCTGTAAGTCATATAGAAAACTAACAGCAAAACGACATAAATAAATCCTTTCTTATCAGTAATTACTTCAAGTGTAAATGAATTAAACTCTCCAATAAAAAGACCACAGAACAGTAAAATAGATAAAAATACATGATTGAACTATATGCTATTTACAAGACACTTGCTTTATATCCAAAGACACAAATAGGTAGAAAGTAAAAGGATGAAAAAAGATGTTTCATCAAATAGTAACCAAGAGAAAGCAGAAGTGGCTATAATATCAGACAAAATATACTTTAAGTAAAAAAATTACAAAAGACACAGAAGGACATCATATAGTAATTAAATGTTTAATGCAGCATGTAAATATAACAATCACAAACAATGATTAACCTAATAACAGACCACCAAAATATGTAAGGCAAAAACCAATGGAACTGAAGGGAAAATAGACAGTTTTACAGTAACAGTTGGAGACTTCAATACCTTACTCACAAAAATGAATAGAATAATAAGTAGAATGGAAGGTAAGTAAGGAAACTTGGGAGGCTTCAACAACAAAATACCAATTAGATCTAACGGACTTATACAGAACATACTATCCAACAACAGCAGCCTACACATTCTCTTCAAGTACATATGGGACATTTTCCAGGGCATGCCGTGTATTAGGTCAACAAAGTAAGTCTCAATAGATTTTAACAGATAAATATCATACAAAGTGTTCTCTCCACCACAGTGCGATGAAGTTAGAAATCGTAAGAGAAGTAAACCTGGAAAATTCACAAATATGTGGAAAATTAACACACTCCTCAACAACTAATGGATCAAAGAAAAAGTACAAGGTACGTTAGAAAACACTTAGAAAAAAGCATGAAAATGAAAACACAATATACCAAAACTATGGGACACAGCAAAAGCAGTATGAAGGGGGAAATTTATAGTTATAAATGCTTATATTAAAAACAAGAATGATCTCCAATCAACAACCTAACTTTACAACTTAAGGAATTAGAAAAATAAAAACAAAGTAAAATCAAAGCTAGCAGAAGGAAGTAAATAAGATTAGAACAAAGCTAAATGGAATAGAGACTAGAAAAATAGATAAAAATCAATGAAACCACAAGATCAACAGAGCTGACAAAACTTTAACCAGACAGATTAAGGAAACAAAGAGAGAATACTCGAATTACTAAAATCAGAAATGAAAGTGGGGACATTACTACTGAATCTACAGAAATAAAAAGGACTATAAGAGAGTACTATGAACAATTTTATGCCAACAAACTGGATAATCTGGATGAAATGAACAGATTCCTAGAAATACACAACCTACAAAGACCAAATATTGAAGAAGCTGAAAATCTGAATAGATCTAAAACTAGCAAGCAAATTGAGACAGTAACCAAAATTCTCCTTACAAAGAAAAGCCCTGGCGTTGATGACTTCACTGGCCAATTTTACCAGACATTTGAAGAAGAATTAATACCAATTCTTCTCAAACTTTTTTAAAACATTGGAGAGGAGGGAACACCTCTTAACTCATTCTACAGCCAGCATTACCAAAACTGGAAGTTCTAGCCAGATAAATCAGGCATGAAAAGAAATCAAAGCCATCCAAATTGGAAAGAAAAAATAAAGTTATCTCTGTTTTGGGGTGATATAACCTTATATGCAGAAAACCTGTGAAGATTACACAAAAATCTGTTAGAAGTAATAGATGAATTCAGCAAACTTTCAGGATACAAAGTCAACACACACACACACAAAAAAAAAATCAGTTGCATTCCTTGATTTCAGCAACGAACAATCTAAAAAGAATTTTTAAAACCCTATTTACAATAGCATCAAAAAGAATAAAATATTTGGAATTAAGGAGGTGAAAGACTTGTACAATAAAAACTATAAATGCATTGCTGAAAGAAATTAAAGAAGACATAAATACAGTTGAGCTTTGAACAACACAGGTTTGAACTGTGTATGGGTTCGCTTTTATACTTGAATTTTCAAATGTAAATATGTTAGAAAATTTGTTGAAGATTTGTGACAATTTGAAAACACAAACCACATAGCCTAGAAATATTGAAAAATATTGAAAAATTAGTTATTTTATGAATGAATAAAATACATGTAGCTACTAGTCTGTTTTATCATTTACTACCATAAAATATACATAAATTTTTTACAAAAAGTTAAAATTTATTAAAATTTACACATGCAAAACGTACTTACATGGTATTTACATGGTGCTATTCACAGTTAAGAGAAACGTAAACAAATGTAAAGATGTAGTATTCAATCATGACTGCATAAAATTAACTGTAGTAATGCTGTACTATTGTGATAATTTTGTAGCCACCTCCTGTTGCTATTGCAGTGAACTCAAGAGTATCCATCCACTTCAAATGTTATGTGACATTATTCATCTCTGTATGAGCAGTTCATCTCTCCAGTAAATTGCATATCTCAGTAAAATTTGATAGTTTGTGGTACTTACTTGTTTTTCATCTCATTTAGTGCAATACTGTAAACCTTGAATAACACTGTGGGACCCATAAAAAGTGCCACTATGTTAGAAGTGTTCCCAAGAAGCAGAGAAAAGTCATGACATCACAGGAAAAAGTTGAATTGCTTGATATGTACTGTAGATTAAGATCTGCAGCTACAGTTGCCCTCAATTTCAAGATAAATGAATACAGTATCAGGACCATTGTAAATAAAGAAAATGAAATTCATGGAGCCATCACTGCAGCTAGGCTAGAAGGAATGAAAATCTTGCACTTTTTGTAAAATACATTTTGATCCTGTTTTGAAAATGCAGCTTTTATCTGGGTGCAGGATTGCTATAAGAAAGGTATATCTATACACTATTATGAGTCAAAAAATGAAGCCATTATATGACAACTTAAAGCAAAAGGAAGGTGGAGGATCTAAAGTTGCAGAGTTTCATGTCAGCAAAGGATGGTTTGATAATTTTAGAAAGAGGTTTGGCTTTGAAAATGTCGGGATAACAGGAGAAGCAGTTTCTGCCAACCAAGAAGCAGCAGACAAGTTCCCAGACACCATTAAAAAAAAATCATTGAGGAGTAAGGATATTTGCCTGAACTGATTTTAATGCAGACAAACGTGCCCTGCTCTGGAAAAAAAAAAAAAAAATGCCACAAAGGACATTGATTAATAAGGAAGAGAAGTGAGCAGGAGGATTCAAGACAGGAAGGAATAGGCCATCTCTACCGTTTTGTACAAATGAAGTTGGATTTATGACCAGGTCTGCGCTTATCTGTAAAGCTGCCAATCCGCAAGCCTTGAAGGGAAACATGAAACCCCAGCTGCCAGTCTTTTGGTTGTACAACGAGAAGGACTAGAAATTGAGAACATTTTTTCTGGATTGCCTTCATTGGTGCTTTGTCCCTGAAGTCAGGAAATACCTTGCCAGTAGAAGACTGCCTTATAAATTTATTTTGATATTGAACAATGCCCCTGGCCACCCAGAATCCCAGGAGTTCAACACTGAAGGCACTGGAGTGGAGTACTTACCCCCAGACAAAGTGCCATTCCTTCAGCCTCTAGATCAGGAGACAATAAGGATCTGTAGGCTCATTGCACACAGTACTCTATGGAAAGTATTAACAATGTTAGAGAAAAGAATACTAGTAGAGGGAACATCATGAAGGTCTGGAAGGATTGTACCATTGAAGAGGCCAACATTGTTATACAAAAAGTTGTGAAAACTATCAAGCCTAAAACAATGAATTCTTACTGGAGACAACTGTGTCCAGGTGTTCTACCTGACATCACAAGATTCACAAGAAAGCCAATCACGGAAATTAAGAGATTGTGGATATGGCAAAAAAAAAAAAAAAGTTGGTGTCAAGGGTTTCAAGATATGGACTTGGAGAAATTCAAGAGCTAATAGACACCATACCAGAGGAATTAACAGAAGACGAAGGAGATGAATGCTTCTGAATCAGTGCCAGACCATGCAGAAGATAATGTGGAAGAAGTAGTGCCAAGAAACAAATTAACATTAGACAATCTGGCAGAAGGGTTCTGATTGTTCAAGGCTGCTTCTGGTTTTTTTTGTTTTTGTTTTTGTTTTTGTTTTAAGACACAAGACCTTCTATGATACAGGCACTAAAACTAAAACATAAGGTGGGAAAAGGATTGGTACCATATAGAAACATTTTTAAAGACACGAAAAAGCAAAAGAGTCAGACAGAAATTACAATGTATTTCCACAAAGTTATGCCAAGTGTGCCTGGCTTTCTTCTCTTGCCTCCTCTTCCATCTCTTCCATCCCTGAGACAGCAAGACCAACCTCTACTCTTCCTCCAGCTCCTCAGCCTACTCAATATGAAGACAAGGATGAAGACCTTTATGGTATTCCTCTTCCACTTAGTGAGTAGTAAACAAATTTCCTCTTCCTTGTGATTTTCTTAATAACATTTTCTTTTCTCTAACAGCTTACTTCATTGTAAGGATACATAATACATACCACCTACAAAATTTGTGTTAGTTGAATGTTTATGTTATCCGTAAGGCTTCCACTCAGCAGTCGGGTATTAGTGGTTAAGTTTTGCGGGAGTCAAAAGTTATGCATGGATTTTTGACTTCATGGGAGGTCAGCACCTCAACTCACATGTTGTTCAAAAGTCAAGTGTAAATGGAACGCATCTCATATTCGTGGATTGGAAGTCTTAACATTGTTAAGATGTCAGTACTACCCAAAGTGACGTACATATTCAGCATAATCCCTATCAAAGTCTCAATGATGCTTTCTGCAGAAATGGAAAACCCCATTCTAAAATTCAAATGGAATCTAAAGGGACCCTGAATAACTAAAATAATCTTGAAAAATAAGAGAAAGTTGGAGGACTTACATTTCCTGATTTCAAAACCTATTACAAAGCTACAGTAATCAAAATAATGTGGTACTGGCATAAAGACAGATACATAGACAAATGGAATAGAGAGCACAGAAATAAACACTCACATATATGATGAAATGATATTTTACAAGGATGCCAAGACCATCCAGTGGGGAAAGGACAATCTATTCAACAAATGATGTTGGTAAAACTGGATATTCACATGCAAGAGAATGAAGTTGGACCCTTACCTATAACCATATACAAACACTAGCTTAAAATGGTCTCAGACCTAAATGTAAGACCTGAAAATACAAAACTCTTAGAAGGAAACAGGGGAAAAGCTTCACAACATTGGATTTGGCAGTGATTTCTTGGATATAACACCAAAGACACAGGCAACAAACGAAAAAAAAACAGACAAATTGGACTTCATAAAAAATTTTGTACATCAAAAGACAGTATCAACAAAGTAAAAAAAACAACACATAGAATGGGAGAAAATATTTGAAAACCATATATCTGATAAAGGATCAATACACAGAATATATAGAGAACTCCTAAAACTCAACAACAACAACAACAGCAACAAAAACTTAACTCAAAAATGAGCTAAGGACTTGAGTAAACATTTATCCAAAGAAGATATACAAACAGTCAATAAGCACATAATGCTCAACATCCCTAATCATTAGGGAAATGCAAATTCAATGACATACATCTCACACCCATTAGGATGGTTACGATCTGAAAAGCAGAACATGAGAAGTGCTGATGAGGATGTGGAGAAATTCGAACTCTTGTGCACTGTTGGTGGGAATATAAAATGTTATAGCCACAATGAAAAACAGTGTGATAGTTTCTCAAAAAATTAAAAATGGAAATAACATATAATCCATTGAAATCAACATAACAATTCCATTTTTTTTGTTATTTATTCAAAAGAAGTAAAAGCAAAACCTCTAACAGATATTTGTACTCCCATGTTTATAACAGCATTATTCATGGTAGCTAAAATGTGGAAGCAACACAAGTGTCCATGGACAGATGAATGAATAAGCCCAATGTGGCATGTACCTGTAATGGAATATTATTCAGCCTTAAAAAAGGAAGGAAATGCTGACACATGGTACAGCCCGGATGAACCTTCAAGACATTATGCTAAGTGAAATAAAAGTCATAAAAGGAGAAATTCCATTTATATAAGATCTCTAGAGTGCTCGAATTCATAGACATAAAAATCCAGCTACCTGTCAGCCCTAGAGAAGTGAGGGCAAACCTTAGTGGCCCGGGGCTCTGGTGTGTTCGCCAATCGGTACCTCAGGGCTTTCCAAGAGCTGTTGTAGAAAATGCCTCTGGAGGTTTCAAGAACAATCCCCCTCCAGGGTCAGAAAAGCCTGTGGGGCACTCCCCACATGGCCATCGACTGGCTGTGTGACAGCAGGGAGGCGACTAACCCACTCTGTGCCTACAGAGTGTAACAGCACCTGCCTCCTGCCGTGCTGAAGACACTGAGACGAGCAAGTGCAAGGCTTGGTCACCGCCCCGTCAGTGTGACCTTTTGTTATCATCCACCCTCATCTCCTGGCAGGCAGGGACCCCAAAGCTGGAGGATTAACTTGCTGACACAGGAACAAACATTCCCTGCCTCTGTGACTTTGCAAACATACCAGGAACCACAAGGACCTGGAATTGTTCCAAGTGCTACAGTGACCGAGTCATAAAAAGCAGACATAATTCTCCTAACACCTGCCTGCTGTGTGCTCTGCAGGTGCTGGGAGGGGCTGGAGGGAGAGGAGTGTCTACTCACCAAGGAGGAGCCAGTGTCTCTCTGTTTCATGAGCTGGGAGGTTTGAAGGCTGAGATTGCAGAGGAGGTGGAAGGAAAATGGACATTACAGTAAAGTGCTGGACAGTCTCCAAGGCTTTTCACGCGCTTGTTCTCCTTGATCCTCACCACAGGCTCAAGTGAGGAACAGCATGTGTGTCCTCAGTTTACAGGAGAGGAAACTGGGGCTCCGAGACTACCAGGACAAAGCCGACCGGTGCTGGGGTCCTTCCATGCTCCATGACACTTGGACGGGCCCTCATCTTTCTATCAATAGTTGGCCTCTAACAGTGCCAACTATTAATAGAAAGGGCCGAGCTAACTGGAACTTTACTCTGCCCAGTGATGCACATTCAGAGGGACTCTGCAGGTCAGAGATTGGACCAAGAAATGGGGAGTGGGGGTCTGGAGGTGCTGACCCATCCATCACTGTTTCCAAAGCAGCACGTTCCAGCATCTTCTCCTTGGTCCAGCCACTTGCCAGACACCTCTCTGAGTCCTATCTGAAAGGTAATAAGTCTTCCTGTCCCCAGAATGGGAAGGCAGGGATGGGGTAGTTTCTGTTCTGAAACTCAAATACTTGGCCCTTTACACTCGGTTGGTTACTGATACAACTGCTTCACCAAGCCAAGCAGCCAGCTGAGCCTTCACCTCATTCAGAGGTTGGGAAGCCAGCTCTGACTCACCTGAAGGTTCTGCTGAGGATGCTCAGAGATCATCTGGGAGGAGGGGATGTTATGGGTTCATTCTCTAGAAACAGGCCCTGAGATAAAGGGTCTGTGTGTTTTTAGGAGAATGTTGTCTGGAAGTAGGGGTGGGGACAGGAAGTAGGGTACGAAGGAGTGCCAGTCCAGCATGGTGGCGTCTCAGGCACAGTCCCAATATCAGCAGATCATACAAGGAAGTGTGGAGTGGAAGTTACGCCTCAAGAGGTTGTTACAGCTCAAGATGAGGGAACTGGGCAGGTCTCCCCCTCCAGCTGTTGGCCACTGGAGTAGGGCCACCCTGGGGAACATGTCCTTCCCAGTGCTTCTGGCTCCTGCACCTGTGGCAAGGTGCTCCCAGAACCCAGGTAGAGAGGAGAGCCCTGGGCAGGAACATGGGGCCAGGGACACCCACATGAGAACAACGAGGGTATCTGAGGGCCCTGGGATGAGCAGACCTGCCTCCCCTCCCCAGCTGTGCTGGCTGTTCTCCAGGGGCAGGGTTGTTCCAGAGTTCTCTGATACAGAAAAAGTAGATGAGAACACCCAATTGCAAAGAAGGAAGGGACAGCCCATGCTCACAGTTGGAGACAGCGACTGAGGGAAGACTGGACCAACAACAGGTGACCAGACTTTCTCCTCCACCCCAGCTTCACCATCTTCAACAAGCCTGGTTAAGAGACCAAAATGTGAGTGAACCCCAAAACCCACCCATTTAGTCTCATAATAACTCATTCCATCAATATCGCCAGACACTCACTGTGTGTGTAATGTCAGGGCATCATGACAGATACAATGCAACTATCTGTAAAGGAAAAAAATAGTTTTAAAATGTTCTTAAAGTACATTTTAAAATAAGTTAAAGGGTGCCATAAGATT
Source organism: Colobus angolensis palliatus (assembly GCF_000951035.1). Classification (NCBI taxonomy): domain Eukaryota; kingdom Metazoa; phylum Chordata; class Mammalia; order Primates; family Cercopithecidae; genus Colobus; species Colobus angolensis. The sequence goes on along the minus strand of NW_012114822.1, from coordinate 3,629,833 downwards.
GTTTGTAACTCAAAAGACAAATGCTTGAAGGGAAGGATACCCCATTCTCCATGACGTGTTTATTTCACATTGCACACCTGTATCAAAATATCTCATGTACTCCCTAAATATATATATACCTACTATGTATTGATAAAAATTTAATATTAATAATTTCTTACAGAGAAAAATAAAATCCTAAAAATAAAATAAATGTTTTAAAATGTTTGTTCTTGATTTAAGAAGTAGCATGCTTGTATTAGTCCATTTTCATACTGCTATGAAGAAATGCCTGAGACTGGATAATTTATAAAGAAAAAGAGGTTTAATGAACTCAAAGTTCCACATGACTGGGGAGGCCTCAGCATCACGGCAGAAGGTGAAGGAGAAGCAAAGCACATGTTACATGGTGCCAGGCAAGAGAAGTGCTGAGCAAAGGGGGGGAAAGTCCCTTATAAAACCATCAGACATTGTGAGAACTCACTCACTATCATGAGAGCAGCAGCATGGGGGCAACCACCCACGGAGTCTCTCCCACCACATATGGCGATTATGGGAGCTAAAATTCAAGACGAGATTTGGGTGGGGACACAGCCAAACTATATCAATGCTAAACTGAGTTTTTATCACTCTACAATTCAACTGACCCAGAGCAAAATCAGAACACCATCCTGTTATCCAAATGGAGAAAACCTTTAGCCCTTTGCGACCCTTGGGTCAAGCCTGTGAATTCAGACTCCATCCCTGCAACGTGCCTCCTCTGGCCAGGGTCCAGCACCCAGGAGGCGATGCAGGTGGTAGGCACACGCCCTCCACAGCATGGGACCTGAGTCAGCAGCGGGAACCACGAGCTCCTACCCAGGACAAAGGCCTGGCCGTGCCCTCTGGGCACTCATTGAGAGAAAGGGTGCAGAGGCAACAGGCCGGAGGGGCACCAGATTTCTGGGGCAAAGGGGTCCTTGTGGGCGGTGGAAGTCAATGGAGGATTCCCCGGGAGGCAGGCCTCACAGGGGCTGGAGGGTTGAAGAAAACCTAAATAAAGGTTGGGATGGGGTGATGTATTGATTTCTAGTGGCCGCCGTAACCTTTTACCACAAACTTGGTGATGTAGAACGATCCAAGCGTATCACCTTACTGTTCTGGAAATCAGAAGGCCTACATGGGCCCTGCTGGACTAAAAACCAAGTTGTCGCAGGGCTGTGCTCTTTCGGGGGGAACCATTTCCTTCATAGTTTATTTTATTTCAGCTGGGGGTTTTTTCTTTTACCATCTACCAACCTAGAATGACTATAAGTCCTAGTTATTATTTCAGAAGTCTTCTTCGCTGGATTCTTTTGAGCATTCTACCACTCTAGTTTAGCCCCTACTCCGGAATTTGGAGAACATTGACCCCCAACAGGCATTTCCCCCCTCAACCCATTTCCTTGGCTCTTCCAGCTTCCAGAGACCACTGCCTTCCTTGGTTCACGGCCCCTCCTCTATCTGCAAAGCCGGCAATGACCGGTCAAGTCCTTCTCACGTTGCATCACTCTGACCTCCTCTCCTGCCCCTCTCTTCTCCATTTAAGAACTCTAATGACTGTATTGGGCCCACCTGGATAATCCAGTATTGTCTCCCTAGCTCGGGGTCAGCTGATGAACAACCTGAATTTCATCTGCAGCATCAATTCTTTGCTACATTAGCCAGGGTTCTCCAAGAGATCACATGAGTAGGATGTACATAGATACATAAAAGATTTATTATGGGAGTTGCCTCATGCAATTATTATTATTATTTTTTTTTTTTGAGACAGAGTCTCGCTCTGTTGCCCAGGCTGAGGTGCAGTGGCCGGATCTCAGCTCACTGCAAGCTCCACCTCCCGGGTTTACGCCATTCTCCTGCCTCAGCCTCCTGAGTAGCTGGGACTACAGGCGCCCGCCACCTCGCCCGGCTAGTTTTTTGTATTTTTTTTTTTAGCAGAGATGGGGTTTCACCGTGTTAGCCAGGATGGTTTCGATCTCCTCACCTCATGATCTGCCCATCTCAGCCTCCCAAAGTGCTGGGATTACAGGCTTGAGCCACCGCGCCCGGCCTGCCTCATGCAATTATGGAGGCTGATCTGCAAGCTGGAGAACAGGAAAGCAGGTGGGGTCGTTGAATCTGAGTCCGAAGGGCTGAGAACCAGGAGGGCACTCGTGTAAGTCCCGGAGTGTGAAGGCCCAAGAACCAGGAGCCCTGATGTCCAAGGGCAACGGAGGATGGACATCCTGACCCAAGAAGAGACAACGAGAGAATTTGCCCTTCCTCTGCCTTTTTGTGCTACTCAGGCCCTTGACAGATTGGATGATACCCATTCCCATGGGTGAGGGCAGATCTTTTTTACTCATTCTACCCATTTGAATGCTTGTCTCTTCCCAAAACATCCTCAGGGACACACCCAGAAATAATGCTCTACCAGCTATCTGGGCGTCTCTTAACCCGGCCAAGTGGGATGTGATGCATGAAATTAACCATCACACTATGTAAGGTGATATTATTTACAGGCTCTGGGGATCAGGTCATAGACATATAATGGGCATTATTCTGCTAACCACAGGTTGCCAGTAAAGAGGAAGACATCCAGCCCAGGAAGAAGAGGAAATTGGGCAAAGGAGCGAGGATCTGTTCCAACTATTGCTTCTCAGTTCAACTCAATATACACATCCTATAAGTGGGTCTGAGAAATTGTCCAAAGCAAAAAGAATACTATAAAAAGGAGGAAGATCATAATTTAGCATCCTAATCAAGAGTAGGCTTCAGAATATATCTCTTTACATGTGTACAATTAAAGGTAACAACACATAATAAGAACAGACCTTGTGCCAGGCACTGTCCCCGCCTTTTGCCCGGCCATGGCCATTGAACCTTTAGGTGATATCAGAATGGACAGCCATCAGTGGAGGCTTATGGCGCCTCCAGAAAGGACAACCAAATAAAAAATTCTCCTCGCAAAACTAGACTCAGTCAGGGGACCGGAGCTTGGGAGAGATTGATGGGGATGAAACATTTGCGTTCAACTAATGAGATCGGATGAAGTTCAATCTTTCCATAAAGGGGTAACAGGGTGTTCAGAGAACCGTACTTAGGTACTGATTTACTGCATTTCATAAAAGCTGGCAAACCATAAAAGGTGCTATCTGTATTGAATTTCACTTCCATAAAGAGATATAAAACTGATACCTGTCTTCACTGGCACCCAAGATAAATTGTTGTTAATGAACTAATTTTGTTTCCTTGGGATTACGAGAGGTTGAATACTGAACAAATATCACTGCATGACCTGCCTTCCTCTCTGGATTCAGAACAAACCACTGTTTCCTTCAGATGCTGGGAGCCATGGTGCAGGGAACTGGTGGTAGCCTGCCTGGGGTGACAGTGAATGCAACACACAAGTTTTCACCCAGGTCTCATCCTGCACCTGGCAGGGGTCTACAGCCACACCTGCAAAGGGCTCAGATGCCACAGGTTCATGAAAGGAAGTCAAGAGACAGTCCTCCCATTTCCCATTCCCCAATGAACAGCAGCTGGCATTTATGAGAATCTACCTTGTGCAAGCAATTATACTATTCATTTAATCCTCTCAGTGACATGGCAACACGGGGACCCTGATGATTGCCATCTCTGTTTCATCTAAGATGAAACCAAGACTCAAACAAATGCAGCTAAGATTTGATCTCAAATTTTTCAGTCTACTGAATTCAAGTTCTGCTGATGATCCCGACTTGGCTGAAGGGTGCAGCTGCCTGGTATAGCACTTCTTCTTTACAATGTTTCAACGTGTTTGCTAAGTGATGTTTGCAGAGGAACTGTGTGCCCCTTCTATTCAATAAATATGTGTTGCACCCCCACCAGGTAGCCATGCATCCTTCTGGGTTCTAGCGCAGAATGGCAAATAGGACAGACATTTGCAATCATGAGACTTTCATGCAAAATCATTTCACCTAGCATTTGTCTGTCAGTGGATCTTTTTGCTGTAAGCCTTTTATGTGGTCATCAGTTCAGTTCAGTATGCCACTGAATACTTATGAAGTGGCATTTGTGAAGCACTTGCCATGGGCCAGGCACTGGCTATGATTAGCATGATGACTCTTGTCTTCATTTTCTGGATCAAGGAAATAGTAAAGTGAATTTCCTAAGGTCATACAGCCAGTGAGTGTTGAAGCTAACTGCCTGTGTGGCTAGGTATCATTTCTCAAGGACGTGCTGTGTACCACTATGATAGTACTTTACACCTCTGATCCTTTCAGTAATCCTTCAGGTAAATGCTATTGACCCATTTTACAGGTGCAGAATTGGACTCTGTGACATGATGGGGCTTGTGCAAGGCCATACATCCAGGGAGTGGCAGAGCCTGGGATGGCATTAAAACACAGCTTGCCTAACTTTTACTTCTACCCATGATGGAGAAACCAGGCTAGATGTGGCCTACAGCCACACAAAGAGGAAACATGACAAAACATATGAAACAATGGTTATCAGACACTGGACAATAAGCAGAGCAGACTATGGTTCCCAAAAGAAAGAAAACAAATAAGGTGAGCCCTGTGGTTGTCTAACTTTCTTTTTAGCTTTATGGGGGTACAACTTACTTAAAGGAGGTTCCAGACGGAGCATGGTGAGTTTCTTAGTTCAAGAAGTGGAGATTGGAGCTCAGGGATATGGACACAGTTGGGCTTTGCTGGGTAAAGTAGTGGAGAGTCATGAAGAGGAGGGTTCCAGAAATTTGCATAAGAACCTCCTTAAGTGTTTAAAGTTGGACACTAAATTCTGTGCATGGAATGAAATTCCACAAGGGTAGGAGCTGTTAGGTGAATGAATCTCAGAGCCCACCCAGGGCTGAGAGACTGTAAAGCTCCAATTAGTAAGAGTATAGAGACCTTGGGGAGGACCCAGAGCACTCAGAGAACCACAGAGGGCCACATCTTTGTAGCGAGGCTGAACTAGCCACACAGTAAAGGGTACTCTAGATGCCTTCTGCCCTCAACTCCAACAAAACTTAAAAATAAGCCGTTCAAGGATCAAGCTGTTCTGCAAACAACTATCTACCAAGCAAAATTATACATTCTTTAAATGAAGATAGCAAAATCCGGACACCCAAAAATGTAACATGCAAACAATAAAAATTATGAGATACGAAAAGAGGAATAAAAATGTGAATCATAATCAAGAGAAAGATCAACCAATAAAAACAGACACAGAAATAACAGAGATGTTGGAGTTAGAAGACAAGGACATTAAAATAGCCATTGTGAATACATTAAATAACTCAAAGCAAAACTAAAACATGATGATGAGAGAAATGAAACTCTAAAAATGTACTAAAAGGAACTTCTAAGGATAATATATACAATGTCTGAAAAAAAGAAATTACCTGAATATACTGAGATACTTAAAAAGACATCAGATCAGTGACTGGACATTCAGGGGTCTATGGGGAAATAGCAAACAGTCTAATATATGTGTAACTGGAGATTACAGACTGGGGAGGATAAAATACATGTGAAGAAATATTGACTGTAATTTTCCTAAATTTGATGAAAACTACGAAGTTAAAGACCACAATGGTCAAAACTTGAGGCAGAATAAATACCAAAAAGAAAAACAACACCACCGCAAGGCATTTTATAATCACATTTCTGGACTACAATTCAACACTGGGGACTACAGTGAAGGACAAAATCGTAAAAGCAGCAAGAGAAAAAATAAGATTAAATAAAGAATTTCTGCTGACTTCTCAGAAACAGTGTAAGCCAGAAGACAATCACAGGGCATTTTTCAAGCATTCAGAATTCAAAGGTGGGGAAAAAAAGCCTCCCAAGCTAGAATGCTATATCTATTATAACAAAAACATGATGAAAGCAAAGCAAAGACATTTTCAGTTTCACTACATACAAAAATCTGGATCTGTACAAATTAATACAAAGCATGTGAAACAATAAATACTTGGCTAAACATAAAAACATCCTCATGTTTAATTTCTTTTCTTTTTTTCTTTTTTTTTTTTTTTTTTTTTTTTGAGACAGAGTCTC
>NW_012114822.1:3549597-3623627 GCF_000951035.1 Colobus angolensis palliatus | reverse complement strand
ATGGTCTCGATCTCCTGACCTCCTGATCCACCCATCTCATGTTTAATTTCTTTAGATGATAATTGATCATCTAAAGAAAACATAATACTGATGATTTGTATGGCTTATATTATATATAACCATTCATGGTATGGTAACAATTGCTCAAAGGAATTTAGCAAGATCATAAGATACAAGGTCATTATACAAATATCAGTATATTTCTATATACTGGCAGTGAATCATTGGGGAATGAATTTTTAAAAATGTGATTTACAATAGCTTCAAAAATCATTAAGTACTTTCAGATGAATTGTTTTAGTTTCCTTTTCTTAGCTTTACTGTGGTATAACTTGTATGAAATAAAACCTGTCTGTTTTAAGCATACAATTTGTTGAGTTTTAATGGATGTACATAGTCATGGAACCACCATGACAATGAAGACACAGAATGCTTCCTTCACCACAGAACATTCCTTGGGCCCCTGTGTAGTCAACTCACTTGCTCCCGACTGTTGACCTGTGACTATCAGTGACTTGTTTTCTATCACAATTGTCTTGCCCTTTTACAATGCTGTATAAATAGAATCATACATTAGAAGTCTCTGGGTCTGGCATCTCCCACTTCACATGATGATGTTAAGATTCATCTGTGTTGCTGGGTGTACCACTAGTCCCTTTGCATTGATGACAAGCAGCATTCCATTATGTGAATTTAGCACAATCTGTTCATCCATTCATGTGTTGAATGATATTTGGGGTTTTTTTCTGGTTTTTGGCTACTGTAAGTAAAGCTGCTATAAATGTTTACATACAAATCCTAGATATATATTTTCATTCCTTGTATTAAAACCCAGGAGTACAATAGCTGGATTACATAGATATAGTCAAACAGTTATCTGGATAACTGTTTTTCAATATCATTTAAAAAACTGTAAAACCCTCCTTCAGGTATCTGTGTCATTTTGCATTCCCACCAACAATTCCAAACCACATGGGAGAAATTTTTTATGTATGACAAAACACTTGTATCTAAAATATGTAAAGAACTATTGCAAATTAATAATAAGGAAAAAATGACCCAATTTAAAAACAGGTGAATGATTTGAACAGTCACTTAGGAAAATAATATTTGTAATATTATTGTATATAACATATGACAACATGTATATATACATAAAATAGAAATGTAACTTCATAAACAAATGGACAATAAGTGCAAAAAATGGTGTGCAACACAGTCATCAGGGAAATGCAAATTAAACCATAGAAAGATGCCACAACACATTCACCAGAAAGGTTAAAGTTAAAACTACTTAGAATACTAAGTGCTGGTGAAGATGTGGAGTACATGGTACTCTTATACATTGCTAGTTGAAGTGTTAAATATTACAGCCACTTTGGAAAACACTGTGGAGGTTATCATAAAGTTAAAAATACCCTTATCATTGGACCTAGCAATTACTTCCCCTGATGGTTTTCCAAGAGAAACTAACTCCACAGAAATATGTATATACAAAAGTTTATAGCAGCTTTATTAATAATATTCTAAAATTTAAAACCACCCAAAGTCTATAAAAGGAAATAGATCATCAAATTGTGGCGTATTCATACAGTGAAATATTACTTGGATGAATCTCAAAAGCATGATGCTAAGCAAAAAAAACCTCAGATATACACAGGAAGTCTATATGGTTCTCTTCATATGAAAGTCTAGAACAGACGAAACTAATCAACAGGGAGAAATTTTTGTGTAAATATCCATTCTTTCTAATCAGGTCCTGGGGTCTCTCTCTTGAGAGTGGCTATAAAATCTAGCCCTGACCTGGAAAGCAGTTAGGTTCAAGTGTGTCAGTCAGGTGACACACAGGAGGCAGCACAAAATGTATGAAATAACAGAAGCATTTTATAACTTACAGACTACAAAGAGAAGAGGGTAGCACACCTGGCAGGGCCAATGGGAAGGGGAAGCTGTCTGGGACACTCATGCTCACCCAGTGGATTTGGAGCAAGAGAGTTAGAGAGAAACCTGTAATCCAGAGCCTTTACTGAGGCTCAGGGCATTACCTAAGCAGATTTCCCACAGAGAGCTGTAGTTGGTGGGTTAAAAGCAAGCAGGTGTGAGTTCCATGGGTCACGCTGTACTGAGAGGGAGTCACTGTAGCATATCTGTAAAGTGTCTGTGGGCTTTAGGGAGCAAGAGGGGCAAGTCATGTGGGTTGTGTCTTAGCCCATCCTTGCACTGCTATAAAGAAACACCTGAGACTGGATAATTTATAAGAAAAGAGGTTTAATTGGTTCACAGTTCTACAGGCTGTACAGGAAGTACAGCAGCTTCTGCATCTGGTGGGGGCCTCAGGAAACTTACAATCATGGTGGAAGGTGAAGGAGAAGCAAGCGCTTCTTACATGGCTGGATGTAAGAGGATGTATGGAAAAGCCTGTATGTCCAGACAGAAGCCTGCTGCAGAGGCAGAGCCTTCACAGAGAACTTCTACTAGGGCAGTGCAGAGGGGAAATGTGGGGTTGGAGCCCCCACACAGAGTCCTCACTGGGGCACTGCCTAGTGGAAGTGGGAGAAGAAGGCCACCATTCTCCAGACCCCAGAATGGTAGAGCCACCAACAGCTTGCACCATGCACCTGGAAAAGCTGTAGGCACTCAATGCTAGCCCTTGAGGGCAGCTGCAGGGGCTAAATCCTGCAAAGCCACAGAGGTGAAGAATGGTGGTGGTGGTGGGAGCGGGGGATATGCCACATACTTTTAAAAAACCAGATCTTGTGAGAACTCTACCATGAAAACAACACTGAGGAGATGGTCCTAAAGCATTGATGAGAATTTCACCCTCATCATCCAATTACCTCCCATCAGTCCCCATCTCCAACACTGGGGACTACAATTCAACATGAGCTTTGGGTGAGGACACAGTTCTAAACCATATTATTTCACCCATGACCCCTCCAAATCTCATGTCCTTCTCACATTGCAAAAGTACAATCATGACTTCCCAATAATTCATAGTCTTAACTCATTCCAGCATTAACTCAAAAGTCCAAAGTCTCATCTCAGACAAGGCAAAAGTCTCTTCACCTATGAGCCTGTGAAATCAAAAACAAGTGAGTTTCTTCCAAGATACAATGAAAGTATAGGCATTGGTTAAATGATCCTGTGCCAAAAGAAAGAAATCAGCCAACAGAAAGGGGCTACAGGCCCCAAGCAATTCTGAAACCCAGCAGGGCAGTAATTAAACCTTAAAGCTCCAAAATAATCTCCTTTGACTCCATGTCTCACATCCAGGCCACATTGATGCAAGGGGTGAGCTCCCAAGGCCTTGGGCACCTCCACCTCTGTGGCTTTGCAGGATTTAGCCCCTGCAGCTGCCCTCAAGGGCTAGCATTGAGTGCCTGCAGCTTTTCCAGGTGCATGGTGCAAGCTGTTGGTGGCTCTACCATTCTGGGGTCTGGAGAATGGTGGCCTTCTTCTCCCACTTCCACTAGGCAGTGCCCCAGTGAGGACTCTGTGTGGGGGCTCCAACCCCACATTTCCCCTCTGCACTGCCCTAGTAGAAGTTCTCTGTGAAGGCTCTGCCCCTGCAGCAGGCTTCTGCCTATACATCCAGGCTTTTCCATACATCCTCTGAAATCTAGGCAGAGGCTCCCAAGCCTCAACTCTTGCATTATACATGTCTGTAGGTTTAACACCACACAGAAGCCACCAAGGCTTATGGCTTGCACCCTCTGAAGCAGTGACCCAAGCTGTACCTGGGCCTCTGAGCCACGCCTGGTGCTGTAGTGGCTGGGACGCAGGGAGCAGTGTCCTGAGGCTGCACAGGGTGGCAAGGCCCTAGGCCTGACCCACAAAACCAATCTTCCCTCCTATACCTCCAGGACTGTGATGGAGGGGGCTGCTGCAAAGGTTTCTGAAATGCCTTTGAGGCCTTTTCCCCATTGTCTTGGCTATTAGCACTTGACTCCTTTTCACTTATGCAAATTTCTGCAGCCTGCTTGGATTCTTCCCTTGAAAATGCGGTTTTCTTATCTACCACATGGGTTGGCTGCAAATTTTTCGAACTTTTACACTCTGCTTCCCCTTTAAGTATAAATTTCAGGGTTTTTTTTTGTTCTGTTTTGTTTTGATCTTGAGATGGAGTTTTGCTCTTGTTGCCCAGGCTGGAGTGCAGTGGCATGATCTTGGCTCACTGCAACCTCCACCTCCCAGGTTCAAGCAATTCTCCTGACTCAGCCTCCCAGGTAGCTGGGATTATAGGCATGCGTCACCAAGCCCAGCTAATTTTGTATTTTTAGTAGAGGTGGGGTTTCTCCGTGTGGGTCAGGCTGGTCTTGAACTCCTAACCTCAGGTGATCTGCCCACCTCGGCCTCCCAAAGTACTAGGATTACAGGTGTGAGCCACCGTGCCTGGCCATCCGGTCATTTCTTGAACCCGGGACGCAGAAGTTGCTGTGAGCCGAGATCACGCCACTGCACTCCAGCGTAGGCAACAGAGTGAGACTCCATCTCAAAAAAAAAAAAAAAAAGAAAGAAAAGAAAAGAAAGAAAGAAAGGCATAATAGAATTTTGGAGGGATGATGGAAATGTTCTAAACTTAATTGTGGTGGTTACATAATATATACATTTATTTTAAAAACTTCGTCAAACTATACACTTAAATTTAGTGCATTTTCTTGCATATAAATGAATTCTTAATAAAGATGATTTTTAAAAAACAGCTCAGTTTGCCCAGTTCCTAGGCCCCATCTGCATCCAGCGGCCCACTGCACCAGCAGCAGGGGCTACCGGTCTAGGCTGCCACTGCCTGGTAGTTTGAGCCACTGTTCTCACCACTTCCTATTCCAGGGGACACAGGTGCCCACGCATCGCTGGTGAAGACATTGGTCCCCTTTTCACTGGGTTTCTTAGCAGAAAGATCCTCTCAAGAAAAATATGGATCTGTTCTTCCAGTTCCCATTCCCCCAATATTCATCTCAGTCTCTCCTAGAAAGAATGCTCACAATGCCTCTTTCTTCTCCAGAAGGGATTCCAAGTGGAATCAGGACGCCTGGGGATATGTGGCTCCAGCCCCAGGTTGAAGGGTGGGTCTCTCGGGCTTTGGGACCCAGGTGCGGCTCCTCAGTCGGGATCAGACGCCGGATACCCTCTCAGGCTTCTTAGTGGGGTGGGGTGGGGCGGGGGTCGGATCATCCACAAACACCAAGGTTTGGCAGAGCAAACGCCTCCTGTTCAGAGGAAAACAACCAGGTGGGCTTCCCGGAGGACGGAACACCCAGCCTGAGCATCCAGGGCTCACCTACCACATTTGGGACCTTCCCTCCACCCACACAGGAGGCAGGGGTGACGCCTGTGACCACCATCACACTGGACCAGGCGTTGCCAGACACCACACTCTTTCCTTGCTGGAGTCCCAGTATTTTCTTACCGTAACACCCTTGTCATATTTTTTAGATGAAGGCTGAACCATCTCTATCGTGAATCAGACCCAGATGGTTACACATGGCTTTAAGATCCCCAAGAGAATGGGGCCATCCTCCTTCAGGTTTTCCCATTACACCCCTCCTGTCTGTCCCTCTCAGGTGCCTCCTTGTCTGTCAAGATCCCCTTTCCAGGTCACTCAGGTTACACGTGGGGCCATCATTTCTTGTGCCCGTCAGACATTGCTGCTCCCTCTGGGGCCAGGTAGCTTCCTCCTTTACTTCAGGGATTCCTGATGGAATCCACATGTGTGGGCGAGTGTGGGGGCCTGGGGAGCTTTAGGAAAACAGGAGAGAATGACAGAGGAGGAGACAGGGAGGGAACTCCTGGGAGGGAGGTGCCGCTAGAGCTGCTCTCCACCTCCTGCTCTTGTTCTCCACCCCTCAGCCGCTGTCCTTCACCAGGGACTCCTCCCAGCCACTGTGCTTAGGCCGCTCAAGCCAGGAGGTCAGAGGAAGCTCAGGCCTGTGTCCCTCAACCCGTGTCATGAGGAGCCATCCTTGCGGGCAAAGCATGGAAGACACTGGTGCAATTACTATTCAGAGAACACTGGGCTCAGAGAGGTTAGGAGATTCGACCCATGTCACAAAGCAAGCAACTGCTGAGCGGAGCTGCCCTGCAGAGCCCATGCTGTTTGTGATGATATTGCAATAACCACAAGCCAGCTGAGTTCTCCAGGTGAGACTGAGGCCCACAGCTGGGACATCCCCACTCCACATCCCCCATATCCCATGCACGCCCCAATGCGAGGCCACCTGGGGGAATGACGGGGTGACTCTGGGCTGCACCGGAAGCTGCATGTGGGATTCCTCAATACCAAGGAGAGAAAGGTCAGTTTTCTGGGGACCTCTGGTGACCATCAAAAGAGTCAGCGAAATTACTGTCAACAATCCCCTAAAACCATGACCAAAACATAACCACCCAAGGCAAATTCAGTCCGAATCGTTTCCATGACTCCATAACAAGGGGAGACAGCAGGAACACAGCTTCCACTGCCCCCAGCTCCGGGTTCCCCTCATGGTCTTCCCCCCTCTTCACTGGTGACACTCACACTGCTCTGGGCAGCCAGGAAGGAGCCTGCGTGGATCTCCCTTTTAACATGTCTACCTGGGCTGTCTGTCTCAGGTCACCATCCAGCCACTATCAAGTTCCAATTAACTTTTTGCCCCAAATTAGACAGGGAGACTCAGTGAATGAGCACTGACTGCAGATGCACGGAGGCACTCCGTGAGCATTGAGGAGAGTGCTGCCCTGGTTAACTACACTTGCTGATTGCTATTTAATTGCCCAGATGCGCCAGGAAGGCACCACGTTTCCCTCATTTAGTCCTGACATTTGTGAGCAAGATGTAACGGTGTGAGATTGAATCAACAACAAGACATAGAGGCTTCTCCGTGTTCCCATCTTCACCAGCTGAGCCCTGCCTGCTTCCTGCCTCTGGGTCGTCTCTGAAAGGGACTAAGGGATTAAAGAACTAAGAGGGACAAGGGGGCATTTCCATTGTCTCCCAGCTCCGTCGTCTCCCTGCATCTCCTCACCACACATGCCAGATCAGGGAGCAATATCTGGGCACCAATGGCAGTAGCTGTTGCTACATATCCATGCAGATGCTGAGTTCAAGCTTCTGCACGCGGCACCTCACTTCGTTCTTACAGAAGGCTCCAGATGAGGCATTAGGAGTTCCCCTAGTTTACATCTGGGTAAACTGAGTCTCGGAGAGGAGTAGTGACCTCTCCAGGGCCACGCAGCTAGTAACTGGGAGTGCCACAATTTCAACTCAGTCTCTGTGGCTCTGCAGCTCAGATTCTTCCAATAATCTCCTATCCTGCACCCATCCCTTAATGAACATAAATATTTGGGGCCTTTATACTTCTCAGACCTGCACACCCATTATCTCCTCTAACCTCATGACAGCCCTGTGACAGAGACACTGCTGTGGGCATTTCACAAAGGCAGAGGTTGACAATTAGACAGGCTACACATACCAGCCCAAAGTCACACAGCCTGGAGGCGGCAGAGCCAGGATCAGAACCAGGTAAGGGATTCTGAATTCTGTTGGATCTGCAGAGACAGCACGTCTTAGTCACCTACCAGGCCAGCATGATGTTTAAATACACAGAAGTCTAATGCCCAGGGACTGTCTAATCAACTTACAGAGGATACGGAACTGGACAGAGCTGAGTTCAAGTCTCAGATTCCCCCTTAGATGCAGGTAACTTTAATCTCTCTGGGCCTCGGTGTCATTATTTGTAAGATGGGGACAATTGTATTCAGCCAGTGTGAAGATACATTGAGACAGCATGTATGGAGAATATGTGCACAGTGCCTGGCAAGATATAAACTCAAAAAATATAGCTCATACTTTCTAAGAAAAAAAAAAAAAAAACAGAAAATCTAGGTTCTATTAAGAAAAGAAAAATGATCCCCAAATCTTAGTCGACCTGTTGCAATATTCAGCTCTCTTGCCATAAATGAAGTGAACTTGGTTTTGAGACTGTGGTTCAGAAACCGTCCTGCTATCTGAGTAGGCTCCAGCCTGACCGTCTCCAGCCTCCTGCCTTACCGCATCTGAACCTGGAGCAGACAGGCCGATGGCAGCCAGAAGGAAGCCCTCAAGCTTTCTTCAGGACAGACAGACCCCAGGATCCAAGGGAGGCAGCAAACCTAGTGTGGCCTCCGCATCCCCTGGTCACCAACCTGCCCTGCAGGTCCTCACGCTAAAGCACAGATGATGGAATCTTCCAGAATTAACAAGAGGTTCAAATGGGATCATGTACCCACCCATGACCACATGCCCAACAGTAGGGATATGGTTTAATTATATTGCAATCATAAAATAAAATGCTCTCCAGCACCCAATATAAGCTTGGAGGAGAATAATGTCCATAATAAACATATTTTTATTTTTAGTATTTTACTATTATGAGACATGTCACACATGCAACTAGACTGAATTTTACATTAATCTCTCCCTTTTTCTCTTGTGGTTTTTCCACATAAGTGTATAATCCTAAACAATATGTTCTTTCATTTTCTCAGCTTCCAACTTAATGTAAATGGATTATATTTATGTTCTCCTGACTTTGCCTTTGCAGACCAATATTGTTTCTAAGAGTCATGCATGCTTCATTAAGTATCGATATTGGATCTGCGTCTCCACCAAATCTCATGTCGAATTGTAATACCCAGTGTTGGTGGTGAAGCCTGGTGGGAGGTGACCTTGGGGGCAGATTTCTCATGCATGGTTTAGCACAACCCTGCTTGGCACTGTCCTTGCAATAGTGAGTGAGTTCCCGTGAAATCTGGTCTTTTAAAAGTGTGTGGCACCTTGCTCTCTCTTGCTCCTGCTCCAGCCATGTAAGAAGACTGCTCCCACTTCACCTTCTGCCATGACTGTAAGTTTCCTGAGATGTTCCCAGAAGCGGAAGCCACTATGCTTCCTGTACAGCCTGTAGAACCATGAGACAATTAAATCTCTCTTCTTTATAGATTACCCAGCCTCCGGTGTTTCTTTACAGCAATGTGAGAACAGACTAATACAAGTATGCACTCTAGTTCCATCACCTTTGCACTGGGTGTCCCTGTGTGTTTATGCATCTCGATTTCTTTAGCCATGCTATTGTGGGTGGCATTTAAGTTATTTCCTTTATTTATTTTTTCTATTAAAAATAAGACTGATGTTAAAGTACATGTATCCTGGAGTTCCTCTGGGGTGACATATGAGGACGTGGAGTTGATCGTTTATAAAGTATGTGCATCTTCACATGTATCAGATGGCATGTTGTTTTCCAAAGGGCTTGAAACCATCTACACTCCCACCAGCAATAAATGAAGCCTGTTTGTTTCATTGCCTCCTCAATTTCTGGAGCCACTGTCAGACGTATTAGTGAGGGTTCCAGCAGGAAGCAAGTTGTTCCATGAAGAGGCCTTGATGAAGAGACTACTTTCTAAAACAGTACGAGATTACCAGACAAAAACCAAGGTGGTGAGAGATTCTGGTACCACCCCTGGGGTGAAGAGAGAGGGGAGTGTGGGTACTGCCAGAGACCAGAGGAGGACTGCTCTGTAAAAGCTCCAGAAGTGGAGAGAAGCAGCCACACAGGAGGGGACAAGGGAGGACTCTGGGCTTTCTCTTCCCACCGCATAATCTGTGCTAATCAGAAACCAGCAGGCATGAGACCCAGGTAACTTAGCCCATGGAGGGTAGTGTAAAGCACACAGAGTGGGGAAGGGAAGTTTGGGGGACAGAGAATAGCCAGTCCATCAGATGTTTGTGTTTGTACCTATGTGTTGGGGATGAGATGTTTTCTTGTTTTTATTTTAATTTGCATTTCCACAATTACCAGTAAGAGTGGGCATCTCTTCATATATTTCACTGGAGATTCATACCTCGCTCTATGAAATGCCCACTTGTGTCATTTGCCCACTTATTGACTTGTAGGATATCTTTGTGTCTTCTAGATACAATTATTTGTGACTTACATGAGCAGTAAATAACTTCTCCAGTTGGTGGTGGGCATTTTGCCCTCCTTATGGTGTCTTTAGCTATATAGAAGCATTTAAATATTGTCAACTGTATCAATACTTGCCTTTAGGATTTATGTTATGGTATGTATGTGGGTGTGGATGTGGGTTTGTTAGGGGTGTGGTTTCTCCTAAGCTTTGTTTAGGAAACTAGTCCCTCCCTGAAGTCATACATTCATACCTTCTATGTACCCTTCTAAAAGTATTGAAGTTTTGCTTTTCATTTTAAGGGCTTGATCCAACATCATTAATGAATGTCATGAGAGAGGGGAGCATGTAATTTTATTTTTCCACAAGTATAGTAATTTCAACGTTATTGATTGATTATCCTTCCTTGTCTTCTCTTATCCATAAATATGCAATATATCTAAATGTATTTGAGTATTTTGAAGATATCTTCAGCAAAGTTTTATAACATTCAGTACAAATACCTTGCATATCTTTCATTAGATTTATTCTTAGTTTACTTTTATTGTCATTGCTCTTTGTAAGTTAAATTTGTTTAAGTTAACTGTTCAGTTGATCATTGCTGTTGTGTAGAAGTACAATTAACTTGTATATTGTCTTATGTCTGGTAATGTTACATCAGGTCATACAAGATCAATATAACCTTTAGTAAAGCTTAATAACTTTACTCAACTCTCTACTTATTTGTATAGTTTGTCTCCAGATTCTTTTCAATTTTTATAAGACAGGCATAGTGTTCTGCACATAATGACAGTTTTATTCCTTCCTTCTGATTTATATATCTTTTATTTATTTTTCTTGTCTTATTGCACTGTTTAGTTCCTCCAATACAATGTTAAATAGCAGTGGCTTGAAGAAATGCTTTAAGTATTTTGCTGTTGAGTATGACATTTGCTACAGGCTTTGAGAATCTAAATGGCTGTTTTAAAGTTTGAGTAAGAAAAGTTTCTGTCATAAATGAACATTGATTTAAGTAAAGCTTTCTCTTTTTCTGTTTATCTGATCATAGCTTTTTGTCCATTAAGCTGTTAATGTGGAAGACATAAATTCAGATATTTTCTATTTTTGTTTTCTTAAATAAAACCAACTCAGTAACAACAGGTCATCTGTTTCATACCTTGCTGCTGTATTTGGCTAACATATTTTTGGGATTTTGGTGTCCATGTTAATGTTTGAGATTAGCCCATAATTTCCCTTTCTCAAATTTGTTTTAATATCAAAATTATATACTTATCATATGTTGATTTTGTAAAACTATTCTCTGAAAAAAAACTGCAGAAATAATATTGTCTATTCGTTGAATAGTTACCTGAATATAAAACTCACTGGTACTAGTGTATTCTTTATAGGAATATTTTAAACTAAATTCAATATCTGTAATAGTCATAGGAATATTCAGATTTCTCTTCAGTCAGTTTTAGTACCTTATACTGTCCAAAGATTTTGTCCATTTTATCTAAGCTTTCAAATTCACTAGTTTAAAATTGTTCACAGTGTTCTCTTATGATCTTCTGTGCCTATGCTGTATCTAACCTTTCCGTGATATGGTATGGAAGAAAGTGAGTCAAAACATAACCTATAAAATGCCTAGTTACACAGTAAAAGTGTAAGACTGTTTATTGCTATGAAATTATTTTTGAATTATTAATGATATTTGTTTTCTTCTTTATCCTTGTGTACATTTTTTTAATTTTCTAAAATAAACATGTATTGCTTTTAAAATCAAAGAAGAGACATACGTATCATTTGATTCCAAAAAAGATAAAAATACTTCAGAAAAATAAAGCTGAGACAATTATTAAACAGCATTTGCTCAGCCTTCCTCTCTGTCTGTTTTTAACTCTCCACCACAGACTATGCCTGTCCTCTGGGCATTCTTCTTCCTTCTCCAGTCCACACTCTCCTCTTGGCTGTCCCATTCTCCTGGCCTCCCTGAATGACCTACAGAAACTTCACATTGAACAAAGGAACGACTTTCTTCTCCCTCCCTGCCTATGAGGCAGGCTCCTTCCCTCCCCTTCATGAAATCATGAAAGCTCCAGACCTGGCCTGTTCATTCTCAGAAAACAAAAAGTCTTCCAGTCACATTTGGTCACAAAAAAAAAAAAAAAAAAACAAAAAAAACTGTCAATTCAGAAATTAAAATGTCTGGTGTGATTTCCTAGTCAAAACTCCAAGCATCCTTTATGTTAAGGGCTCCCACCCAGCCATTAGACGAGCTTGAGGCTGGAGGGTGGAGCAGAGGGAGGGTCATGGCAGCCTCTTCGGGCACTGCCCCATCCCCTGAGTCCTGGCCGTGCCTTTAGACTTAACACTCCTCTAACTGGAGTAGAGACTTGGGTGACACCGATGTCCCCAAGCGTTGATCTCCTCTGGCCATGAATAGCCTCCAAAATGATACAGAAGAGCTGAGATCCCTGCTAAACTCCACCCTTAAGCCTGGACCCACAGCCCTAAGTGAAAACAGCTGACCCCATTTTTCCACCCAAATGTTGCCTTTTTGGCCTGCCCTCCCACCCCTATCCTGTGCCCATAAAAGACTTCAGCTGGCAGAGCAACATCAGCAGCTGAGCTGTGAACAGAGAAGCAACTGAGCATAGGAGACCATGGATAGACATGGCTACTTCAGACAGTGTGGCTTTGGAGAGGGGCCCAGCCAGAGATGGCCAGGCTTCAGGGAAACATCACCTTTTCATCCGCTTTCCAGCCTCCCTTTCTGCTGAAAGCCACCCACCACTCAATCAAGTCTTCTGCAAGCATCAACTTTCAAACAGTTCATGTGACGTGATTCTTCCTGGACGCCAGACAGGAACTCGGGTGCCAAGAGGGCAGGGGCTGCCACCCTGACCCTCCACTGAGCTGGTTGGCATTGGCCATCCCCAGACAGCAGAGCTAAAAGAGCATTGGTTGTAACAAGCTTGGACACTGCTATGGGGCCCACACAGAGCCTGCTCCAGCCAGAGAGGAGTGACTGGCCAGTTCCAGCGTTCATTTGCTCAAGTTCCTGTACTCACTCACCCGCATGCTCACTACTGCGTGGAGTAACCAGTGCCCAGCTGAGTGAAACAAGCCACTCCATTCCTGCTCACAAAGGGGATCAAGGGAACTATCCCATCTCAGGATCATCAGAACCAGTGCTCACTATTAGGACTTACTGTGGGTCCTTCCTGTGCCACCAGGGGAACAGGTATTCATATGATTCATGGAATTTGCATAGTTCAGAAAATGTATTTTCCTGTCTCTGGCCACTTCATTTTCTCCTCCATCCCTGAGAATCTGACTGTCCACCCCATCTTCAGCTTTCCCTGCATCTCCAGCAAGGCGTCTTAGGCAGTGGCATGGTTTGAATCTGTGTCCCCACCCAAATCTCATGTCAAATTGTAATCTCCAATGTTGGGGGTGGGGCCTGGTGGGAGGTGATTGGATCATGGAGGTGGATTTCCCCCTTTGCTGCTGTTCTCCTGATAGAGTTCTCATGAGATCTGGTTATTTAAAAGTGTGTGGCACTGCCCCCTGCCATTCCAGCCATGTAAGACATGCCTGCTTCCCCTTCCCCTTCTGCCATGATTGTAAGTTTCCTGAGGCTTCCCCAGAAGCTAAGCAGATTCCAGCATCATGCTTTCCATACAGCCTGCAGAACTGTAAGCCAGTTAGACCTCTTTTCTTTATAAATTACCCAGTCTCTGGTATTTTTTTATAGCAGTGCGAAAACGGACTAATACAGGTGACATTTTCAGCATCTCCAGCCTGGCTCTCTCTGCAGTGTCTTTATGGAGTCTTGAAGAAACACTGACATTTCCATTCCCAGGTTGTGGCAGTTGGTGTTGTGGTGGCCCTCCTGTCCCTAAGGTCCAGGGCACTTGCCAAGCTCTTTAAGTGGTCTTGTTGAAGCCCCCTAACTACATGCAAACTGAGGACTAAGAGCCCTGCCACCCCTACTTCCTGGGGTTTGACAGCACTGACAACTTTTGGGTATCTTTACACATTAAAAACTTAACTTGTCCAAAATGAAGCCCCTATCTTTGCTAACAAATACCAGCTCTATGCATAGCCTGCCCCTTCTCAGTTGACCATATGCCTTCTCACTAGGGGTAGGTTTTTTGGTTTAGTTTTTTGTTTTTGTTTTTTTGAAGCAGTCTCGGTCTGTCACCCAGGCTAGAGTGCAGTGGCATGATCTCAGCTCTCTGCAACCTTCGCCTCCTGGGTTCAAGTGATTCTCCTGCCTCAGCCTCCCAAGTAGCTGCGATTACAGGCACCTGCCACCACACCTGGCTAATTTTTATATTTTTAGTAGAGATGGGGCTTCTCCATTTTGGCCAGGCTGAACTTGAACTCCTGACCTCAAGCGACCCCGCCCCCCACTTCAGCCTCCCAAAGTGCTGGGATTGCAGGCATGAGCCACCATGCCTGGCCTTGGGTAGGTTTTGGAGTCATCCTTGACTCCTCTCTCTGCCTCATAATCTCACCTGCTAGGAACCCAAGCTTCAGACCATGTCCAGGATCTCCCCACACCTCTCTTATCCATGGCTGTCACCTGGCCTAGGCCACCTGGACTCTCATATGTTGACTGGGCTCCATGCTTCTGCCTTTCCTGCAACTATTCATGCACAGTACTTGGGGTTCCCCAGTGCCAGCCCTTCGGGGCTCTCCATCTCAAGCCTGATAATGGTTCCCTATTGCATTATGCAGGGGAAAAGCCAGGTCCTGCAGTGGCTCCCAAGCTCTCCTTGTGTGACCCGCTCCCCAAGAGCCTTTCTGTCCTCACTTTCCTCTGCTCCACCTGCGGCGGTCCCACTGACTCCCCATCCTCCCTTGACTTTACCAGGCCTACTCCCAGCTGGGGCCATTTGCATGTGATGCTCTCAGCCTGGAGCAGCCTTGCTCAAACAGATACAGGGCCAGTTCTCTCACTTCCTTTGTGTCTTCCTGGAATCATCACCTTCTCAGAAACTTGCTTCCTTTCCTCACCCCCACACATGTGCACACACACACCAGCCCTCCCTAACTCTTTCACTCCAGCCCTTACTGCATCCTCACACACCAGGCCATCTGCCTTCTCATCATGCCCATCATTAATTTCCATCCTCTCCCCCTGTGGAATGTGGGCGCCAGGAGGCAGGGACCTTTGTCTGCTCTTCTCACAAATGAATTCCTGGTACACACAATGCTCATGGCAGACACCCCATTCATGTTGGAATCAATGACCTCTCCCCAGAGAAGGCCTTGGAGTTCCCATCAGCAAAGGGCTCAATACAGGTCCTCAGGGCCTCCCCTGCATGTCCCACTCAGTGTCAGCTGTTACCCACTTTGTGACATGGCTGTGTTTGGCAGCACCATGTGGGCACTCCACTAAACTCAGCCAGGAAGAGTCTCTGGGATGGGAGGATGCTGGCTGTGGATGCTGCTTTCATACAGAAGCAAAGCCATGCACCAGCCAGGAAGCTGAGGCTGAGGAGTGGCAGCTACCAGTGGGGCAGAAGTTGCAGACGAAGCCCCTCTGTTGGTCTTCCTCCTTTTTCCTCCAGGTTCCTTGTCTTCTTCCCCACCTGTGTCCCCATGCACAGGGGCATTACATTCCAACACAGTCCTGCAGAGAGCCACACCAGGGCTCCAGTTTCAAAAACGCCTCTGGGCTCAGGAAAACTTAGCCCTGAGAGAGGAGGAATTTGGAAGTTTTCCACCACTTACCTGCAGTTCTGGGGCCTCTGCCAGGTATCTCTTCCCCAGATTGGAAGAAGATGCACCATTTAATTGTGTCATCAAACTTGTTGATAGAAAGCCAACTCCCAGGCTGATTCAAGGCTTGCTTGATGAGTCGCTGCTTCTTGGAGATAAATCTCAGTGATGGATCTGCAGCAGAGCTGGGCGTGCCTTCCTGAGAAACATCAGCTCAGATGTCAGTCATCCAAGTCCCCTCAATCCCCAGCCCCAAACTGCCTTTCGCACCTCCTTCTGACCAATGCAGGGTCATCAACACCATCATCCAGTGGTCACCCCCAAGGCTTCCTGGTGAGACGGAGCCTATGTCCAGGCAGGAAAATGAGCTTCTGGAGCCCCTAGACCCTGAACAGCCAAGGATGTTTCAGGAGCTGGCCAATCTCTCCAGAGGGAAATCACAGCCGTTGTCTTACCTTTACTGAGTCAATCAGGAGAAAGGATCCCACCCTAAGGCTTTCCCACCTCTTCCTGGAGCTCCTAACCCAGAGGAGGCCCTGCTAGGCTGGGGAGTGAGGAATGAGAAGGGCTTGGATTGAAGCCACTGGGGAGAAAGGAGCCATGAAGAGCAGAGCAAGGGAACCGTGCAAAGGAGAGCTCACAGTCTACTGCCTTGGTCTGAATCCCAGCTGCACCACCCCTGCTGGGTGACCCCCTTCCCAATCTGCAGTTCTCTCATCTATCCAATGGGATAACACAATACCTAGCTTCCAAGGCTGTTGTGAGAAATAATTAAGATAATCCATCTGAACAAATTAAGGTCTACTGGTGGCAAAATCTGGTATCTGATTCTGGCCAACATGAGCACCTATTGGGAAGACACAGAGGCACTCATCTTTGTAAAACGAGAGGAAAAATAGAAGCACAAGATTTCAGGAAGTATGGGGACCCGACGGGGTTCCAGGCACCTGCATCGCAGGAGCAATCTCCTGAGGGCATCTACAAATATTTTCCATTTCTGTGTGCATCACATTTCCAGGGGGTCAATTGTCTGAGCCTGGGTCACATGCCTAGCCCCGGCCAGGTGGGGGAGGAGCCTCTTGATGGACAGATCCACCAGACCGCGTGCAAGTCCAGTGGAATTGCTCCCCAAAGCAAAGTTAATTTTACTGGAACTCAGGGGAATGGATGTTTATGGGAAAATGGATGGCAGCACCTGTTCCCTCTCAGATGTGAAGCTCTTTCCATGGTGACCAGAGCTTTGTGGTCGATGCAGGTAGGCAATGGTTATTGCACATGCCAAGCTTTTAAGCCAGGCTTTGGCAAAACAAGACAGATAGACTGGAGGAGAGAGAAGGGTCAGGGTATGAGCCATCCCTGTGTCCAGCAGCAAATCTACCAAGAAACTTTGAACAACTGCCCACATCACCCTTGAGAGGCGAGACCAACAGACCAGCATCCTAATTCTGTCTTCCCACTGTGCAGCCCTCTGACTTCTCAGAGCTTGTTTGCATCATTGTTTCCCGTGCTTCTATTTCATTCCCTCCCTTCCACTGCTCCTGCACCCACGGACATAGCCCAGAATCTCAGCCAGGGGACCCAGGAGCTGTTATCCCCATGTACGTATGAGAAAGTCCAAAGCCTCATGTCTGGCACAGAGAAGATACTCAACAAATAGTCCGGGCTTTTCCTGCTGTGCAAAGTAAGGCTCTGAAGAATAAGTGACTTGCGTTAAGAAGCAAAGCAAGATGATTCCGGGTGGGCGCAGTGAGGGCACGGGAGTAGACGACCTTGAATCCTGACTTGATAAAACTGCCCATTCCCCCAACTGTCGCTCTAGTTCTTGCCCTAGTTTTTTGAGCCAGTCTGGTGGGCTGGTGGGATAGGAGCTGTATTAGGCCATTCTTGCATTGCTATAAATAAAACATGAGACTGGGTATTTAAGAAAAGAGGTTTAATTGGCTCGCAGTTCTGCAGGCTGTACAGCGAGTATAGCGGCATCTGCTCCTGGGGAGGGCTCAGGAATTTTCCAATCATGGCAGAAGGTGAAGGGGGAGCAGGCAGGTCACATGGTGAGAACAGGAGCAAGAGAGAGAGTTGGGGAGAAAATCAGAGAAGAAGAGGCGCTACACACTTTTAAATGACCAGATCTTGTGAGAACTCACTGTCATGAAGACAGCCTCAAGCCATGAGGAGTCCACCCCCATAACCAGATACCTCCTACCAGGCCACGCCTCCAGCAAGGGTTGGTGGAGGGTTATAAGTCAACATGAGATTTGGGCAGGGACAAATGTTCAAACTATATCATTCTACCTCTGGCCTTTCTCAAATATCACGTCCTTCTCACCTTGCAAAATACAATCATTCCTTCTCAACAGTCCCCCAAAGTCTTAACTCATTTCAACATTAACTCAAAAGCCCAAAGTCCAAACTCTCATCTGAGACAAGGCAAGTCCCTTCCACCTATGAGCCTGTAAAACCAAAAACAAGTTATTTGCTCCCAAAATACAAGGGAGGGTATACATTGGGTAAACATTCCTGCTCCAAAAGTGAGAAATTGGCCAAAAGAAAGAGTAGCAGGCCCCAGGCAAGTCAGAAACCCAGTGGGACAGTCTTAAACCTTAAAACTCCAAAATTATCTCCTTTGACCCCATGTCCCACATCCAGAGCACACTGGTGCAAAGGATGGGTTCCCAAGGCCTTGGGCAGCTCCACCTGTGTGGCTTTGCAGGGTGCAGCCCCCCTGCCCAGCTATTTTCACAGGATGCTATTGACTGCCTGCGACTTTTCCAGGCACAGGGTATGAGCTGTCGGTGGCTCTACCATTCTTCGGTCTAGAGGATGGTGGCTCCCTTCTCACAGATCCCCTAGGCAGGGTCCCATTGAGGACTCTGTGTGGGGGCTCCAATCCCACATTTCCCCTTCAGCACTGCCCTAGTAGAGGTTCTCTGTGAGGGCTCTGCCCCTGCAGCAGGATTCTGCTTGGCTAGCCAGGCTTTCTCAGCAGATAAAAAGAGTTTTCACCCCTGGGGCCAGTTGCTGCCTGAAGCCTATTCTCTCTCTCTCTCAATCTCTCTCTCTCTGTGTGTGTGTGTGTGTGTGTGTGTGTGTGTGTGTGTGTGTGTGTGTGTATCTGTCTGTCTGTCTACCTCTCTCATCTCACTTTTGGTCTCGCTCTCCTCTGTCTGTCTCTCTCTGTCTCCCTCTCTAATCTCTCTCTGGCTCTCTCTCCCCCACTCCCATCTCACTCATCTCTCTCTCTGTCTTCCTTTCTAATCTCTCTCTCTCTGTCTCTCTTTTCCTCCTTCTGTCTCTCTGTCTCTCTCTGTCTGTCTGTCTCTCTCTGTGTCTCTCTCTTCTCCTTGCTTTTCTTCTCCTCTCCTCTTCTCTCCTTTCTCCCCTTTCTGGGTTTCCATCTCTCTATTTTTGTCTCACCCTCTATCTCCCCCTCCCACTGTCTCCACTCTGTCTCTCTCTTTCTCCCCTTCTATTTATCTCTCTTTTCCTCCCTTCCTCGCACTCATCAACATTCATGCCACACAGCAGCCCAAGTTTGCCCGTGGATTTGGTGAAGGGAAAACCTTTTGAAGAAGCAAAATAAGGCCTGCCAGCAGAACCTGAGCCATTTAGATGACCCTTACACTCCCATTAGCTCATAGTGGAAGAAACAGAACATCCCCTGGATCTGGGAGGGTCATGGCAACATCAGGTCAGATTTGCTTCAAGGGAAGAGAAAATCTCATGGAACTCGAGGTTGGAGGCTAGGTTGTTTTTGGCAGAGTTGATGCCACAGAAGAACAAACATCCCCTTCCTGGTGCCTGCTGAAGTATCTCTTAGGGTTTTACCTCAGTGGGAGGGCTGTTTGAAATCCATTCATCTCCTCTATATTAGTCTGTTCTCATGCTGTTAATAAAGACATATCCGAGACTGGATAATTTATAAAGGAAAGAGGTTTAATTGACTCACAGTTCTGCATGGCTGGAGAGGCCTCAGGAAACTTACAATCATGGTGGAAGGTGAAGGGGAAGTGTATTCGTCCATTTTCATGCTGCTGACAAAAGACATGCCTGAGACTGAGAAGAAAACGAGGTTTAATTGGATTTACAGTTCCACATAGCTGGGGAGGCCTCAGAAACATGGCAGGAGGTGAAAGACACTTTTTACATGGCAGCAGCAAGAGAAAATGAGGAAGAAGCCAAAGTGGAAAGCCATGATAAGCCCATCAGATCTCATGAGACTTAGTCACTATCACAAGAATAGCATGGGAAAGACCAGCCCCATGATTCAATTACCTCCCTCTGGGTCCCTCCCACGCTCCCATGCTCATTCTGTTTTCCAGATCTGGACTTTAATTTATTCATTTATGTATTGATACCAGTTTACAAGTCAAGTAGCCTTTCCGTGGCAGTCCTTTGATTTTCATTCCAAGAAACTCATGATCAATTAACAGCACCAAAGACATTAATTAGCAAGCTGATCATTATTCTTAATGTATGGCCACTCCCTCACTTTCTCTGGCTGTTAAGAGTGGCCACCCAGCCTCTGTTTCTCTGGGATTCCTTTCTGAATTCTGGGAATTCTGGGAGATACAATTCAAGTTGAGATTTGGGTGGGGGCACAGCAAAACCATATCAGGAAGCAAGGTACCTTCTTCACAAGGTGGCAGGAGGAGGTGCTGAGCGAAGCGGGAAGAGCCCTTTATAAAACTATCAGATCTCATGAGAATCCACTCACTACATGAGAACAGCATGGGGGAAACTGCCCTCATGATTCAATTACCTCCACTTGGTCTATCCCTTGATACGTGGCAATTATGGGGATTATAGGGATTATAATTCAAGGTGAGGTTTGGGTGGGGACACAAAGCCCTTTTAGGAGTTAGGCATGATCTCAGGTGCTAAACCCAGACCACCTGGGCTTAAATTCCAGCCTTATTAGCTGTGGGACCTTGAGCTGTCTTTTAAATGTCCTAAGCCTCCATTTTCTCATCTGTAAAGTGGGAATGATAATAGTGCCTCCCTTGGAGGCGTATTATAAGGATTAAATGGAATAATGAGTGTACAGTGTCAGCTCTCACCAAATACTGGCTCTCACGGCAATGGTAGGAGTTATGGGTGGATGTGATGAGCGTCACCTTGATGACCTCCTTCAGGTCTCTGGTTGTCATGCCCCACCCCCACCCCACTCCACCAAAGGCTTCCCAGATACACTTGCTTTTTCCTTGCTATTTGGATGTGAAGATGAAGGCTGGGGCTCTCACACTAGTCCAGCCTTGCCTTAGAGCCCGGATTCCATGACTCTTCGTGATTCCTCTGTCAACACGAGCCACAAGGAGATCCCACCTCTTGCTGAGGACACCAAGTACACAACCTGGAATTGGGGAAATGACCAGTAAGTGGACTCAGGATTGAGCACACAGAGGGGCTAAAAGATCTCACCAGGTCACCACACCCCCACTTGACTCCATTCCAACTAGGGGACCATGGGGATGCGTGAGCCCAGAGCTAGTGCCCAAGAGTCCACATTGCAGGTACTTCACCTTCCTCTGTGCACAGTAAAGCTATGAACAGCATGGATCCCTTGGGAAAGGCTGGGGGAAAGGTCCCCACTGTCCTTAAACAGCACTTAGGGCTCCCTCCCTGTTCCTTCCGGGACCCCAGATACCCCTTCAGAGGGCTTTGAGTCTGAGAACTAACTCAGGGGTGGAAATTATCAGGGCTCATGACTCTACCATGGAATTTTACAGTCATGATTCTGTTTTCCAGCTCTAGACGTTAATTTATTCATTTATGTATTGATATCAGTTTACACATCAAATAGGCTTTGCCGGGCAGCCCTTTGATTTTCATTCCAAGAAACTCATGATCAATTAATAGCACCAAAGACCTCTGATTAGCAAGTTGATCGTCATTCGTAATGTATGGCCACTCTCCCTCTTTCTATGACTGTTAAGAGTGGCCACCCAGCCTCTGTTTCTCTGGGATTCCTTTCTGACTTCCACTGTTGTCAGAATTTTACGAACAAAGCCAGCATAAGTTCATTTCTACTGGTGATTCCCTCAAGATCTTGGTAAAAGGAGTGTGGCAATGGATTCCTCCCTTCTCAGGGACATGGCTTGGGTGTTTGTACATGCATGTGTGAATGTGTGTGTGTGGGTGTGTGTGTGTGTGTGTGTGTGTGTGTCTGCATGTGTGAGGTTGATTGGGGAATTAGTAACATGAAGTGACCATCATAGATCCACTCCATATCTCTACCTCCTTTAGTCTTTAAATCCATCCTGCATCATGCCAAGAATGTGGGTACCTCATGTGTGTTTACGGAGGGATATTTTTGAGCCAAGGCTTGCATTAACCAGCAAGAAAATGATCCCCTCTTGATTTGTAAGGCTGCCACCTTACATCACATCTACATTGTGTTGGGCTTTACCCCCAAATACGATGTGTCCCCATTGTCTGTGAATGTGACCTTATTTGGAAATAAGATGTTGTGGATGTGATAAAGTTAAACTGAAGTTCTACTGGAGTGGAGAGGACCCTAACCCAATAACTGTTGCCCTAATAAAAAGAGGGAACGTGGGGGCAGGGAGAACAGGACCACACAGAGAGACTGTCATGTTAAAAAAAGAAAGAGTTTGCAGTGATCTGTCTGCAAGCAGGAAACACCAAGCTGTGATGGCGACCACTGAGCCAGCAAGAAGAGGACAAGGAACCTTCTCTAGAGCCTCTGGCATGCGTGGGCCTGCCTGCAGCTTGATGATGGACTTCTAAGCAACAAGAACTACCACCAGAAAAGTATCTATTGTCAAAGGCACCCAGTGTCATGGCACTTTGTTACAGCAGCCCCAGGAAACGAACACAATGTCTAGAGCTCATGATCCACACCTCTGTATTCACAAATTACACCCAACGTGAACTGTGCTCCTCCTCCCTAAACAGTCTTTCCCACATACACGCCCCCAGGTGTTTTGTGATGAAAATTAGCAAACGCCTGCAGCTCTTTCATAGCGCAAAGTCTTTTGCTACTGTTTCATTTTGCATTTGGTCCCCTAGGATGTGCCAAGGTCTGACTCTAGTTACCAGCCCGAAGACAATGCAGGCGATGAGGGAGTTCATCTTCTCTTACAAGGAAGCTTGCTTTAGCTAGGGAGGAAAGTTGCCCTCAAGAAGGACTGGACTAGCTGCCTCAAAAAAGGATGGAGCCTGCCTCCTCAGTTTAGTTCCAAGGCAGGAACGTTAACAAGAGGAATGCAAATTCTCCCACATATTTCTACTTTGATTTTTAGGTTTCCATTCTTTCCTGATCAGTGTCCTCTATTTTACGTGCAAGGCTTGGTAGACCTGTAAATTCAACTGATAGTGTAATTCAGCATTGGAAAAATAAAACTTAGAGGGTTCTGTGGCTACTGTATTTTTTGGTTGTTTGTTTGTTTGTTTGTTTGTTTGTTTTGCTATTTCTGCCAGCTGAACGATAAGAGATTCTTCAGCATGGTCATAGAGCAATGTCCTTGAGCTTTATACTATGCCTCAAGCTGAATATATGGAGTTTTGAAGTTGGCATTTTCTTGCCTGTAGTTATTTCATATAGCAGAAATGGCCGATTCACCACTAGAGTCTTTAAATTGTTCATAGGTGCTATGGTTTAAATGTATCCTTCAAAGTTCGTGTGTTGGAAAATTAATCCCCAGTGCAACAGTGTTGAGAATGGGATCTTTAGGATCTTTAGGAGATGTTTAGGTCATGAGGGGTCTGCCCTCGTGAATGGATTAACACAGTTATCGTGGGAGCAGGCTCCATAAAAAGGATGAGTTAGACTCCTGTCTCTCTCTCTCTCTCTCTCTCTCTGACTTGCCTTCCCACCTTCCACCACAGGATGATGCAGAAAGAAAGCCCTTGCCAGATTCAGGCCCCTCAACTTTGGACTTTCAGCTTCCACAACTGTAAAAAAATAAATCTCTGTTCTTTATAAATTACCCAGTCTCAAGTATGCTGTTATAGCAGCACAGAATGGACTAAATCAATATGTCACACTGTTTTATGGTGGCACCAGCGTGGTTCCTCCCTCTCCATATCTTTGCCGCACTGAGTACTGGACTCCAGATCATAACAGGCAATGATTTAGTTAGCTCTGTGCTACAGGCCACTGCAATTTCATCCCAGAATATTAATTGCACCTTCCCTGCCTTTCATCCCATCCTGCAGCTGTGATCGCAAATGGCCCCAGCTATTCAGTCTCTTCTTGTGGTGTTAGAATGCCCCCACCCCATGCCAGGAAAGCACAGGGCTGACCTGCTGGAGATTGACTTCCCAGCCTCCATGGTGGCTAAATGTAGCAATGTGACTGAGCCCATGGGATGTCGGCAAATGCGATGCATGCAACTTCCCAGTCATGTGCCCCAAAGGAAAGATGACTTTCCTCTAGTTCTTCTTCCCAAGGTTTTGGAAATATGTTAATTTCTAGGTAACAGCTGCTCGCAGAGAACAGCACCGCCTTCCGAATACTCAGACTGTTGCACGAGAAAGAAACAAACATTTACCTTGGTTTAGCCACTCCCATTGGGATCTCTTTGTTATAGCATCTTAGAGCCTCTCCCTTTACTGATATAAATCCCCAAATCCTCCCTCTATCCTTGAGTGTCTCTTGTCTCCACTCCATGCCTGGCATCATTTTGTGCATAAGAATTCTTGGTTGTATGCAAATAAACTGGCTCTAGGTAAATTCAGTACATACAAACACACACACACACCAGAAAGATAAAAACTGCTTTACACGTCCATAAAAAGGAGGCCAGACATGGTGGCTCACGCCTGTAATCCCAGCATTTTGGGAGGCCGAGGCAGGAGGATCATGAGGTCAGGAGATTGAGACCATCCTGGCGGTGAAACCCTGTCTCCACTAAAAATACAAAAATTAGCTGGGCATAGTGGTGTGCGCCTATAATCCCAGCTACTCGGGAGGCTGAGGCAGGAGAATCGCTTGAACCCAGAATTCAAGGTTGCAGTGAGCCAAGATCGCGCCACTGCACTCCAGCCTGGTAACAGAGTGAGAGTCTGTCTCAAAAAAAAAAAAAAAAAAAAAGGTGGGTGGGGTGGGGGAGGACCAGGCTTATAATGGACAGGAGTCAAAGGAATTATGGAGGAGTAAGTAAGAAAAGTCATGAATCGAGGTTACTTGACCAACATGCCCACCATGGCCTCCGCTGAAATGAACACGGAATTCTCCCGGCAAGCCATGGCATTCCCTACAGATTCACAGATCTGTGGAAGAGCATCTGAGGTACTGAGTGTAGGTCACGCTGCATCTGGCAGCCGGCTGTGTGGGGCAGGGAAGGGACTGCTTCCCAGTCAGACCACATTCACTGGGGAACCCACTACAGAGGAAAAACGGGGTCTGTGTCAGCCTGTTCTCACACTGCTGTAAAGAAATCTCTGAGACTGGATAGTTTAGCTTTTAAAAGAGGTTGAATCGGCTCACAGTTGTGACGGCTATACAGGAAGCGTAGCCTGGGAGGCCTCAGCAAACTTACAAGCACGGCAGAAGGTGAAGAAGAAGAAGGCACTTCTTCACATGGACAGAACAGGAGGAAGAGAGAGAGGGGGAAGGTGCTACACACTTTTAAGCAAACAGACCTCATGAGCACTCACTCACCATCACTACAGTAGTAGCCGGGGGAAACCCGCCCCCAAGATCCAATCACCTCCCACCAGGCCCCACCTCCAACACTGGGGATTACAATTCATCACAAGATTTGGGTGCGGACATAGATCCAAACCACATCAGGGTCCCACGGAGAAGGTCACATCTACACAGATTGTTTTTTGTTTATTTATTTATTTTATATGGCGTCTCACTCTGTCACCCAGGCTGGAGTGCAGTGGCATCATCTCGGATCACTGCAAACACCGCCTCCCCAGGTTCAAGCAATTCTCCTGCCTCAGCCTCCCGAGCCACTGGGATTAGAGACACCCGCCACCACGCCTGGCTAATTTTTGTGTTTTTAGTAGAGATGGGATTTCACCATGTTGGCCAGCTGGTCTCAAACTCCTGACCTAAGGTGATCAGCCCACCTCAGCCTCCCAAAATACTGGGATTACAGGCTTGAGCCACAGAATCCAGCCTTATATCTACACGGTTTAGAGATGTGTCTATTCCAGCACCCAGGACTTCATTTCATGCCTGAAATCCTGGGTGACTTTGGGAAACATGAAGCCTTGCTTTAGAAAAATAGGAAATGTTGAAACCTCACAAATTTGGACCATTATATTAAAAATTCAAAAGAAGAAAGGTTTGTGGTCTCAGCAAAACAGCCATTCTGAGAGGAGCCTGCTGTCAGGAGCAAGCCCCATAGTCTCTTTCCCAAGAACTTCCCTAGGAAACTGTTATTATCTCAGACCATGCACTGGACCCATGGTCTTGTTTCCCAGCCAGCAAGCTAAGAAACAAAGAGCATGTCCATCTTGCCACTGTTTGCCCTCGTTTATAAAGCTGGCGAGCTTGTTGTATAGACCATAACACCCACATATTGATTTGCAGGGAGAAATACAGAGGCATTGGAATCAGAGGTCTCACATATGCAGAGCCAGTTCATTCTCCCCCCGGAGGAAGACTGTCAGAGGGAGCCAATTACAATCAGAATACTGTTTGGTGAGCATGGAATCAGAACAAGGACAAATATTTAACTTGGGAGAACCTGATGCTTACATCTCATTGCAGAGATGGTCCTTCCAAGGCCCTGGAATATACAAAATCCACTGTGGCTCCCTCTCCCCCGGACAAGGCGGGGCATAAGACAACTCAGTTATTTAGAAAATATTTTTGAGGGCCCACCGTGTGCTACACTGTATTAGTCCTAGGGATCAAGTGATGTGTTCAAGAGACATAAAGGAGCCTGTATGATAGGCACACATTGAGATAGTAGAAGAACAGCCAGCGAGGTGGGTGAGGCAGATGGAGGCTAGCGCCTGGGTGGCCTTTATGCCCAAGGAAGTAGATCTGAAATTTACTCTAAGTGAAATAGGAACCCTCTGTATTTGATATTATATTTCAATAGTTTGAAGGAAGGAAAAGCAAGAAGTTCCATTGGGAACGATTGCAATAATGCCAAAATGCTGGATTGGCCTATAGAGGAGGTCACGAACGTGGAGAGAAAAAGGGAAGTTTGAGACAAATTTGCGGGGACGAGCTGGCAGGACATCTGACAGACTGGATATGGGATGAAGAAAAGGAAGGACTGGAGGGCGACTGGTATTTCAGACTTGAACCACAGGTGGAAGATGGTGCTGTTGCCCAAGATGAGAAACGTTAGGGTCTCTCTCACCTGAGTTCTCAACTTATTGAGAACGAAGACTAAGAAGGGGCAGATGGAAGCCAAAACATCACCTCTGATGGAGGACACATCAGAGAACTGTGTCCTTGAGGGCTGAGGGCTTCTGCCAGGAAGACAGGGGGTTGCTGAGTGGGTACCATGCTGAGTTCCTTTTCCCAGGTAAGTTACTCCTCCTCCCCCGAGATCAGACCAAGTGAAGGAGGAGAGAGAGTTAGGAAGTGTCTGGTCAGCAGAGCTTCCCCTGAGATCAGACCAAGTGAAGGAGGAGAGAGAGTTAGGAAGTGTCTAGTCGGCAGAGCTTCCCCTACCTGGAGGGAAACTTCAGAAGTGGAGAAGGAACACCAACCCCAACAAGGAAAACTGAGTAAGGTCTGAAGAACATGAGCCCAATGTTGGTCAGGCATCCAAGCACAGCCACCAGGAAGTGGGTGGTTTTACTTGGAGGAGATGTCTGGGAAGGAGCTACAAATCTGGACTCATGCATGCACCTGTGTTGCTCCAAGCTGTGAAACCAAATGGGATCACCAGAGGAGAGGTTCCCAGGGAGAGAAGAAGATGGCCCAGGACCAAGGTGCTGGTGAGGGTAAGAACCTGGGAGTGGGGGTCTTGCCTCATGTTCCCTTCCATGCAGAGTAGCCCCCATGGTGTGCTCTCTGCCTTTCTCTGCTTCCCTTCTGGCTCCTCCCCAAGGGACAAAGAGTACCTTGTGTGTGAGTCTGCAAAGAAGAACAGACATATGCTTGCTACAGTCTGAATATGTCCTCCAATATTTATATGTTGAAAGCTAACGTGATGGTATTACAAGGTGGGCCATTTAGGAGGTGATTAAGTCCTAAGGGTGGAGTGCTCCTGGATGGGATTAGAGTCTTAAAAAAGCGTCTGAGGGAGTTCAGTTCTCTTACACTATTTCACCTTGTGAGGACAGAGTGTTCATCCCTTTTTTCCTTTCTATCCCTTCTGCCATGTGAGGATGTGGCAAGAAGGCCCTCCCCAGATACCAAATGCCAGTGTCTTGATCTTGGACTTCCCAGTCTCCAGAACTGTAAGAAACAAACTTTTGTTTTCTTCATAAATTACCCAGTCTCAGGCATTTTGTTATAGCAGCACAAATGCACTGAGACAGTGTTGCACAGTCCTTGTCTTTTCTACCTTTGTTCCCTCTTCTCTTGGAAGCAAGTCCCCTACTTTCAGGAACATGCATTCTCCCCTGCTCCTCTGCTCCTCCAGGTAGTTAGTCTTGCAAAGACTGCCCTGCACTGGAAGACTTCAGGGGTCAAAATAGCCTGGGGCACCCAGAAAAGGAATCTGTTTAATTTTGGAGCATTCAATCCAGAAAAAATCAGGTGGCTGCAATATCAACCGCAACCTCCAGGGACTAGCTATATCCATAATAGAGACAACTTCAGGATTTTCATCTGCTTTATTCAAAACATCTTGTTTCTCAGTGGATCCATTACGAAGGCAGAAAGGAGTGCTGCTGTTTATTGGGCCAACTTAAATTCACACAAGAGCCCTGATGAGAAGCACCCTGAGACAGGTGCAGCCCCACTGACCCCTGTGAATCTCCTTTCAGTGATTCTGTGGCTGATAAGCCCCAATACTGACCAGCTCTGTTGGGCTTTTGTTGTTGTAGTTTTGTTTTGCTTTGTTTTGTTTTTTGAGACGGAGTCTCGCTCTGTCACCCAGGCTGGAGTGCAGTGGCACGATCTCTACTCACTGCAAGCTCCGCCCTCCAGGTTCACACCATTCTCCTGCCTCAGCCTCCCAAGTAGCTGGGACTACAGGCACCCGCCACCACACCCGGCTAATTTTGTTGTTATTTTTAGTAGAGACAGGGTTTCACCATGTTAGCCAGAATGGTCTCAATCTCCTGACCTCATGATCCGCCCACCTCGACCTCCCAAAGTGCTGAGATTACAGGTGTGAGCCACTGCGCCCAGCCAGCTCTGTAATTTTTAAATTCAATCCATCAAACTCAGGTTACAGTATAGTTTAGGGCCTGGGATCCATTCTGTTTGTTCAGCCACTTGCATATTTTAATCCGTTGTTTAACATTAAAGATAAAATCTTATTTCCACATTTCTATGGGGATGCCTCCCTTTGCCTTGAAGTATCAACTCTCGTGCTTATCTGGAACTTGGATTAATTATCATAAGGACTAGGCAACCATTTCTTCATGTACTGTCTCCAGCAAACCACAGCAAAGTAATATCATTGACAGACTTGTAAGTGGATCCTGATAGGTCTTAAGGTTGGTCTATTAAATGTTGCAGAAGTGAACTCTGACATCCACAGAAAGAGCCAATTACAAATAAGTATTATATTCAGTAGCACAGTTTGAGTTGCTGCACATACTTGGAAATAATCATCTTTTTAAATTGGTTAATTTAAGAAAAAAGACATATTCTACACTAGAATTTTATTAATGTCCCTTGCTCTGTTTCCCAACAAGTAGCCCAAATGTGAAGTTGGCTATGCACCCAATAGATATAACATATATTAATATGTATTTGAGTGCATGGGCAAATTGTTCTCTGCTTCATGAAAGGATTCACTTTAGGACAAGCCTGGCGAAATTATGGACTTGTTTACACCCTGATAAACTTTCAGTCAAAATGTATCATAAGAGAAAAAGAGAGTCACTATATAATGATAAAGGAGTCAATTCATCAAGAAAATATAACAATTGTAAATATATATGCACCCAAAATTGAAGCACCTAAATGTATTGAGCAAATATTAACAGAACTGAAAGGAGAAATAAATGAAATACAGTAATAGTAAGAGACTGCAACATCTCACTTTCAGCAATGAAGAAGCATCAGACAGAAAATCAGTAAGGAACTAGCAGACTTGAATAACTCTATAGACCAAATAAACCTAACAGACATATACAGAACATTCCATTCAACAGCAGTAGATTGCACATTTTTCTCAAGTGCACATGGAACATTCTCCAGGATGAATGATACATTAGGCCACGAAACAAGTCTTAACAAATTTAAGAAGATTGAAATCATATCAAGTGTCTTTTCTGACCACTGTGATGTGATGTGAAGCTAGAAATCAATAATAGAAGGAAAATTGGAAAATACACAAATACGTGGAAATTAAAAAACATGCTCCTGAACAACCAATGGATTACAGAAAAAAAAATCAAAAGAAAAATTCAAAATACCTTTAGACAAGTGAAAATGGAAATGAAGCATACCAAAACTTACGGGATTCAGCAAAAGCAGTTCTAAAAGAGAACTATATAGAGAAAAATGCCTTGATTAAGAAAAAAGAAATATCTCAAATAAGCAACCTAACTTTATACCTCAAGGAAATAGAAAAATACCAAACTAAGCCCAAAGTTAGCAGAAGGAAGCAAATAATAAAGATTACAGCGGAAATAAACGAAACAGAGCCTAGAAAGACAATAGAAAAGATCAAGGAAACTAAGAGTTGGTTTTCTGAAAAGATAAACAAAGTCAACAAACCTTTAGCTGGACTAACCAAGGAAAAAGATAGGACTCAAATAAATAAAATTATAATGGAAAAGGAGACATTACAATTGATACCATAGAAGTACAAAGGATCATTAAAGAGTATTATAAATAATTATATAGCAACCAACTGTATAACCTCAAAGAAATGAATAAATTCCTGGAAGCATACAATCTACCAAGACTGAATCAATGAAGAAATAGAAAATCTGAACAGACCAATAACAAGTAAGGAGATTGAATCAGTAATAAAAAAAATCTTCCAACCAAGAAAAGCCCAGGACCAGAACATTCCATGGGTGAATTCTACCAAGCTTTTAAAGATTAACACCAATCCTTCTCAAACACTTTCAAAAAAATTGAAAAGTAAGATACACTTCCAACTACAAAATTATAGGCTACTATAAGAAAAGAAAATTACAGGACAATATCCCTGATAAACATAGATGCAAAAATCCTCAACAAATACTAGCAAACCAAATTCAACAGTACATTAAAAGGATCATTTAACAAAATCAAGTTGGATTTATCTCTGGGATGCAAGAATGGTTCAACATACACGAATTAATAAATATGATACACCACGTTGACAGAATAAA
The DNA here is from genome assembly GCF_000951035.1 of Colobus angolensis palliatus. Lineage (NCBI taxonomy): Eukaryota > Metazoa > Chordata > Mammalia > Primates > Cercopithecidae > Colobus > Colobus angolensis. The sequence continues at coordinate 3,592,607 of NW_012114822.1, read as the reverse complement.
GGTAAAAATTATATAATTAGTTCAACAGATGCAGAAAAGGCATTAGACAAAATCCAACATTATTTCTTGATAAAAACTTTCAACAAATTAGGTATAGAGGGAATGTGCTCAACTCATTAAGACCATGTATGCCAAGTCCACAGCTAACATCATTTTCAACAGTGGAAAGCTGAAAACTTTTTGTATAAGACCAGAAACAAGATGAAGTTGTCACTTCTGTTAACACAGTATTGGAAGTTCTATTGAGTCAGAGCAATTAGACAAGAAAAACAAATAAAAGATATCCAAAACAGAAAAGAATTTAAGTTGCCTCTATTTGCAGATAATATGATCTTATATATAGAAAACCTTAAAGACTCCTCAAAAAAAGTTTGAAATAACCAATGACTTCAGTAAAGTTGCAGGACACAAAACCAACATACAAAAATAAATTGTATGTCTATACACTAACAAGAAACTATCCAAAAAATTAAGAAAAAAATCTAAATTACAATCGCATCATAATGAATAAATTAGAAATAAATATAGCCAATGAAGTGAAAGATCTGTACACTGAAAGCTATATGATATTGATGAAAGAAATTGAAAAAGACACAAATAAATAAAAATATATTCCATGTTTATGGAATGGAAGAATTACTATTTTTAAAATGTCCACATTTCCCAAAGCAATCTGTGGATTCAATGAAATCTAAATTGCAATGGCAACAGCCATTCCAATGGCATTTTTTTCACAGAAATAAAAATTCCAGTGGAAATTTTACAGAAATGAAAAACATTATAAAAATTATATGGAACCACAAAAGACCCAGCCAAAGCCACCTTGAGAAAAAAGAATAAGGCTGTAGGCATCACACTTCCTGATTTTAAACTACATTACAAAGCTATGGTAATCAAAACAGCATGGCACTAGCATAAAAACAGACACATAGAATGGAATAGAATAGAGAGCTCAGAAATTAACCTACATACACACAGTCAGCTAATCTTCATCAAGGGCACTAAGAATATACAATGGGGAAAAGATCATCTCTTCAATAAATGGTGTGGGGAAAACTGGCTATTCACACGTAGATGGATGAAACTGGACACTTATCTTACACCATACACAAAAGTTAACTCAAGTGGACTAAAGACTTAAATGATACTTTCCGATCACAACAGCATGCTTGTGAAGCTGTCACTTATGAGCACCTTTCCCGTAGGAAAGCATCCAATAAACTAAAACCTGTACCTACTTCATCCTGGAACATTCTCTTACCCTCTTGTGGGCTGGCCTTATCACCTCAGCTACCTTATCACCTTCTTGCTCAGAAGTTTTGCCTTTTATTTCTCCTGCATTTCTAGCAACACCTGAGGTTGTTAAGAGATAATTAGTATCTAGCATTGATTTCTTTTTTCTTTTTTTTTTCTTTTTTTGAGACAGAGTCTCATTCTGTTGCCCAGGCTGGAGTGCAATGGCACAATCTTGGCTCACTGCAAACTCTGCCTTCCGGGTTCAAATGATTCTCCTGCCTCAGTCTCCCAAGTAGCTGGGATTACAGGCACGTGCCACCATGCCCAGCTAATTTCGTATTTTTAGTACAGATGGGGTTTCTCTATGTTGGCCAGGCTGGTCTCGAACTCCTAACCTCAGGTGATCCACCTGCCTCAGTCTCCCAAAGTGCTTGGGATTACAGTTGTGAGTCACCACTCCTGGCCTGTAGCATTGATTTCTATTAGTTGCTTCCTTGGAAAAGTTCGAAGGAAGTGTTTTGGAGCCCAGACTCTGGAGCCAACACCTGGGTTGAGAATCTTAGGTCTCACACTTACCACCTAGATGTCCTTGGGGAAGTTGCACCCGTTATCTATGCCGCAGTTTCACCACTTATAAAAGATAAAAGAATAATGGTGTCTATTATTACAGAACATATTATTATAGATTTCTAAGGATATACATATGTATCTATACAGATAGATATACATCCCACATATGTACACACACATATACATATATACACACACATACACACACACACACATATACACACACATATGGTAGATAAAATCATGCTTCCTGTACTCCACCCACCCCCACCCCTGCAACAGATGTCCACATCCTAACCCTGGGAAACTGTGATTAGGTAACCTTACATGGTAAGCAGGGACTGTGCAGATGTCACTAACAAGGATCATGAGATGGGAGAGAATCCTGGATGATCTGATGGGCCCCACATGATCACAGGGTTTCTTATAAGAGGGAGATGGGAGGATCAGAGTCAGAGGAGGAGACTCAAGGATGGAAGCAGAGGTCAGAGAGACCTGAAGATGCTGTGCTGCTGACTTTGAAGATGGAGTAAGGGGGCACAAGCCAAGGAGTGCGGGCAGCCTCTAGAAGCTGGAACAGGTGAGAAACAGACTCTCTCTTAGAGCCTCCAGAAGAGAGCACAGCCCTGTCAACTTTTTTTTCTTCGTTTCTTGTTTTTTCTTTTTTTTTCTAGATGGACTTTTGTTCTTGTTGCCCAAGCTGGAGTACAGTGGTGTGATCTCGGCTCACTGCAACCTCTGCCTCCCGGGTTCAAGTGATTCTCCTGCCTCAGCCTCCCGAGTAGCTGGGATTATAGGCATGTGCCACCACGCCTGGCTAATTTTTGTATTTTTAGTAGAGACAGGGTTCCACCATGTTAGTCAGGCTAGTCTCGAACTCCTGACCTCGGGTGATCCGCTCATCTCAGCCTCCCAAAGTGCTAGGATTACAGGCATGAGCCACCATGCCTGGACTGCCAACTTCTTAATTTTAGGAATTTTAACCTCCAGAACTGCAAGGTTGTATTATTAAACCACTGAGTTTGTGGTAATGTGTTGTGGCAGCCATAGAAAACTAAGGTAGATTTTGATGCCTGCAAGCACAGCAGCAACAGGAACTGATACAGTGTTACTATAAACAACCCGGAACAGGACCGAAAGCACCATCAGCACCACGCAGGTCTTCATAAGTGACCAACAGAAAGTCCTTCTGAGCTGAGGGTGAAACACAGCTTCCTGAGTTGCTGGAGCATGAAGCTGGCCTGTGGCTCCCGGGGCCATGAGCACGTTAGCTGCCCAGAGCAGCTGATGAGGAGCCGGAGAGGCTGAACTTCCCCTGAGAAAACAGCACCAAGCAGTTAGAATGGACACACGCACATGCTGACCGAGCTGCAGTGGGTTCCTGACAGTCTCCAAATCCCCTCCCCAAAGAACGCCAAGACGGCTCTACCCACGCGGCTGAGGGAATAATTCGAGTCCAGTTCTGGGGTTCTGGGGTTCTAGGGTTCTGGGTCCTCCCTTGTGCATACCACAGGGGATATTTTCCACCCAGTTTTGAGTGGGGAACCTCTCCAGCTAGCAGAGCAGAGATCTGGGGTTGCCGCATCGGCATCTGCTCAGGATTTTCTTTTTAAACAGGGATTCTCTCTCTCTCTCTCCCTCTCTCTCTCTCCCCCACCACCCACCCTTCCCCGACTTGTCATGTGTCCCCCCATAACATTCCTCACATTCATCTCCCCATAAGCCAGAGCATCACATGCGTGGAGAGGTGTCTCTTTACATTTCAGTCAGTTTAGACGGGCTGATATGATGAGCATGTCTCTGGGTGGAACAGAATAAATAGGATGGTGACAGGCACAGGCTCCAAGTGCAGCTGTTAAACATGAAGGGGTGGGGGCTGGAGCATTGTGGTTCTGGGAGAAAGGGGAGAGGGACCTGGGGACCCATGTCATGAGAATGACCAGGACAAAGGAGCAACAAATGACTTTAAAAGGCCGGTCTCGCCAGTCTCAGTGAACACAAGCGGCATCCCAAAAGGGGCCAGCGTGGACGGAATATTTAGAAAACCTTAGTTTGGTAGAGAAAGGAGGAAGAGCAAGAGAGAGTGGGAGGGAGGAAAAATAGAAGCAAGTGATGATCCCCTGTTACTGTTATAAATGGGTGCTGTTTGCAGTGACAGAGACAAAAGTGTCCACAGTTCACTCCTGGCCTTCACAAAGTGGAGTGGGGAGGAAAAGGCAGCAACCACAGCCACAGAATTCACTCCAACCAGAGCGAGCCCAACACACAAGGCCTGGCTCGGAGGCTCCTAAAACTGCCTCAGGGAGTCGGCCCTCCAGAAAGAATGATTCTAAGCTCTTCTTCCCAGGAGTGCAGGGGTCACACGTCAGATTCACTCCCTCCACTTCACAGCCCTCATTCTGCAATGATGTACTCACCTGGGGCCCACCTGTGTGACTTTCACACGGTGTCAGGGAGCTGCCCTCCCCCAAAGAGTAACGTATACTCAGCAAGAACAGGTGCCCCAAAACCTCTGTGTGCCTGAACCCATGAGCAGCCTGCAGGACCCCTGCCCCAAATGCCGGCGACTCAAATCCCATCCCTGCCAGGGAGCAGACCCCAATCAGAACAGAGCCTGGAGTGAGAAAGGGTGATTTTCATGGACACCTCCACACACAGAAAACACTTCCCATCCCACCACCCAGGGAGTAAACCTCCTCCCCTCAAAAAAGCATCCTCCTCTTTCTCCCCTCCTCGAGCTCCAGCTCATCAGAAAGCACCCACCACAGAAGGTGACACAAAAGCGAAGAGCGGGTCCCACGGCTCCTTGACAGGTGCAGAAATGCGATATTGTCAAGCGCTGTTGATCTCGGTGGTGGGGACAATGGCGACTGAGGCGAGACTGAGACCGAACAGGACACCGTGGGCATTCGCCAAGGGTTGGCCATGTGCCCAGCACTGTGCATTTTCTCATTTATCCCAGCAACAGCCCTGTGAGGTGGGATGACGGTAATCCTCATCTGACATCTGAGGAAACGGGGGTTGGGGGATCCTACGCCACTCCCCCAGGCCCCAGCAGGGAGTGGCAGAGCTGGGATTCCAGGCTGACCGGGACTGCAGAACCAGGCTCTATGCTGGCATGGCCCCGTCTCTCTTTACCATGACACCATTGGACAAGTTAACTTAGAAAAACTAAGGCAAAAGTTTTTGAGGAAGGAACATTCAAACCAGAATGTTCGCATCCAGGACTTGAGATACTCAGACAGAAGAGTCTTAAGGACTGTTGAGAGCAACCCCTCATTTTGCAGAGGAGAGACATGGCCTTGTGTGGTCAAAGCTCACTCAGCTCCATGGCAAGGCGATGATGGCCACTTTGATAATGGCTGTGGGCCTTCTCATCTCAGAAGCCTGCAAATATTACCTTATGATGCAAAAGGGACTTTACAGATACAACTCAGTGAAGAATCCTCCAACCTGGGCAACATGGCGAAACTCCATCTCTTATGTATAAATACATAAATAAATAAATATGAAAATTAGCCAGGCATGGTTGCACACACCTGTAGTCCCAGCTCCTTGGGAGGCTGGGATGGGAGGATTGTTTGAGACCGGGAGGTTGAGGCTGCAGTGAGCTATGATTGTGCCACTACACTCCAGCCTGAGCAACAGAGTGAGACCCTGTCTAAAAAAAAAAAAAAGGTGAGGAACCCTGAGCTTGGGAGATTACCCTGGATTAACCAGGTGGGCTCTAAATGCAAGCACAGGTGTCCTCATAAGAGGGAAACAGAGAAATATTTGGTACAGAAGCAGAGAGATCTATGCGACCCACAGAGACAGAGACCAGAGTGATACAGCGACGTGGCCTCAGGCCAGGGAACGCCAGGAGCCACCAGAAGCTGGAAGAGCCCGGGAGCAGAGTCTCCCCTGGAGCCTCCAGAAGGACCCAGCCCTGCCAACACCTTGACTTTACCCCCTTCAGACTGAATTCAGATGTCTGTCCTCTACAACTGTTTTCCACCACCAGGTTTGAGATAATTCGTTACAGCAGCCAGGGGAAAGCAGCCACGACCAAACTGGGCTGGAACCCTGGTCTCTAAACCCTGTCTTCAGGGCCCAACAAAACCCACAGACACAAGAAAGTGCATTTCCAGACACAGCCTTGCTCATGTAGGTGGAGAAGCGAGTCCACATGGAACTGGAGAGAGCCTGGAATGCACCAATGGGCAGCACTCCCACCTTCACGGATGCAGCAAAGGTGATGGACGGGAGGGGTTGCCATCGGAAGGGCGACTGCGAAGGCCTGCAGCTTTGCAGGGAAGTTACTTGCTGATATGTCATAGATTTAATTGCTTCTTTTCCCCAGACAGCTCCCCCAGCAGGATTTTGCACACATTTCATTCCTTAGAAAACTCACAGAGAGGCATTTTCTTGCCCTCTCCATACAGCTTTTCCTGTTAGTTAAGAAAACGAAGAATGGATGCCCTGGGCTGAGCCCACACCACTTCCAGCCCAGGGCCTGGGTCTCCAAAATCAAGATCCAGAGATGATTTGGAAGGGAGATCTTCTTTTGGGCAACTACTGATTTCTCATTTGAAGTCAGCTGGTTGAAATATCAGCATTTGTAAAGCAGGAAATTGGATAAGGCGACCCTCCTGCCGTCTGGGGACTCTGTAGTGAAGACCATGTGTGGAGACCAATGACCCACATGCCCTGACCCCCAAACTCAAGCTGGGTCAATCACGAGGGCCTGGGCAGGGCTGGCACCTGATGTCCCCTGGGAGCAGGTGCAGTGGAGCAGGGGCAGCCCCTTCAATGGAAGGAGGCTGGGCAGACAGAGGTGAGCCTGCTGCAATCCTAGACCATCCCTGTGGGAGGAAGTCCCGTGCCAGACGGGCCCCAGGTCCCTGTTAGTCCGCTCAGCCTACCATAATGAAATACCACAGACTGGGCGGTTCAACAACCAACATTTATTTTTCCCTATTTGTGATCTCAAAGTCCAAGATCGAGGCGTTCGTGGCTTTGGTGTCTCCTGGGCTTGCAGGCGATCCCCTTCCTGCCGTGGCTTCACACACTCTTTCCTCTGCATGAGAGCATCCTTGCTGTCTCTTCCTCTCCCTAGAAGGACATCAGTCCAATCAGACAAGGCTCCCACCTTTATGACATTGTTTTCCTTCAATCTCCTGAAAGGTCCTATCTCCAAATACAGTGACACTGAGGGTGAAGGCTTCAACCCATGACTTTGTGGAGAGAAGGCACAACGGAGCCTGTCACAGTGCTCCGGCTGGTTTGTCCAGGCAGCGCACCCAGCCTGGGGAGCCCTGGGAGCATTCTTTTCCCTACGTTCACTTGCAAGCTTCTACTTGACATGTGTTTTCTCTCACCCTGTTATCTTTCAGAAGAAGGGGAAAGAAAACAGAAACAGACATGAAGGCAGAGTGGAAACTCAATCACCCAGGATCCAGCTAGCAAAGCTCTTCAATTACCTGGGAAAGCATTCCCTGTCCTGCTCTGGGGAGAGAGAGGCCGCTGACAAGAAAGGCTGCATCATGCCAGAGGGCTTGTTTGAGAAATGAAAGAGTTTGAAAGGTTCATCCTGGGGCCAGAAGACAAGCCACGCAGCCCCCCGCACCTTGCACACCATAGAACTAGGTGCTGCATGCGGAATGCAGGCTTGACAACTGCCCCCGCCGCCCCCAGCTCCATCTTGGGCCTGCATGGGCTTCCCAAGGCAAGGAAGGGAAACCAGGACTCAGTGATTTTCCACAACAAAATCTGAAAAGAGAGACTTTTCCTCTCCCCCCATTAACCTCAAAGTGCCCAGAAAATTAATGAAGCAGGAATCCCTGCTCCCTGGACATTCCAGGGACCAGAAGCCAGACTGTAATATGTCGAGAGATAATAGGAGGGCCAGGGATTAGCTGTGTCTCTTGATTCAGCTCCCCCGGGCACCCTTTGATGCTGCTCTTCAATTCTTCTCGGCATAGCTCCTGACTCGGGCCCCAGCCTCTGTCTATCTCGCTGGCATCTCTCTCAGAGCGAAGCCAAGGATTAACTAATATTTGCAGATAGAAAGGGCTCCCTACAGAATAAACATGAATACCATTATGGCTGGGTTCCTGGCCGATCTCAGACCCAATTGCAAAACCTTGTTGCCCTTTCAGGCATGGCCGAGAATAACAGAGAAGGCAGTGCTCCTTGAAACTCTGGTTCCAACTCCAGAGCCAGCGCTCACAGAAGTCTCTGCACAGCACAGGGAATGGGCGTTCATCCTGAAATCAATCCTCCGTGCAGAGCCTCCCACAGGTGAGAGACCAAGCCCAGCGAATGGTTTTCAAAGTTCAACCAGACAAAGATGAAACCACCCTGGAAGATGTCACCCTTGAGCCTACTCCTGCTGTGACCCTGAGGGGCAGTTCGGGGGTAGAGAGGAGACATCTGGATTGGGGGTTGGTAGGTTCCCAAAAGTGGACACTGACCTGACTTATGCTCAGGTGCACAGAGCTGCAGTTGCCAGCTGTAAGTCCCAAGTCCCAGGAAAGGAAGGGAAGGTGCCTTATGCATGTTCATTTCATTCCTTCAGTCACCTGGCAAGCATGAGGCCCGCACCTAGCATTGGCAGGCCTAGGGCAGGAGCCCCCTGGAGGCCCATATATAAATCACACTAACAAACCGCTCGATAAAATGTATTCTATCCTCTGACCTTGACAAATATACTTCCTGCTGACCCAGAAGGCCAGGTCTAAATTTAGAATTCTCCAAATCCTTAAAGTTAAGCATCAGAATACACGTGGCAGCAGGAATTGTGATGCTTAAGAGTGGGTCCACACTCTGGCTCTGCCCCAGCTCTCCCCACCTCATCTCTATCCTGCACAAGGACACACCCTGCCCTGGCACAAGTATCCCAGGCTATACAAGCCCAGACCTAGCCCTGTCCACACCCTCCACTCACAGCCCCTTTGCCACTGTTTGTCCCAGGAAGGTGGATTCAGGTAGGCCCTAAAAACAGCTCGAGCTTTAGATCTGGGAATCCTGGGGCTGCAGATACCGGAGCATGAGCTAAAGAGAGGGGCCAGTCACAGACTCTAGATTGACAGGTCCCCAGGTCATGCAGACTCCCACTCAGATGCAGGAAGTCAGAGTGGGTCTTCAGGGCCCAGCCTCTCTGAGGCCGGACAGAGCGCTGGGCCCAGTACAGATGCCATCCCCCACCAGTCTCCCCTGCTGATGGCCTCTAAGCCAAGAGGGACAGGGAGGCAGCCACCTCAACTCCCCACAGCAAACCCTTTGGGTACGAAGTGTGATGTCAGCAAATTAATAATGAGAAGAATGGAAGTCACACCACCACATCTCCTTGGTTCTAAGACGCTCATTCTCGTTTCTCCGTTTAGCTTGTCTGGAATTGGGGCATATTTTATAATTATGACGAATGCTAAATATAATGGGGTTTCACTTGCTCTCCCTGGGTGCTGTTGTTAAGTCGATGTTGCCCCCTACAGGCAAAGGCATTTTAGAATTGTGGGCTCTAGATCTCAGTGGGAGGCTGGTCTTCGTTCTCACTCAGCAGGGCGGAGATCTTCTGTGAATCCGGGAACCAGAGGTGTCACATGGTGACCCACTGTGGGCCGTGTAGGAGCTCAGGAGCTGAGGACTGGGGGGCATGGGCTGGAGGGTCAGGGTAGGGCTCCCTCCTTCCTCACTTGGGTGCAGAAAGCTTCCTACCTGGAGCAGGGCACCTGCAACAGATGGGAAATCCTAAGTCCTGGGCCTCAACCCCAACCTCCCTCCCACTGGGTAAGTAAGGGAGCCTCAGGTTTTGCCAAAGCCAGACATTAGCACAGACATGAAGGGGAACGCTGGGGCCCACCGCTTCTCCACCAAAGGTGACTTCTGGCAATCGCTCCTCGCTCCAACCAGTAAATATTCTAGAAAGAGAAGAAGTTCATTTCCTTAGAAGCAGGCAGGAGTCCTGACTCGCCCTTTCAATCAATAACTGATTATCTTGCTTGAAAATTCAATTCACTGCCTGAAACCAGTCTCTCCTGATGGATCCTGACAAGTGCAATTGTTTTGGCAGACTCTGTCAAAGAGAGAGGCCTCCCAGGGCGGGCAGATTCCATTCTGGCCCAGGCTTTTCAGTGAGTGGAAGAGAGGAGTCACCTGCTCCATGCCACTCATCTTCCAGGATCTGCCAACCATGAGCCCCCCATCTCTGGAAAGCAGTGGCGCATGGGAATTGCTTTATCTAAACTCACCCCTCTGCTCAAAAGTATGGGCTGCAGGTAGGAGAGCCACTGTTGCCCCCAACAGAAGAGGGCATGACAAATGAATCTGTCATGTGTGGGTTCCTCTAAGCACTTAAGCAGGAAAGGATGCATGAGGTTTGCAGGTGACAGATTATGCTGGCTGACTTTCCAAAGCCAAGCTCCGGGCAATGCGGGTGACAGGGCCAACTCCCTCCCCTGACAGGGCTGCATGTTACAATGGCACCAGGAGACAAAGAGTCTCTTCTATTCATTCACTTATTCATTCATTCCCTTATTCACTACCATCACCCAGGTTTCATGCTGAGTCCTCTGGATACCAAAGAATGAAAGTTCCTTGTCCTTGAGGGGGACCATGCTATCATTCAGTCATTCATTCCCCACTTATTAAGCCTGTAATGATGTCCCCAAAGTTTTAAGCCTTAGTTGAGAATGTAACTCAGTCTCTACATCCAGAATAACTCCTGACTCCTAGCCATAATCCAAAGCAGAATGAGATTAGGATCCTCAGAGACATACATGATGAGATTTCAGACCATGTAGCCCAGAACCCCTCAGTATTTGTTCAAGAATTCCAAAAATGATCCTACAAAATTTCACTATAATTAAATTTAAACCATTTTTAGAGGTAATGAAAAATCAACACATTCCCAAAGGTGTTAAAGGGAAAGTTTCACACGTCAGAGATGAGCAGGCTGTTTCCTGATGGACAGGCTACCTCGTTCCTAGGGAGAACCTGGAACCAAGGCTCTGGCACTCTTCCTGAGGATTCAGGATTGATTAGGTATGTCATGGATGAGGAGGGCTGAGGGTACACTCTGACAGCACCCACACACCGGGCTCCGTTAATGCTGGGCAAGGGTCAGGCTCAAGTGCATAAAGCTCATTCTCATTACAAGGGAGAAACCAGCAAGCATGGGGTGTGGAGATGCAGCATGGGGTGTGGAGACGCAGCATGGGGTGTGGAGAGGCAGCATGGGGTGTGGAGAGGTAACATGGGGTGTGGAGAGGCAGCATGGGGTGTGGAGATGCTGCATGGGTTGTGAGAGATGCAGCGAGGGGTGTGGAGACGCAGCATGGGATGTGGGGATGCAGCATGGGGTGTGGAGATGCAGCATGGGGTGTGGAGATGGCAGCATGGGGTGCAGGAGATGTAGTATGGGATGTGGGGCGAGGGGTGTGGAGATGCAGCATGGGATGTGGGGATGTGGGGATGCAGCATGGGGTGTGGAGATGCAGCATGGGGTGTGGAGATGGCAGCATGGGGTGCAGGAGATGTAGTATGGGATGTGGGGATGCAGCATGGGGTGTGGAGAGGCAGCGTGGGGTGTGGAGACGCTGCATGGTGTGTGGGGATGCAGCATGGGGTGTGGAGACGCTGCATGGGATGTGGGAGATGCAGCACGGGGTGTGGAGACGCTGCATGGGGTGTGGGAAATGCAGCAGGAGAAGCTGGAGACTCTGTCATTCTGGAATCAGTTTAAATGGTTACTTAAAACCTGAAGGATTCCTATCCAACTTGTGTCTTAATCATAAGAAGCATAAATCTGTCTTCCAAGCCTTTGTACCAATTTAATTGGAAAGAATCTTGGGATTGCAAGGTGGACTTTTTAAAGATTGTTTTTCTTTGTAGCTACATTCCTGGAGTATCAAGACTTTCCTGGCATGTTTCAATTGAAAAAAGCTTTGAAAATAAGGTGGATGCTGAACTGTCTTTCATAATCCCTAATTTTAAAATGTCACATGCATCAAAATAGCTTCATTGTTTTGGCATGATAAGTAGATGCTATGCATCTGAACTATTAAGACTAAATTGGATGCCAATACAATACTGATTTAATCTTCCTGAATTACTTTTTCTTATGTTTGCTGTGGAAACCTTCGAACATACAGCAGAGTACAGGGAAGAGTCTAATGATCTCCCACATTCCCACAGTCTCAGGTTTAACTCCCTGTGTATGTGCTCGCAGTGAGACCAGACTGCATGGGTTATGTTCACCGACATATCTCCAGCAGTGTAAGTTCACAATGAGTACTTGCTGAATGAGTGAATGTGCTTATTACCAATGTATGAGGGAAAGTTCTTGCATTGGTCTGTTCTCACACTGCAATGAAGAAATACCCGAGTGGGTAATTTATAAAGAAAAGAGGTTTAATTGACACACAGCTCCGCATGGTTGGGGAGGCCTCAGGAAACTTACAATCATGGCAGAAGGCACCTCTTCACAGGGTAGCAGGAGAGAGAATGAGTGCCAGCAGGGAAAATGCCAGACGCTTATAAAACCATCAGATCTCGTGAGAACTCACTCACTATCACGAGAACAGCATGGGGGAAACCACTCCCATGATTCAATTACCTCCCACTGGGTCCCGCCCACGATATGTGGAGATTATGGGATTCCGATTCAAGATGAGCCAAACCATATCAGTGCTATCATGGCGGACCCAGTCAAACCATATTGTTGCTATCATGGCCACAAACACGGCCTCCAGAGCCAGGCTGGCAGGGTTCAGATCCTGCCACTGCTGCTTGTTGGCTGTGTGACCCAGGGCGAGTTCCCTAACTTCTCTAATGGCTCCATCCATTGATAATCTTTGCCTAAATCAATTACTCCAGTCAGGGTTTTTTAAAAACGGTATTTTCTAACAATCCTTTCCCGTTTATTAGCTAAGATTCTTCTCTTAAGCACTATCACATCAACCAGGGCTATCTATTTCTGATCAGTAAAGAAAAATAAGTGGCTAAGTGTCTCCCTTTAATTGTTTTTAACAGTAAGAATTTTGTGTTTCCAATGGCTGTCAATTGATTATTCTTTTCCTCTCTCTCTCACCTCTGTCTTCTTCTCTGTCATCTCCATCTCTTTCTCTCTCTCTCAGCTCTATCTCTTTCTCTCTCACCTCTCTCCCATCTCTCTCTCTCATGTCTATCTCCTCTCTCTCATCTCTCTCTCATCTCTCGCTCATCTATATCTTTCTCTCTCTCATCTCTCTCCCATCTCTTTTTCTCTCTCAACTCTATCTCTTTCTATCTCTCATCTCTCTCCCATCTCTATCTCTTTCTGTCTCTCATCTCTATCTCTGTCTCTCATCTCTGTCTCTTTCTGTCTCCCTTATCTCTCTCCCATCTGTCTGTCATCTCTTCCTCTCATCTGTTTCTGTCTCTCTCATCTCTCTCCCATCTCTATCTCTTTCTGTCTCTCATCTCTATCTCTGCATCTGTCTGTCATCTCTTCCTCTCATCTGTTTCTGTCTCTCTCATCTCTCTCCCATCTCTATCTCTTTCTGTCTCTCATCTCTATCTCTGTCTCCCATCTCTGTCTCTGTCTCCCTTATCTCTCTCCCATCTCTCTCTCATCTCTCTCTCATCTGTCTGTTTCTGTCTCTCTCATCTCTCTCATATCTCTCTCTCTTTCTCCCTCTCATCTCTATCTCCTTCTCTCTCTCTTATCTCTCTCTCATCTCTCACTCATCTCTATCCCTTTCTCTATTTCATATTTCTCATCTCTCTCCCATATCTCTCTCTCATCTCTATCTCTTTCTCTCTCTCATCTTTCTCCCATCTCTGTCCTTCTCTCTCTCATCTCTACTCTTTCTCTCTCATCTCTCATCTTTCTCCCATCTTTCTTTCTTTCTCATCTCTATATCTTTCTCTCTCTCTCATCTCTCTTCCATCTTTCTCACTCTCTCATCTCTATATATCTCTCTCTCATCTCTCTCTCATCTCTGTCTCTTTCTGCCTCTTTCATCTCTCTCCCATCTCTGTCTCTCATCTCTGTCCCATCTCTATCTCTATCTTTCTCTCTCATCTCTCATCTTTCTCCCTTCTTTCTTTCTTTCTCATCTCTATATCTTTCTCTCATCTCTCTCCCATCTTTCTCACTCTCTCATCTCTATATATCTCTCTCTCATCTCTCTCCCATCTCTGTCTCTCATCTCTGTCCCATCTCTATCTCTATCTTTCTCTCTCATCTCTACCTCTTTCTGCCTCTCTCATCTCGATCACTTTCTCTCTCATCTCTCTCCCATCTCTATCTCTCTTTCTTTCTCTCTCTCTCATCTCTATCTCTGTCTTTCTCTCTCATCTCTATCTCTGTCTTTCTCTCTCATCTCTATCTCTTTCTGTCTCTCTCATCTCTATCTCTTTCTCATCTCTCTCCCATCTCTTTCTCTGTCTCTCTCTCTCTTTCTCTCTCTCTCGTCTCTGTCTCTTGCTTTCTTTCTCTCTCTTATCTCTGTCTCTTTCTCTCACACTCACCCCACTTTGTCCTACTGTTTTTCTTTTTTGGAATGTCATTATGAATTTATGGGTTTTTACACATCCCATGTGTTGTAGTCATTATTTTTTATGCTTAAATTGTCCCGTTTGAATAATGGGTGTCTTGTCACATCAGTTCCTGTGCTCTTTTGATAAAATCCCAATGGCCTTTGGTAGGTTCCTAGCTTTGGGGAACAAGATGTTTTAGGCAAGCACACCTTGTGTATTTCCTACTCAGGCCTGGAATCAGACTTTTTTTTATCCCCAGAGTCTCCTGGTTCCTTTTCATGATGAATGAAATTTGGAGACGCCAATCTGGGTGCTAGGAACACTTTTTGCTTCTGGGCATTTTTAGTGGGCACCACCAGCACGTGCATTTATTCAAAACACAAAGATATCGTGGGATCATACTGACACTCCCAGTTCAAACTTACAACATGTTTTGGACCTCAAAAACATTATGCTGATCAAGAGTTTACCTGGATTTTTAATTTTATATGAAGTCCCACAGTTGGCAAAAATAAACTGTAGTGATAGAATTCATACTTGTGGTTGCCTATAAAGATTGACTTAGAGGCACAAAATTCATTTATTCAGTCACACTAGCCACATTTCAAGTGCTCAGCAGCCAGATGTGCCTAGTGTCTCCCATACTTACTAGAAAGCACAGATCAAACATGCCTATCATGACAGATGGGTATGTTCTGTGGAAGAGCATTTTTGTAGAAGTTTTACACTTTTAGGCTTTACATTTAGAAGTCATAAGGAGCAAGTATCAGTTGAGGTTATGTATTTATTTATTTACTGGTTTGTTTGCTTAAGTATATCAATGTTCAATTGTTCCAGCATCATTTTAAAAAAGAAGCTGCTTTTTCCATTTAGTTGCTTTTGTACCTTTGTTACGACCAATTGACCATATATTTCTTGGGCTTATTTCTAGACTCTGTATTCTGCTCTATGCTTTTACCAACACCATGCTATACTAACTATGGTAGATTTATAGCAAATCTTGAAATCAAGTCATGTGAATCTAAGTAGGGAAATGTTTTCCCTGCTTTTATTTTCTGGAAAAGTTTGTAAAGAGCTACTGTTACTCGCTTGTTAAAATATATTGTAGAATTTACCAGTCAAGCCCACCATGGCTGGAGTTTTATAGAAAGGATTTTAACTACAAGTTTAACGTCTTTAAAAGGCATAAGACGCCGGGCGCGGTGGCTCAAGCCTGTAATCCCAGCACTTTGGGAGGCTGAGATGGGTGGATCACGAGGTCAGGAGATCGAGACCATCGTAGCTAACACGGTGAAACCCCCTCTCTGCTAAAAAATACAAAAAAACTAGCCAGGCAAGGTGGCGGGCGCCT
Organism: Colobus angolensis palliatus; assembly: GCF_000951035.1. Classification (NCBI taxonomy): domain Eukaryota; kingdom Metazoa; phylum Chordata; class Mammalia; order Primates; family Cercopithecidae; genus Colobus; species Colobus angolensis. Next base: position 3,576,946 of record NW_012114822.1, on the reverse strand, counting down.
GTAGTCCCAGCTACTCGGGAGGCTGAGGCAGGAGAATGGCGTGAACCCGGGAGGCGGAGCTTGCAGTGAGCCGAGATCTGGCCACCGCACTCCAGCCTGGGTGACAGAGCGAGACTCCATCTTAATAATAATAATAATAATAATAATAAAAGGCATAAGACTATTCAGGCTATCTATTTCCTCCTGAGTGAACTTGGGCAGTTTGTGTCTCTCAAGGAATTGATGCATTTTCTTCTAAATTGTCAAATGTATGAACATAAAGTGGTTTGTAATATGCCCTTACTATCTTTTGATGATTGTAGTATCTGCATCAATGTCCTCTTTTACATTCAAGATATTAGCTGTTTGGGTCTTTTTTGTTCTTGCTCCATCTGTCTTGAATTTTATCAATTTTACTGATCTTTTTAATAAAAAGCAGCTTTTGGTTTTACTGCTTCTCAACATTATTTTTCTATTTTCAATTTCATTGTTTTGAGCTCTTTATTCTTTCCTTCCACCTGCTTGTTGTCCTTTTAATTTGCTCTCTTTTTTCTATTTTCTCATGGAAAGTAGAAAATAAGGATACAACATATTAGAATCTGTGTGATGCAGCTAAAATAGAGCTTAGAGGGAAATTTCCAGCATTAAGTGTTTACATGAGAAAAAAAGAAAGGCTACACATCTTCGTTTTTTCTAATATAAACATTAAAATGCTTGAAACTTCCCTCTAAGCTCTACTTGGCCACATCACACAAATTTTGAAACATTGTTTTCTTATTTTCACTCAATTCAAAATATCTTTAAAGTTTCCTTTTGGCTTCCTCTTTGCCCCAAGAGTTATTTAGAAGTGCAATGTTTAATTTTCAAGATTTTCTAGCTATCTCTCTGTTATCAATTTCTAGTTTAAATCTTATATAATCAGAGAACATACTTTTCATGATTTCAATTCTTTAAAATTTTTGAAATCTGTTAATGTTTTCCATGTGCCCCAGAATTTGGATTATCTTAATGAATCTTCCATCTGAATATTCCTTGTGAATTCTGGTTTTTAGTAGAATGTTCTATATATGTCAAATAGGTCATATTCATTTAAAGTGTTGCTCAGGTATTCTGTATTCTTCCTGATCTCCTATTTGTTCTGTTGATCACTGACAGAAAAGTGTTGAAGTCTCCAAGTAGAATTGTGAATTTGTCTGTTTCTCCTTCAATTCTGGTTGTTGCTTCACATATTTTGAGGCTCTATTGTCATGTGAATAGTGACGTGGGATTGTTAGGTCTTCTTGGTTAAGTGACCACTTAAAATTACTCACTGTCCCTCTTTTTTTTCTGGAAGTGTTACTTGCTTTGAAGTTTATTTTGTCAGATATTAGTATAGCCACTTCAGCTTTCTTTTTCTTGTTTTTTGCGTGAAATATGTTTTTCCATCTTTTACTTTTTACACACACACATACACACACACACACACGCATATGTTTAAGCAGATTTTTCATGCATACATATATTTTCATCCAATCTGAAATCTATGCTTTTTATTTGGTATACTTAGACTATTTATTTACACAATTACATTTAAAGTGATTACCAATATGGTTGAATATAGGTGAACTACATTTTCCTTTATTTCATTATTTTCTATTTGTCCCCTTTGTTTCTTGTTCATTTCTTCCCCATTCTTGCCTTCGTTGGTCCTATTTAAATGTTTTTAGAACTCCATTTTTTCTTTTGGATTTTTGGCTGTATCTCTTTGTATTATTCTTTAGAACTTGCTCAAAGGGCTACAGTATTCATACCTAACCTATCATCACATACCTAGAGTTAGTATATGCGTGTAAGAGCTGCTCCTTCTCCTCACCAAACTTTGATATGATCAGTCCTTGTAATTTTAACTCATCTGGTAGATGTATAGTGGTATTTCATAGCAATTTTAGTTTTCCTTTTTGTGTCTAATTATGTTGAATATCTTCTCATGCATTTGTTATTGGAATAACATCTTTGAGAAAGTGCTGTTCAAATCTTTTGCCCATTTTTATCAAGTTGTTCATTACTACTGAGTTTTAAGAATTCAGCCTAGTGCGGTGGCTCATGCCTGTAATTCCAGCACTTTAGGAGGCTGAAGCAGGCAGATCACCTGAGGTCAGCAATTTGAGACCAACGTGGCCAACATGGTGAAACCCTGTCTCTACAAAAAATACAAAAATTAGCCAGGCGTGGTGGTACTTGCCTGCAATCCCAGCTACTCAGGAGGCTGAGGCAGGAGAATTGCTTGAACTCAGGAGGTGGAGGTTGCAGTGAGCCAAGATTGCATCACTGCACTCCAACCTGAGCAACAGAGCAAGACTCTATCTCAAAAAAAAAAAAAAACATTATATATTCTGGGCATACAATCTTTAGCAGACATACTCTCATAATATCTTATTACCTGTCTAATGTTTGTAATATTTGTAGAGTTGTTCCTATTCCCTTTTTCATTTCTGTTATTGGTAATGAGTTCTCTTTCTTTTGTTCTTGATGAGTTTTCTTAGGAGTCTGTCAATTGTATTGATCTTCTCAAATAATCTACTTTTGGTGTTCTTGTTTGCCTCTATTGTATGCTTGCTTTCTATGACATTTATTTTTGCATTGGTCATCATTTCTTTCCTTTTATATTTTTGAAGTTGGCTTGGTTTTCTTTTTCTTGCTTCTTGAAATGAAAGCTTGAGATATTTATTTTTTTCTTTTTTATATATATAAGGCTATAAATTTCTCTCTAAGCACTACTTTAGCATACAAGTATGATATGGTGTACCTTCACTATCGTTTAAAATATTTTCTAATTTTCAAGTTTCCTGTGTGATTTTCTTTTTGAACCACAGGTTACTTAGAAGTGTGTGGTGTGTGGCTTAATTAATAATCAGTTGGAGATTTTCAATTATCTTTTCATTATTGATTTCTGGCTTAATTGCACTGTGGTCAGAGAACATACTCTGAATTATTTCAATCCTTTGAAAATTGTTAAGGCTGCTTTACAGGGTACTATATGGTCAATTTTGGCAAACGTCCCATGTTCATTTATTCAGGTGGGAAAAAGGTGCATTCTATCAGTGTTTTATATGTCCATTAGGTCAATTTGATCTATCGTATTGTTCAGATCTTCTATATCCTGTATGATTATCTTGTCTGTTTGTTCTATAAACTATTGAGAAATATGTCTTGACATCTCCTAACAAGATGGTTATGTCTTTGCAACTTTCCCATTTTTACATTTTCTGAATTTTTGTTCTGTATTTGAAGTATAAACTTATAGTGTCATCCTGACTAGGAGTCTACTTTTTGATCTGCTTTAGACATTGGAGTAGTTGATGAAATACTGACTTTGTGGGGGAAATACCGCTCCTGATAAGGAACAATGTGTGAAAATTGGCAGAGAGGAATTCAAGAGAGGAAACACTATGGGTACTCCCTGATGGACACTCTGCAGCCTAATAATTAGGAAAAATAGTGTAAAGCCCTCCGTGCCTTTAACTAGCTCTCCCCTCTAACATGCCAGCCCTTGAGAAACATTCCATTGACACACCCAAGACTTTGAGCTAGAAGCCTTTCCCAAGCTGCTGAACTGGGAATTAAGATACAAATGAGTCACACACTAAGCTGACTTTCTGTTAGTTGAAATCAAGATAGAAACCTAAGCAGTCTGGAAAGACACAGAGGGTTCCAAGGACCAAAGCAGGGAAGAAAAAGCTGCCAAAGGCAAAGAAACATGACAGAGTTACATTTCCCATGAGCTTTGGAAGAACGGGGACATGCAGGGTGGAGAATCAGTGGTTCTCCTGTACTTGCAGTGATATCCCCAGGGCTCACCCAGACTGCTGTATGTGGTCTTCAGGTCTCCATGCAGATAGGCACTCCCTCTTAAAGAGATGGACTTCTCTGTGTAAAAGTGGCCCTGACTCACAGTCACTATGGGTGAGTTACACCATGGCTCAGTGACTCACATGAGGAAGCAAGTTACATGTTTTTTTATATAGCTGTCCCCAAGGGGCAGGGTGATGGCCAAGGATGTCTCCTCTTCAGTGTGACTGTGAGTCAGATTATCAAAGGTGTCCTGGGCACAAACCACATGTCCACACCACAGGAGCTGCAGGCAAAGTGCTCCATGGCCCCTGCCGTGGAGGAACTTGCAAGTCAGGTGAAAATGCAACTGATAAAACCACCTGAGAACACAGCAAGGCGACCCTTGGAGACTCAAGAACCAAACTCTTGGTTGCTAGAGAAGCTCAGGGAAGTAAGGGCTCAGGGAGGACTAAAATCGTCAAGAAAGACTTTAAGAAAGCAGTGGGGCTTGATTAGACCCTAGGACAATGGTCAGGACACAGGAAGTATCAGAAGAGACCATTCAGCGGTGGGAAGAGTGTGATTAGGGCACCAAGGGAGCTGAAAGAGGCTGTGAGTCCTGGTCAAAGCAGCAGCCAGGACAGGCTTGAGTCAGCCCTGGGGCTGCCAGGCAGAAAACCACAAAGAAAATATTCCTATGCTTGGATGTTCAAGTATCATTCTTATATCATTGAGATATAATTTATATACCATGTAATTCACCTATTTAAATTGTACAACTCAATGTTTTTAATGAATACACTAGTATGTATTGATGTATATGACCAGTACCACCATTAATTTTACACTTTCATCCCCCCAAAAAGGAACTTCATATCCATTAGCAATCCCTCTCCTTTTCCCACAAATCTCCCTAGCTCTAGGCAACCACTAATCTACTTTGTCTCTATAGATTTGCATATCCTGGACATTTCATACAAATGACATCTGTTATGGGTGGAATACATTCCCGCCCTCACCAAATACATATGTGAAGGTCCTAATCCCCAGTATCTTAGAATGTGGCACTGTTTGGAACCAGGATCATTGCAGATGCAATTAGTTAAAATGAGGTCAGCCTGGAATAAGATGGTCCCCTAATCCTATATGACTGGTGTCTTTATAAAAAGAGAACGTTTGGACATAGAGACAGATGCGTTCAGAGGGAAGATGATGTGAAGGCACGGGGAGAAGGTAGACACCTATGAGCCAAGGAATACCAAGGGTTGCTGGTAAACCACCCTAGCCCAGGGAAGAAGCAGGGAGCAGATGCTTTCTCACAGCCCTCAGAAGGAAGCAATCCTGACAACACATTGATTTTGGACTTCTGGCCTTCTGGACTGTGAGAGGACAAAGTTCTGACGTTTAAGCCACCTGGCTTGTGGCACTTAGTTACAGAAGTCCTAGCAAATTAACACAGAATCATACACTTGGTGGTCTTTTGTGACTCCCCCTTCACAGAGGGTCATGCTTGTTGCAGTGTATGTCAGTACTGCTTTCCTTTTGATGGCTGAATAATATTCCATTGCAGGGACGGAACACATTTTGCTCATTCATTCACCAGCTGTTGGGCATTTGGGCTGTTTCCACTTTGAGGTTATTATGAATAACGCTGATATGAACATTTGTGTACAAGTTTTTGTATGGACATGTGTTTTTATTTCTCACAGGTACACACCCAGAGGTGGAATCTCTGGGTCACAGATGATGCTATGTTTAACATGTTGAGGAACTGCTGGGCTGTTTTCTCCAGCGTCTGCACCATCTTCCATTCCCACCAGCAGCCTATGAGGATTGCAGTTGCTCCATATCCTCGCCAACACTTGTTATTGTCTTTTTTTATTGTAGCCATCCTTGTGGGTAGGAAATAGTATTCAAGAATCTGTTTTTCATGTTTCTGTAGCCAGGCAACATATAAACAGCCATGATTTTTAAGATAAACCATGCTATTTGCAAGCAAAAAAGGAATGTCTCTTCTTATCAATGCTACTTTATTCAAACTCTAAGATCCTCTCCATCCTACCTGAAGACCAACCAAGCTGCCACAGCATCTTTGTCACCTTGCCTGGGAGTTCCCAGGCCTGCCCCCCAGCAATTAATTAGGGGTGTGGTGGGACAGCCCAGACCTCACCAGCTAAGCCTCACATCCTTTCCTCTGTAAAGTTACTATGGAGACTGTCATGACCACAGGCTCCCTTTTGCCTTCTCAATGTTAATAAACAGCCTCATTATTTTGCAGAAATCACTTCGGAAAATCAGCAGCTCCACAGCTTCATCCTAGTCCAAATTAATGAGGAAAGAGTATGGGGATTTTTTATTGCCTATGAAAGGAAGAAGAGTTATGGCTCATTTGTGCACTTTTGCTGTATTTATGTTTTATGCATTAGAAAGCGATTTCCACCTCCATTACACATCACTAATGTCCTCGTTACATTAAAGCTACAGACCAGGAATCCTTTTTGCCCATCAAACTACCAGATACAATGTGGCAAAAGATGTGAGGATGGAGAATGCCTAAAAATCAGGTGGGCTGGGCTGGGCTGCAAAGCGGGAGACAGACCTGTTTCTCCATCAAATGTCATTGAGGGCCGGGCATGGTGGCTCACGCCTGTAATCCCAGCACTTTGGGAGGCCGAGGTGGGCAGATGACCTGAGGTCAGGAGTTCAAGACCAACCTGGCCAACATGGTGAAACCTCATCTCCACTAAAAATACAAAAATTAGCCAGGTGTGGTGGCTTACACCTGTAGTCCCAGCTACTCAGGAGGCTGAGGCAGGAGAATCACTTAAACCCAGAAGGCAGAGGTTGCAGTGAGCTGAGATCACACCACTGCACTCCAGAGACTCTGTCTCAAAAAAAAAAAAAAAAAAAAAAACAGTCATTGAAAAGAGAAAGGTCTAGCAGCTTGTTTGTAAACAGGGAATCATCCAGGGGCATGGTAGCCTCACAGACTGAACTTTAAATCTGAGCAAGGTCACAAAATAGCTGTGAAACACTGGCCCCAAGGTGAGTTAAGACCAATACTAGAAGCTAAAAGGTAGCATGCACTAAATATTAGTGAGTCTCTCTCTCTGCCAGGGAACACCAGGATGAAGGTGAGAGAAAAGATCCCTGTTTCAGGGAGCTTACAATCAGCTGCCACGTCATAGGGTCACTGTGGGGACTGAGTGAGGGGACAGGCTTCAAGCTCCTGCCACACAGAAGGTGCTGAGCAAATGGTCAGTAGTTCCCTTCGGCAACCAAAACACCGCAGCCCCAAAGGGTAGAGACAGGCAGCTGGTGGCAGGACCTGACTAGCTATTACCTCTCTCTGCAAAAGGTGGGGAAGGAAGAAAGGACCAGAAGAACAGGAGAGGGTGGTGCAGTGACAGACCACACATGAAAGATACAATGGCTCCAGCTAAGGGACCCAGACCACCCGGGTCCAAGTCACAGCTCCATCACTCAAGCAGTTTCCTAACCTCGCTTCTTCTCACTTTCAACATCGACTCAATGAGAAAATCAATGCACAGAGCTTGCACATGATGACTGCATGGACATCTAAAAAGGGCTAAGGAGCAGTGTTAGCAGGGGTCCACAGGTGGCTTTCAAGACAAAAGAAACGAAAGCTGAGTACCAATCATATCTGCAGCAGTTGAGAGATTGCCATGAAAAACCGGTGCTTCCACTGGAGGCTGGGATACCGGGCGCCACCGTAGCTCTGGCAGCTCTGGGAGTTGAAGATGCTATGCGTGAGAGAGGGCATCCTATGTTCTGTCCTCAGTTCTCATGTTCCTAATCCTGGGATCCTGAGATTCGCAGGACACAATGCCTTCCAGACCTGCTAGCCTGGAAAGGTTGTGTGATTAAGGCAACAAGGGAGCTGAAAGAGGCTGTAGGCCCTGGCCAAAGGGGTGGCCAGGACAGGCTTGAGCCAGCCGTGGGGCTGCCAGGCAGAAATCCACAAAGAAAACATTTCTATGCTTGGATGTTCAAGAATCATTCTTGAACAGTTTTATTGAGATATAATTTATCTCAATGTAGGATACAGTGAAAGAAAAATGAGCAATCAGTATGTGTATACAGTGAGAGAAAATGAAGGAACTAAGTTTCCAAAGTGGAGCAGGGAGATGGCGGGAGGATTGCTCCCACACCTGCTAAAGGTCAAGCCGCAGCATGTTCCCATAGACTTGAATAACAGCTGAAGTCAGTGTCCACCAGCCTTCAGCATCTCCCAGCTGGGAGTACCCTCATTAACTGACCAATCAGTACAGGTTTGCCATTTAGGATTTATGACCCACCAATGATAGCCTCCGAAAACAACTTTCTGCAGAAATCTCCCATGAGAAAAACTCTCCTGCACTGCCTGTTAGGACTCTCTTCGGGGCTGCCCTGATCCAGTGTACCCAAAATGCAATTCTTTGTTTCTAGATAAAAGCCATTTCCTTTAACCTCCATGCGAACCTCGTCTTAGGTAACAATATCCAGCCTAAAGATGCTCCTATGTTTTCATCCAACTTCAACAAACTGCTTCCTGGATATTCCTTCCTGGCGTCGCACAACAGCCGCCGGAGGGTGGAGCTGCACAGGTGGGTGGGCCTCTGTGGGGGACGCACTCAGAGGCTCCTTACCAAGGACTGCTGGGGTCAGGGGCCACCCTTGAAGAGTCAAAGACAAGGAACGTAGTGCTGGAAAAGAGGAAACCAATTCAAAGGTGAAGGCCAGCCAGAAGAACCAAGATACTGGAAACCATTAGATGTAGCAGTAAGCAAAAAGGAAGATTCCAGAAAGATTCTAACTTCCAGCCTGGGTACTGCAGGGGTCCATTCACCAAGATGAGAGGGAAATAGCAGAAGGGAGGCTGAGTCAAGCCTAAGCATCCTGAGATTGAGGGGTTTGTGGGGAGTCCCAGGGAACAAGCAGACTTGGAAGTGGATTCTGAGGCCTCGGCTCTCAGGGCTGGGCCCCAGGATGGTTTCAGAGGAGGAACACGGAGGAAGGCTGATGCATGGTAAGGTGAGAATGTCTGAGCCAGGTGGCCCTTGCAGGGAGCTGGGAATGAGAGGCCATCGAGAAAGGAATCGAGTCACAACCAACAGAGTGAGCTGTGTCACATGATCCCAGAACATCAACCGCAAACTTGGAGACATAGAATTTTTCCGTTGATTTTGGCAACAACACGAGAGTTATTTGTATCTCCAGTTAAAGAGTCTCTGGGATGCCAGAGGAGCCCACAGGGAATTGTGAGCAGCCTGGGCAGAGGCAGGGGCAGGAGACCAAGAGGAGACACAGCTGTGTCTGTGCTGAAGAGGAAGAACCAAGACTGCAGGAGACTGAAGAGGCCCTGAAGGAGAGGTGCACGGTGCACGGAGGGTCAGACCCCCCAGTCACGACCTCAAAGAAGCGCCCCTAGAAGGAGTGTGATTGCAGTCCCAGAGAGAGTAGAAATGGGTTATAGTCCACGTCCTCAAGGGGCCTTGGGAGGCTGTCCACGTGTGGCCTGACCCACTGAGAGACAAGGACAAGATACCAGGACCGGGGCTGAGGCCATCTGCGTGGTTTGCAGCCACTCAGCACAGCCACAGGAAAACCGACCCCCAAGACATCCTCCCTGGGAAACCACAGGGGTCAGACACAGCACAGTTACAGATCAACTAATGCAAGAGAGGGACCCCCACGTGGCAGAAAACAGCCAGACGCTAGGACAGAGTCTCTGTCCCATACCCCTGCCCACCAGCAGCGCCTTCCCCAGAGCCTCTGGCAAGCACTCACTTGGACTTCTCCGTCCATCCCGCCCCCCACCCGCTGCCCCCCAGTGGCGACACTAATGAGCAGTGAAATGGTCCATAAAGACCCCGGCATGGGGGAAGCGTGAACCCTGGGCAGTCCACAAACCAGCCAACCATCCTGACTGTCGTGGAAAATTGCTGCGACACTCTGTCTTTCTACTCCACCACCTTTAAGACACACGCACGAGAAGGATCTGACAGCTGTTTCTACGCAGACGCTTTTTTCCCCTTTTTGCTTTTCCTTGGTGGCTTCCTTAACCCCGCCAGACGCCAGCGCGAATTGCTGCTGGCCTCAATGTGACACCGCGTGCTGGGAGACGTTCCGCATAGGAGCGAACACCCTGTAAAGCCGTTCATTTCCGAAAACAGCGACAAATATGGTCATAAACTTCTGTGGTGGCAGCTGCCCTGGTGCCATCTAGGTAGGAACAGAGAGGCTGACAGAAGGCAGAATTAGCAGACTCGGCGAGGTATTAAAGTGGGTAAATCCTGAGCCACCAGGCACAGAACTAACATCAGGCCCCAGGAAACCCTCAGCTGTACATGTTCTCTCTGACTGGAGACTTCTAGTCTTTTAATCTATTTTTATACACATATAGGCATAATACGTGTATAATGCATTAATAATCTCACTACGCACACAAACTCCTTCTGTATATATAGATATTAAAAAGGCATGCAATTGACATGCATAAATACTGCTCTTAAAATGTTTGCATGGTTACCGTGTGAGCCTCAAAGCCTAGAGGCTGCCTTCCTGGAGGCAGGAGCTGCGCCCTGTTTCCCCATGGGGTTCATCTACCTCTCGGGACCTGGCGTGGGCTCGGGAGCGTGTGGGGGTGGGTCTTCCCAGAGCAGGAGAAAGCCATCCTTTCCTTCGCTCAGTGAACCTCTCCTGTGCTCCATGTACACCAGGGGAGCAGTGCAGACGGCCTGCCCAAGCAGACACAGCCAACAACAGAAGAGATCTCGTGTCAGATGCTTTGAGAAATAATTAAGGAGGCCGAGAGAGGGGAAATGTGAAGGGGGCAGTCAGGGTAGAGTGCCTGAGAAGGCACCTTCTGTGCAGAGACTGAAGCAGGATGAAGAAGTGAGCATCTCAGACATCCAGGTCATGAGGGTGCAGGCAGAGGAGCTGTCCCTCCAAAGGCCCTGATGGGGAGGGGGTCAAAGGGCTTGAGAGGCAAGGGAGGGATCGATAGCGCCGAAGCTGGGCTGAGCGGGGAGGGGAATGAGAGGTGACTCCAAGAGCCGCAGGAGGAGCGAGGTGCTGTGTGGGGTCTTGAGGCCTTTGGGTGGTTTGGACTTTTCTCTAAGTCAATTGGAGATTTATGAGTTTCCTGGGAATACTGCAACAAATTGCCACAAACCAGATGGCTAAAAATAACAGCAATGTACTCTTATTGTTCTGGAGGCCAGAGGTCCACACCAAAGTGCCGGAAGGCCACGCCCCCCGGGAGGACCTGAGGAAAAATCTTTCTCTGCCTCTGCCAGCTCTGGTTGGCTCCAGCAACCCCTGGCCTTCCTGGGCTTGTAGACACCTCACTCCAGCCTCAACCTTCCTCTTCACGTGGCCTTCTCTCTGTGTCTGTGTCTTCTAAAGACACCAGTTATTAGATTTGGGGCCCACCCTAATCCAATGTGTTTGCATGTCAATCGTTAACTAATTGCATCTGCAAGGCCCTTAGGTCCAAATAAAGTCATATGCTGAGGTTCCAGGTAGTGTTAAAAAATTCTTCCATGATGCTTGTTAAAGTACAGTAAGGAAGAGTTCACTGAGGACCATTGAGATAGGCACAGGGATCACAGCAATGGGATTCTGCAGTAGGAGAAAGAGATTGGGCTCCACTCTGAACACAGCCCAGGCAGGGGAGGATTTATAACCAAAAAGCGGGGTGGGGTCCGTGGATGGGAAAACTGCCAAGAGGAAACATTAGAGGTAAGGGGGATTCTGCCTAAACCCACCTAATGGGATTCTTGCTGAAGGCAGGCCAGGGTGACCAGATATTGCTGGGGCATGATGGAGAATGAGGAACTCCATCAGACATGGCTGAGGTGGTCAGATATCAAGGTGTAGTGGGCTTTTGTTAAACTGACACAACTTGGTTCTTTGCTAAAACTGGATTTTACAAGAAAGTGCAAAGAGGGGCCTAGGAGATGGTTCGGGGACCTGGCTAAAGCTTGGTCAAGCAAAGAATCTATGTCGGTGGACATGAGTTTGGGAGGGACATTATATTAATCCACTACAGGGAGCCATGGGAGGGCTCTGGGGACAGGCAGGACATGAGCTGCCTTGGGTTTTAGAAGGATTCCTCTGGCTGCTGCAGAACAAGCATGGAAGCAGAGAGGCAGAAGTTCAGACACTGCTGCAGTGACCCAGACAAGGAGGGTGCAGCCTGGGCGGGGTGCTCGCCATGGAGGTGGGAGAAGCAGTTGGATTCTAGCTCAGTCTTGAAGGCAGAAACTAGAAGGCTTGCTAACATGTGGGACTCCTTCACCTGCTAGCCAGGCTCCCCCAGACCCATTTCTGTGCTTTAGTTTCAAATTATCCCCCGCTGCAGCCTGGCCCTCCTGCACGCATATTGCAATGCCCTTAGCCCTGACCCATCTTCAGGCTGCTGTGGTCTGAGAGAGCTATTTCCAGCCAAAGAGCCTGCGGCTCACATGGCCCCATCCCCTCACCCTCTTTGGGGTGTGTGTGGTGGTGGCGGGGGCTGGGCGGACAACTTCTATTGGTCAGGCCAAGGCAAAAAAAAAAAAAGTAGATGTGAATCTTGAGACTAGACTGAAGTGCTGGTCCCTGAGCCCAGGCCACTGTTGCCTTTTTTGCGATGGTGCAGAGAACAGTCAGCCACAGGCACACATGGTAGCCCCCCGGTGGGGACAGTGGTCCTCTGCATCTTCTAAGCCCCCATGATAGCTTTATTCCTGATACCTCATGTCCCCTAAAGAGTCACAGGGCATAGGGCAGAAAATATTGCATAAAAACGCCTTCCTCTGGGCCTCTTCAAGTGTCTCAAACTGCGGAAGGCGTATTCGTTAGAGGCCACTAAGGAGCCCCGGGTAAGCAGAGTTCCTGCCCCATCGCAGAGGGTTTTGATCAGCAGCTGCACCTGGTAAGGAACAGAACGTCCTCTTGAGAAACACGCTGAATTTATTTTAAGGAAAAGCAACTTCAAAGCAATCACTGACACCATGGAGACCATCTGTGTTCCAGAGGTAGGCACAGAGTGATTAGGGGAAGACATAACAGGCAGGACCCCCTGAGTAAGGCAGCCTCCTAAATATGCTGTCCTGGGATTCAGATGAGGTCTAGGGAGAGCCTGTTTCATTCCTTCAATTTCTCGTGTCTCTCGGGGTAAACTGAGCCAGATCCTCAATGCTGGGAGCTGACCAGCACACAGTCCGTGCTGAGGCTGAATTCATTTGATCTGAGCCCAGTGGCAAAGCAAGGGGAGAGGGGGCAGCCTTTGGGAGCCGCACTCCCTCTGCTGGGCCACCTAGGGAAATTCAGGAAGTGCCCTCCCACCTCCAATCCCAAATGAAAACTCTCTTGTGATTTTCAAGACTCAGTTAGAACTGAATTTCCTACTTCTAGCCCAGATGTGAGGGCTGAGTAAGGGTGTCTGGAAAACAGGCATCTGAACCTCGTCACTCACAGGCTGAGCAGGGAGCAGCTCCAGTGACCCAAGAAGTAGCCCCAAGCGGGGCGAGGTGGCTCACACCTGTATTCCCAGCATTTTGGGTGGCCGAGGTGGGTGGATCACCTGAGGTCTGGAGTTCAAGACTAGCCTGGCCAACATGGTGAAACCTCATCTTTACTAACAATACAAAAATTAGCCGGGCGTGGTGGCACACGCCTGTAATCCTGGCTACTCAGGAAGCTGAGGCAGGAAAATCGCTTGAACCCAGAAGGCGGAGGTTGCAGTGAGCCAAGATCACATCACTGCACTCCAGCTTGGGCGACAGAGCAATACTTTGTCACACACACACACACACACAAAACAACAACAACAACAACAATTAAAAAAAAAATTAAAAAAGAAGTAGCCCTGGGAGAGGGTCCTGCAACAGGTCTCCTGCTATCTTCCACTCTAACGGGAGTGGAGTCACGCTTGCTGCCAGGCGGCCCGGCCAAGAATTAGATGCCCTGACTGAACCCACTGGGTGTGGGGCATTTTGAGCCTCTTCTCTCTGGTACAGCATCCATGGGCATCGCTGGACAGGAGCCAGGTTGCTCTGCGGGTTCTTGGTGATGCACGTGTGGGCACAAGCCCTGTTCAGCACAAGAACACAGAGTAGAGATGTTTGTGGTTTCTCATCTCGGCAGATAATGAATTTCAAACCCTGTCTTCACGTCCAGGTCTCTAGGGAAGGCAAAGCACGTCCAGAATCTTCTCATTGCTGTGGACAGTCAGGACCTCACCTAAAAGAATGATACTGCCTTTTCCCACATGCTACTTGGGAAGGAAGGGAACAATCATGGTTTTTTGTTTAATGCTTTTTCAGATGTCTGTGACTATATACGTATTTGTACCATTTGTCTTAAATTCTTTGTGGAACAAAATTGGGTTTAAATAAATAGCAAAATAATAATATATTCATATAGTTAGAATATAGCTACTTATATTTTAATCGACCTTCCACTTAACATTGTGGCATAAGTGTTTCCCTATATTATTGTAGATTCCCAATCCCATTTTTAATAACCGTTACATTTTTTCAAGGACGGTAATTTAGCAAAGATTTTTTCTGTAGTTGGTCACTTATTTCCAGTGTTCCTGGGTTGTAAACGTTTCAGGGAACATATGGACCAAATTATTAATTGTCAAAGCACTCACATTTCCTGTTTGCACAGCCTTGTGCAACGGGGGTTGCAGAATGAGGAGCTGGCATCAACACTGTCCTTGAGGAATTTGCTATTTACAGGATGGAAAGAGGGTGATACATATTAAACAATGATGGGGCAATGCAACAGCACATATAAATACGGGGAAAAGCGGCGGTGCTAGAAAAGACTTTAAATATATAAATAAAAATATTTTAAATGGTAGTGCCAACCGTAAGTCAAAGCGTGTGTGTGTGTGTGTGCGTGTGTATGTGTGTTCCAGAGAAAAATCAAGAGACATTGACTTGTTGTAAACATCAGGAACAACAGAACCACTGAAAAGACCTTCCTGACCGCACTTGTGTGGTGTTGTGGAGGAACTGGATCCAAGATGCACTGTTTGTGTTAAGCTTCTGGCAGCCAGGAAAGCCTGGAAGAGGCAGAGGAAGATTGGGTGTGGTCCCACAGAGAGAGAACAGCCAGAGCAACCAAGGCTTTCTCTGCAACTATGTCTGATCCCCTAAGAAGCTGTCTGGCCTGGTGAATATGGTAGAGGTGTTTATCAGCAGATACAGACCCGCTTCCCTCATGGGGTCCCCATGATGTAGGAGCTGGTCCACACCTGCAAGCAGTGCTCCTGCTCCCAGGTGCCGAGCGGGTTAATGCACACGGGGTGGGGCAGGTTGCCCTCCTGGCTGTTAAGATCCACAGCTGTAGATGGAGCACAACAGACTGTGAAATGCCAATAAATCTGGAGTTGCCTCTCAATTTCACCAATAATAATTAGCAAATTAAAATGGAAATGTCACCACAAACCCATAAAAATTCTTAAGTGCAGCCTGGAAAACTCTCTCAGGAGCAGAAATGGTTTTCGCCCATGCAAGACCCAGGGCAGACGTGCTGTCAGATGTTCCTCAGGACAGCCATCGCTCCCAGAGAGCCCAGCTCAGGGCTGATTAATCACAGGGCTGTCTTTACATGTCAGCAAGCTAACACAACTGTGTAATCAAGCCTGCTTTATGGGGCCTGTAATACGTGGGCAGGGGACAGAAGCCATCACTCTAACAAGGCAGAGGGGAGAGGAAAGCATGCCAGCCACACCCCGACTTCTCTGTGGCCAGCACCCTGGCTGCTGTGCAACCATTTGGCCAAACGAGGGGAGGATTGGGAGGTCGTGAGCAAATTGTGTAGCATCTGGCTTGCATTTCAGAGAGCTGGAACCAGGGAAGGTTCGCCTGGCACAGCAGACCCTGTTCGTGGAAATCCACTCAACAGCCAACCAGTGCTCTGCTCCTGAAGGCCAGTGATTTTCCCTTATGGTGGCCATGAGTTCCCCAACAAGAAAACCCAACCTGTGAACACCCAAACTTCCTGAATCAATGAACGATGGAAAAATGATCTGTGTTGCACAAAATGATTCTTGGTATCCATATAGATTGATACATTCGGCACTCCCTCTTCTGAGCGAGATAGAAAGACAGGAACCAGATTTATCCTCCAGCCTGAAGCAAACAAGTATCTCTATTCTTCAGAGTTTTTCAGAGACACAGAACCAATATGATGCATATATAAATCTATACTTATGTATAGATTTGTACATAATATATACAAGAATATGTAATATAATATAATATGTTAATATTATATATTATATAATAATAATATAATAATATATAAGAAAGAGATTTATTATAGGGAATTGGTTCAGGGGATTATGGAGGCCAAGTCCTAAGATCAGTAGAATGAGTCAACAAGGACCCAGGGGAGCCAATGTGTTGGTTCAAATTTTTTAAAAGGACCAAATAAAAATGGTCAAGACATGTTTGGACATCAGGCAATGAAGATCCATGACCCCTTGAGAGATGGGAAACAAAAGAAGCAAGCCCCAAGATTACCCCAGCTGACCACCTCCCATTGCCTGCTGTGGCACAGACAGAGCATAGAGGATGGCCTCAGCTGAGGAGGCTTAGCTGAGTCTTGGGAGACCAAGGCAGCAAGAGTTTGCAGGACAGGGGACCACGGAAGAGAGTTGTATAGGGACAGAGAGGGCTCTGGAGATTTGCAGGTGACCCCCTTGAGTACTCAGCTGGGCAGTGACTGGCACATGCTTGGGAGAAAATGACTCAAGTCTATAGAAAGACTCACCCAAGGATTAGAGAGAACAGAGCCCACTGGTGGTGGTGCTGCCTGTTAACACCAACTAGACTGAAAAACTTCATCGTTTGTGGGACTTTGAGTCAACTACCCAGAAAAGTCTTGCTTCAGTCATGGGGAATAATTAGTCCTGGACTGAGTGACGTCAACAACTTCAGCTTCCACCTTAAGAAACTAGAAAAGGCTGGGCGCGGTGGCTCACGCCTGTAATCCCAGCACTTTGGGAGGCCGAGGCGGGTGGATCACGAGGTCAGGAGATCGAGACCATCCTGGCTAACATGGTGAAACCCCATCTCTACTAAAAATATAAAATATAAATAATTAGCCAGGCGAGGTGGCGGGTGCCTGTAGTCCCAGCTACTCGGGAGGCTGAGGCAGGAGAATGGCGTGAACCTGGGAGGTGGAGCTTGCAGGGAGCCGAGATCACACCGCTGCACTCCAGCCTGGGCGACAGAGCGAGACTCCGTCTCAAAAAAAAGAAACTAGGAAAAGGAGAGAAATTTAAACCCAAAGTAAATAGAAGAGAGGAAATCATAAGGATCAGAGCAGAAATCAAAAATACAGGGGAAAAGTGGGGGAAAAAATCAGTGAAATCCAAAGTTGGTCTTTGAGAAAACCAGTTAAATTGATCAACCTGATCTGAATAGCCCGACTGATCAGAATAGAAAACAGAAAATACACAAGTTACCAAAATCAGGAATGAGACAGATTCTACAGATGAGTGAGTTTAGCAAGGCTGCATAACACAAGATCAATAGACAAAATTTAATTGTACAAACAAAAAAAATGAATAATACACAATTGTGTGTCCCAACACAATTGGAACAACAAACAATTGGAAACTGAAATTTAAAAGATAAAACCATATATAATAGCATCACAAATAAAATATTTAAAGATAAATATTATAGAAATGAATAGGGATAAATCTAATAAAAGAGGTGAAATATCTGTACACTGAAAACTACAGAACATTGTGAAGAGAAATTAAAGAAGACTTCAATAAATGGAAATATATACTGTATTCATGGATGACAAGATGCATTATAGTTAAGATGACAGATCAGGCACAGCGGCTTACACTTGTAATCCCAGCACTTTGGGAGGCCAAGGGAGGTGGATCACTTTAGGCCAGGAGTTCAAGACCAGCCTGGCCAACATGGTGAAACCCCATCTCTACTAAAAAAATGCAAAAATTAGTCAGGCGTGGTGGCACATGCCTGTAATCCCAGCTACTCGGGAGGCCAAGGCACAAGAATTGCTTGAATCCAGGAGGTGGAGGTTCCAGTGAGCCAAGACTGTACCACTGCACTCCAGCCTGGGCAACAGAGTAAGACTCTGTCTCAAAAAAATAAAAATAAAAAAGGTGACAGCTCTCCCCAGGGGTTCCATAGATTCAAGGCAATCCCATTCAAAATGACAGCAAGCTTTTTACGTAGAGAGTGACAAACTGATTCTAAAATTCATAAGGAAATGCACGCTAAGGACCAAAATAGCCAAAACCATGTTGAAAAAGAACTAGCTGATGTCAACTCTTATTGTAAAGCTATGGCAATCTTGACAGTATAGCACTGATATCAGCATCAATAAATGATCAATGGAATAAAAGAGAGTTCAGAAACAGACCCACACATATATGGATAACTGTTGTGGTTTTTCTTTTACAAAGGTGCAAAGACAATTCAATAGATAAAGGATAATCTTTTCAACAAATGATACTGAAACGATTGCTTACCCACATGCAAGACAAAATAAACTTCAATTCATACCTTGTACCACCTATAAAAATTAACTCAAAATAGGTCTTAGTTCTAAATACAAAACCTAAAAGTATACAGCTGTAAAATTCCTAGCAAGAAGGCTTTGTGACCTTGATGTGGGCAAATATTTTTTATTTGACACCAAATCACAATTCATAAAGAAACAAAGTCATAAATTGGATTTCACCAAAATTTAAAACTCATGTTATTTGAAAGATACTGTTAATAAAATGAAAAGACAAGTCACAGTCTAAGAAAAGTACAGTTGCAATGTGTCAAAGACTTTGTTAGATAGGTCAGATATTAGACAAAGGGCTTGTCTCCAGAATATATAAGAAGAATGTATTTTTAAAAAATAAATGACCCAATTTTTTAAAACTGGAACAATCTTTGAAGTGATACTTCACCAGAAAAGATGTCCCAATGGCAAATAAGCACATGAAAAGATGCTGAGTATCATTAGTCACTAGAGAAATGCAAATTAAAACCACAAGGAGATCCTACTACACATTGATTAGAATGTCTAAAATTGAAAAAATTGATCATAGCAAGCATTTGTGCGTATGTAGAGGCACTAGAACTCTCATACACTGCTGGTAGAAATATAAAATAGCACCACTACTTGGGGAAAAGGTTTAGAGTTTCTCAAAGAGTTAACTATACACCTACCACACAATTTAGCCATTCCACACCCACATACTTACATTTACCCAAGAGGAAATAAGTCTTAGGTGCATACAAAGACTTGTGTACAAATATTCCTAACAGTTTTATTTATAATTGTCACAAACTGGACACAATCAGAATGCCCATCGTCAGGTGAAGTGACAAAAAAATCCTGGTATATCTGGAATACGACTTAGCAATAAACAAAAATTGAACTACTGATACATGCTGCAAAATGAATGAATGTCAGAATAATTAAGCTTTAATGAAAGAAGCAAGATCTACCCCCCTCCAATAAAAGAGTGCATCCTGTATGATTCCAGTTCTATAAAATTCTACAAAATACTAACTAATTCACAGTGACTGAAAGCAGAGCAGTGGTGGTGCCTAGGAACAGGGAGGGAAGGGAACATGGGAGGGGCTACGAATGACCAGGAGGAAGTCTGCAGGGATAACAAACGTGTTCATTATTGTTATCATTGCAGTAGTGTATTTGTTCACCAGGGCCGCTGTAACGAAGTTCACAAGGACTACCGTAACAAAGTACCTCAGACTGAATGGCTTCAACAACACAGATTTATGTTCTCAGTCTCGGAGGCTAGAAGCTCAGAGTCAAAGTGTCAGCAGGGTTGGTTCCTTCTGAGGCCTCTCTTTCTGGTGTATAGGCCTCTCTTTCTGGTGTATTGTCTTCTCCCATGCCTTCTCATCTTCCCTCTGTGTGTGTCTGTGCCCTAATCTCCTCTTCTATGAGGACATTAGTCATGTGGCATAAGAGGTCTACCCAATAAGCTCATTTTAACTTGCTTGCCTCTTTAAAGACCTTGTCTCCAAACACAGTCACATTCTCAGGTACTAAGACAAATGTCTCAACAAATGTCCAGGTGGGAGGACACAGTCCAGCCATTATACACCTTAAATATGTGTAGTTTATTCTGTGCTAATTACACCTCAATAAAGCTTTTTTTCTTCATTAAAAAAAGATTACTTTCCAATTGTTTTATTGTGTTTGTTTAATAAGAAACTCTTTTATTGCATGGGGTTTGGTTCATTGAGGTATGGTTTGAATATAGTTGTTAAGGAATGAAACTGCTTCATATAAAAGCCTGTCTGTATCTTTTCCCCATTTCTTTGTAACTTTTCATGCTTTGCTGTACCATCTTAACTCTTGGAGAGTGAACTGCGTTCTGTTGCATGTAGAAGACAAGGAGGATGGTCAGAACTCTCCACGGTTCTGAAAAAGAAGAGATGGAGGAGGAAGGCAGCTGTTTTGGCACTCAACTTGGGTTGGCAGGGCAGTCTCTTGCTAAGACCTCAGCTTTGCTTCTCAGATGCCCTGGTAGCTAAACAATCTCCCTGAGAGTCTTCACTGGCCCAAATCAAGGATGTATAACTCCCCTGCTAGTGATTTATGATTCCTAGAAAGGAGAGCTAAGCTCATCATCATCCCTAATTGTCATCCAAACATGCCCACCTTCAATCTGTCTACAAATGTCCAGATGTGCCTTACATCACAATCATTTTCAAGAAGACTGGAAAAGGTGTTTTGTGAAGTTTGCCTCTTCTATCAGTCCTTCCCTGAAGAAGTCTCTGCTTTCTGGTTTGCCTCAGGAAACACAGGGCATTTAAGGACCTCCTTTCAGGTGGTGCTAGGTCTCAGAAAAATGAGTGGGCCTGGGGGAGAAGGGCACCATGAAACTCAGATGGGTAAGTCAACAAGGACAGCCCTTTCTCCAGCCAGCAGCCCCTACCCTGTGGCTCCATCTCATTATCCTGTTCATTTCCTGCATGACATGTAGCAAAATGTGCCAGTGTCACTTGCTGGAATCTAAGCCCTATAAAAACAGGGACCTTGTTTTTCTCATCTGTTGGTGTATCCCAAATACCCAGCAAAACCTGACATATGGTGGACACTCCATAAATGTTTGTTAAATGAGTAAATTGGGCTGTAAACTCTTATGGGAAGCCCTGAACCACCAAAATGCCGCAGCCTGGATGGAGTCCATTTGTTGTTTCCCCTTTACTTATAGCAGGAGGCTTAAAATTTGCTTTAGAAGATGCCTGGGATGTCCAGGGATGGATACATGGACCCTTGACACTACCTCAGTCAGTATAACTCATTTCTCCCTGTTTCACAGATTGCAGTTCCATGAAAATTTTTGTCTCAAAGAAGATATATCACTAGTTTTGAAATGTCTACAATCTACCAATCTGAACTTGAGAAAGAAATCATACCCTTTTAGATTGCATGTACTTGCACAGCTAAAGTGACAGTAACCTTCAAGATGGTATCCTCTTCAAGATACTCACAAATGCAGTCTGCAAACATTCTCAGTCTCACTCCACGTTAAGGAAGTTTTACAAGCCAATGGATTTGTTGACTCTACAGTCTGCAGTAGGAGGTTGGACAAGACATTCTCCAAGTTCCTAAATTTGTTTGTTTGTTTCTTATTTCATTGGAACCTTGCTCACTTCCTCTGCTTTCATCAAAGGCTGTGTGAGACAGTTATAATGCTGCCCAGATATAAAGCAAATGAGAACAAAAGAGGCGGCAGAGGCAGCTGAAAGGAAACGTGGCTGTCTGCAGAAAATGAGCTGGGTGGAAGCTGGCAGCGATGACAAGGTAGGTGCGTGGTGCTAGAGAGCCAGGAATCCACAAATACAGAGAACAGGGAAAGAGAACTGGCTTTGTGTTCCAAATGCAAGTGGCTCCTTGTTTTCCCATCCTTCTCCTCTGTAATGAGCAATTTGAAATTTTCCTGAGTGTCCATTTCATCACATAACAGCTCGGATCAGGTCTCCTTTCTGGTTAATAAAATCCAAGGCTACTGCACGATATGGCATCTTTCATGGGACACATTACTCACCTAACGTCTCTGTGATGACGGAGTGGAGCTGGGCTACACCTCTCTGTCTCCCACCCAGCCCTACTGCAGGGTGGTACATGTCTGTGGGACAAAGGGCCCCCAACACAATACACAGTACAAGATTCTAGCATTGGCTTCTGAACCCTCTAAACATTTGAAACGTAGAAAATTCAGTGCTGAAAATTGGGCATGAGCAGCCCTCTGAGATGGGCCAAGTCCCCACCATAAAGGCAAGGGCTGTCGTGTCCAGATGGGAGTTTTATCTCTGCCAAGATAAGATCTAGTCTTCCAGTAGAGAGTGACTAGCTGACTGCTGAGTTTTATCGCCCCACAAGCATTATTCTTTGTAGTCCCAGTAAAATGAGAGAGGCCAATAATGACCAGCAGGCAGAGAGACATATGCAAGATTCCTGTGGGGAAAATTCTGAAAGGCTGCCCTTGAAAACCCTCCCTGAAGAGCTATTCTGGTGCCAACCCTCCTAAGACCTCAGATCTTTCAACACAACCTGAGTACCTTTGATCTCATCCCCTCCACCCCATTCCAGACCCACCTGCATGAGTCCTGCCTAGGCTGACCCAACCTCTACTGGGACAGGCCTGGTTGGGTGGCCTATTCCAACTTTGAATTGCTCAGACTTTGAGAAATCCCTTCCTTTTGACAGATGGAGGTCTACTTCTCTGAAACCTCAAGTCTTCCTCTAAGGTCACACACAGAAATGGTTTATTTCCTGTCTGTAGAAACATACACCCAACATTCAAACAACCATACTCTTCTGTTGCAAGATAAATATGTCTGGCTGCTTCATTCCTTTTTAGAACCTAATCAGCTTTATAAATGACATAGTTAAATGTGGTATTAAACACTCAACAGGGTGGTTCCAAGATAGCGAAACAGGAACAGCTCCAGTCTACAGCTCCCAGTGTGAGCGATGCAGAAGATGGGTGATTTCTGCATTTCCAACTGAGGTACCAGATTCATCTCACTGGGGCTTGCTGGACAGTGGGTGCAATGCACCGAGCGTCAGCCGAAGCAGGGCGAGGCATCACCTCACCCGGGAAGCACAAGGGGTCAGGGAATTCCCTTTCCTAGCCAAGTGAAGCTGTAACAGAGGGCACCTGGAAAATCAGGTCACTCCCACCCTAATATTGTGTTTTTCCAATGGCCTTAGCAAACGGCACACCAGGAGACTATATCCTGCGCCTGACTCGGAGGGTCACACACACACAGGGCCTCCCTCATTGCTAGCACAGCAGTCTGAGATCTAACTGCAAGGTGGCAGTGAGGCTGGGGGAGGGGTGCCCTCCATTGCTGAGGCTTGAGTAGGTAAACAAAGTAGCTGGGAAGCTCAAACTGGGTGGGGCCCACTGCAGCTCAAGGAGGCCTGCCTGCCTCTGTAGACTCCACCTCTGTGGGTAGGCCATAGCCCAACAAAAGGCAACAGAAACCTCTGCAGACTTAAATGTCCCTGTCCAATAGCTTTGAAGAGAGTAGTGGTTCTCCCAGCACAGAGTTTGAGATCTGAGAACGGACAGACTGCCTCCTTAAGTGGGTCCCTGACCCCCAAGTAGCCTAAGTGGGAGGCACCCCCTAGTAGGGGCAGACTGACACCTCACATGGCCGGGTACCCTCTGAGATGAAACATCCAGAGGAACAATCAGGCAGCAACATTTGCTGTTCAGCAATATTCGCTGTTCTGCAGCCTCCACTGCTGATACCCAGGCAAACAGGGTCTGGTGTAGACCTCCAGCAAACTCCAACAGACCTGCAGCTGAGGGTCGTGACTGTTAGAAGGAAAACTAACAAACAGAAAGGACATCCACACCAAAACTCCATTTGTATGTCACCATCACCAAAGAACAAAGGTAGATAAAACCACAAAGATGGGGGAAAAAACGGAGCAGAAAAACTGAAAATTCTAAAAATCAGAGTGCCTCTCCCCCTCCAAAGGCATGCAGCTCCTCACCAGCAACGGAACAAAGCTGGATGGAGAATAACTTTGACGAGTTGAGAGAAGGCTTCAGACGATCAAACTTCTCTGAGCTAAAGGAGGAAGTTCGAACCCATTGCAAAGAAGCTAAAAACCTTGAAAAAAGATTAGATGAATGGCTAACTAGAATAACCGGTGTAGAGAAGTCCTTAAATGACCTGATGGAGCCGAAAACCATGGCACGAGAACTACGTGATGAATGCACAAGCTTCAGTAGCTGATTCAATCAACTGGAAGAAAGAGTATCATGATTGATGATCAAATGAATGAAATGAAGCAAGAAGAGAAGTTTAGAGAAAAAAGAGTAAAAAGAAATGAACAAAGCCTCCAAGAAATATGGGTCTGTGTGAAAAGACCAAATCTACGTCTGATGGATGTGTACCTGAAAGTGACGGGGAAAATGGAACCAAGTTGGAAAACACTCTGCAGGATATTATCCAGGAGAATTTTCCCAACCTAGCAAGGCAGGCCAACATTCAAATTCAGGAAATACAGAGAACGCCACAAAGATATTCCTCAAGAAGAGCAACTCCAAGACACATAATTGTCAGATTCACCAAAGTTGAAATGAAGGAAAAAATGTTAAGGGCAGCCAGAGAGGAAAGTTGGGTTACTCACAAAGGGAAACCCATCAGACTAATAGTGGATCTCTCAGCAGAAACTCTACAAGCCAGAAGAGAGTGGGGACCAATATTCAACATTCTTAAAGAAAAGAATTTTCAGCCCAGAATTTCATATCCAGCCAAACTAAGCTTCATAAGTGAAGGAGAAATAAAATCCTTTACAGACAAGCAAATGCTGAGAGATTTTGTCACCACCAAACTTGCCCTACAAGAGCTCCTGAAGGAAGCACTAAACATGGAAAGGAACAACCAGTACCAGCCACTGCAAAAACATGCCAAACTGTAAAGACCATTGATGCTAGGATGAAACTGCATCAACTAACGAGCAAAATAACCAGCTAACATCATAATGACAGGATCAAATTCACACATAACAATATTAATCTTAAATGTAAATGGGATGAATTATCCGATTAAAAGACCCACACTGGCAAACTGAATAAAGAGTCAAGACCCATCAGTGTGCTGTATCAGGAGACCCATCTCACGTGCAGAGACATACATAGGCTCAAATAAAGGGATGGAGGAAGATCTACCAAGCAAATGGAGAACAAAAAAAAGCAGGGGTTGCAATCCTAGTCTCTGATAAAACAGACTTTAAACCAACAAAGATCAAAAGAGACAAAGAAGGCCATTACATAATGGTAAAGGGATAAATTCAACAAGAAGAGCAAACTATACTAAATATATATGCACCCAATACAGGAGCACCCAAATTCATAAAGCAAGTCCTCAGAGACCTACAAAGAGACTTAGACTCCCACACAATAATAATGGGAGAATTTAACACCCTACTGTTAACATTAGACAGATCAACAAAACAGAAAGTTAACACAGATATCCAGAAGTTGAACTCAACTCTGCAGTAAGGAGACCTAATAGACATCCACAGAGCTCTCCACCCCAAATCAACAGAATATACATTCTTCTCAGCACCATATCGCACTTATTCCAAAACTGCCACATAATTGGAAGTAAAGCACTCCTCAGCAAATGTAAAAGAACAGAAATTATAACAGTCTCTCAGACCACAGTGCAATCAAACTAGAACTCAGGATTAAGAAACTCACTCAAAACTGCTCAACTACATGGAAACTGAACAACCTGCTCCTGAATGACTACTGGGTACATAACGAAATGAAGGCAGAAATAAAGATGTTCTTTGAAACCAATGAGGAAAAGACGCAACATACCAGAATCTCTAGGACACATTTAAAGCAGTGTGTAGAGGGAAATTTATAGCACTAAATGCCCACAAGAGAAAGCAGGAAAGATCTAAAATTGACAGTCTAACATCACAATTAAAAGAACTGGAGAAGCAAGAGCAAACACATTCAAAAGCTAGCAGAAGGCAAGAAATAACTAAGATCAGAGCAGAACTGAAGGAGACAGAGACACAAAAACCTTCAAAAAATCAGTGAATCCAGGAGCTGGTTTTTTTGAAAAAATCAATAAAATTGATAGACTACTAGAAAGACTAATAAAGAAGAAAAGAGAGAACAATCAAATAGATGCAATAAAAAATGATAAAGGGGATATCACCACCTATCCCACAGAAATACGAACTACCATCAGAGAATACTGTAAACACCTCTACACAAATAAACTAGAAAATCTAGGAGAAATGGACAAATTCCTGGACACAAACACCTTCCCAAGACTAAACCAGGAAGAAGTTGAATCTCTGAATAGACCAATAACAGGCTCTGAAATTGAGGCAATAATTAATATCTTACCAACCAAAAAAAAGTCCAGGACCAGACGGATTCACTGCCAAATTCTAACAGAGGTACAAGGAGGAGCTGGTACCATCCCTTCTAAAACTATTCCGATCAATAGAAAATTGATTCATTTTATGAGGCCAGTATCATCCTGATACCAAAGCCTGGCAGAGACACAACCAAAAAAAAAGAGAATTTTAGACCAATATCCCTGATGAACATCGATGCAAAAATCCCCAATAAAACACTGACAAACTGAATCCAGCAGCACATCAAAAAGCTTATCCACTATGATCAAGTGGGCTTCATCCCTGGGATGCAAGGCTGGTTCAACATATGCAAATCAATAAATGTAATCCAGCATATAAACAGAACCAAAGACAAATACCACATGATTATCTCAATAGATGCAGAAAAGGCCTTTGATAAAATTCAACAGCCCTTCATGCTAAAAACTCTCAATAAATTCAGTATTGATGGGACGTATCTCAAAATAAGAGCTCTTTATGACAAACCCACAGCCAATATCATACAGAATGGGCAAAAACTGGAAGCATTCCCTTTGAAAACTAGCACAAGACAGGGATGCCCTCTCTTACCCCTCCTATTCAACATAGTGTTGGAAGTTCTGACCAGGACAATCAGGCAGGAGAAAGAAATAAAGGGTATTCAATTAGGAAAAGAGGAAGTTAAATTGTCTGTGTTTGCAGATGACATGATTGTCTATTTAGAAAACCCCATCGTCTCAGCCCCAAATCTCCTCAAGCTGATAAGCAACTTCAGAAAAGTCTCAGGATATAAAATCAACGTGCAAAAATCACAAGCATTGCTATACACTAATAACAGACAAACATAGAGCCAAATCGTGAGTGAACTCCCATTCACAATTGCTTCAAAGAGAATAAAATACCTAGGAATCCAACTTACAAGGGGTGTGAAGGACCTCTTCAAGGAAAACTACAAACTACTGCTCAACGAAATAAAAGAGGACACAAACAAATGGAAGAACATTCCATGCTCATCGATAGGAAGAATCAATATCGTGAAAATGGCCATAGTGCCCAAGGTAATTTATAGATTCAGTGCCATCCCCATCAAGCTACCAATGACTTTCTTCACATAATTGGAAAAAACTACTTTAAAGTGCAT